>NC_134510.1:15544374-15856041 GCF_027942865.1 Odontesthes bonariensis | reverse complement strand
TATTTCCTTTCTGAAGTTACAACACCAGCTTTTTCTGCTTCTCAATGTTCTTTCCACCAGACATCTGCTTTCTGCTGGGAATACAGTCTCAACATTTGTTTGGTGACATCTTAATACTGGAAAAATGTACCTCAGTACATGGAAAATGGCAGTTGGTGCATGGCGATGCCAGTTTTGCAAGGGCATTCAGCTATTAAGAGCCGATCTAACAAAGGTGTGTTTGGTTCTGCTTGCAGACTCATGAAAGCAAAGAGCATCTATGCTCCCTCCTTGCGTCCAAGATTTAATTCATTCCTTATAATGTAACATTTCCCCCCCACCACCACCACCTTGGGGAGTGCTGGCAGCAAATGAGACGTCACCTTCTAGCCTCCAACATGGCATGTCTGTTTTTTATTACAGGTTGAAGGTTTTCTTTTTCTTCATCTTTCCCCTCCAAAGCTTTCATTACACAAATGGTTCTTTTTTGGACATAAGTATATGATGATAAATGACTGTTGGAAGCGCACACTGTGTTATACAGCAGGCACATGTACCCTTTGATGAAAAATAGAAGGAAAGAGGTCTGAGCCTTGTAAGGTGGAGGGGTGATTGAGCCCTTTTTTCTTAGGCAAAAACAAAGGGTCTCTACAGAGAATTTCAATCAGTCCTCTAACGGTAAATTAGTCAGTTTATTTGATTGAAAAAGAGCAGGTTTAAAGAAAAAAAAAGAGAAAAGAAAACATCAATTCTTATGAAGTCAGAGGAATTTCTCACCCAATTCCCTCTTATATGGGAAAACGTTTTGCATGTTGGAGGTCAAAATGTGTCGATGTTTGTAGGTTTAAACTGCAGAGCAGATCTGCTCTGATATAGCTTTGCTTTCCTGGCAAATTGAAATCTGTTATAACTTCAGGCAGCAATGTAGAATGGCTTAATAAACAGCATTCGTTATGCCCTTTAAGTTACGCTAGTATTATTCTACTTCTAAGAAAGCCTTTGTGTTGACCGCTTGGAGCATGGTAGCTGCTTTTTACACAGATGCTGCCTGTTCCCAAATTATTTGAACCATGCTGGGAAATGCCACTGGTGGAAACACCCACAAACACCTGCCAGTCATACTCACCATGGCTGCAGACTGGCAAGCTTCCAAACATCCCTTTTAACTGACAAAGCAATCTGGAAAGTTCTGATGAGGTGTTAAGTGTCTAATAAATGGTGAGATAAAACTCCTTAAGTTAGGACAAGACTGCCTCCATACCCTTTAAAAGAAATCTCTTTATCATTTGCCAAGAAATTTATTAAAATGGTAGCGCAGAGCCAGAAGACCTGTTTCAGTTTCAGTGTTTTTTTAAGTGGCCAAACCAAGTATCAGTAGTCAAGTTTTGCTATTTGCTCGCTCAGGACTTCGGCAAAATACACTTCAGCAAAAAGCGCAGCTGAAAACAAAGCCAATCACCTCCCTTACAAATACAATCTGTACATACCGAGCATTTATTCACATAAAACATTCTCCTAACCTTTCAAAAAGTTGTGTGAGGCAGCAGCTCATTCTTGGTTTGAGATGCGGCAGACTTGCTGATAGGTGGCGATCATACTTATGTGATTTATGATGATGATGTGGACTAGTGAGAGAAGAAAAGGAGCAGTGTTTTTTCTTCCTTTGTTGTGGATTTGCAACACACTGAGGGAAAATGAAACAAAAGGTCATAGTAGGACCCTCTTCCAGCAATGTTTGCACAATAAAGAATAATTAAGGTGCATAGATAATATATAGGAATTAGAGACAATATCAAAACTAAAATTCTTCATTCTTGACATTTATTTTATAGTGTGTGATGTTTTTTATATCTCAAAGATTTGAGATTTATACGTGGAAAATTCTGGGCCAGAAAGAACACGGATGTTCCGCTTTGTTTCAAATCAAATTCAAACAAACCATAACAATGGTTTGAGACTATCGATACTGGCAGTCACTGAATCGCTGCATGATTCTGGCAGGTAGAAAGTACAAAGTATCAGAGAGCAGAGTGCACATTTCATCAGGGTCAGTCAGGAGGGAAAATGCAAGCTAATACTAAATAGTATCATGGGGGCTTTCCAGAACATCTCTCTAACTGTTTGTCAAATCAGTCACACACACATACACACACAGGGGCTTGCATACACTACCTTGGGTGTGCAGACACTAACACACACTAACATGTTCCTGCATGCACACGCTGAAGCTTACACAAACACAAACACCCGTTTTATTTATTTGGATTCATAAAACCTCAAAATGTTCAACAATTCCTATGCAAGAATGAAATATAAAAAAGCAACAACAAACTTTTCATCTAGCAATATCCAAACACACAGTAAACACGCAGTAAGACCAAGTTCCCACCACTTTCGCATGCACATTATAGATTGTAATATGCAACCTACACTAACATCAAAGCTCATCTTTTGTTTTTCACATGAACAAGTAATTTCCACATGTTGTACCAAAGTGTATCGATTCAGAAACAAGAGAGAAGAAAGGAATGGAGGGAAAAAAAGAAAACTTGTGCATTTCACATGTTCTGGATATCCCAACATCCTGGCAGCCGAAAAAGCAAACTTTTGTGCCACCAGCAAGGTCCTGTACAGACTGCACATTGTTTATGGGTTTAAGGGAAAGAATGGTAGCACACCAACATTGTAAGAAAGAACAAAAATAAACAGCCTTTTATGTTGACTCTTAGAGCATGCTGAGCTTTAGTGTTAATCTTCTCATAAAACTTAAAACTATTAAAACTACTTCCTGCGCTACAAAGCCTGTTTTTGCTCATAGAAAATGTAAGAACCTAAACACATTTTATAACGATACATCAATTGGAAATATCAAACTTTAACAGATCATTTAAACTTGAAACACTAATTGCAAAAAGACAAATTAGACACATTTTTGCAGCATTGCTGTCTTTCTCTCTGCATTTCTATATCAAAAAAGTCGTTACAGCTCTGGGCAGCTCTAAATGCAACGTGGACGAGAGTCTGTGTTGGTCCTGGCCAGCGCCAAGCCTGAAAGCTGTAACAACAAGAAAGAGCACTAACTCAAATCTACAGGGTTTATTTGGTTTGAGTTCCACACTGTCAGATACTGGCTTTGGACACACTGCAGAGCAGAGAAAAAAATATTTTATTCACGCTCTTTCAAATGTGGGCCTACTGATTTGTCAAATCAGGATAGCTAAATGGAAAAAAGTATATGTAATTGATGGTTATGAAGATATCGGTTGTGACCATTCTTTAAACAACGATGTACAGAAACTAAACAAACATGAAGAAATGGTGTGTGAATAAACTTAGTACACTCCATGACTCAACAGCATGTAGAACCATCTTTAGCTGCAGTAACTAGAGGTCTCGGTCAGTCTCTTACATCGTTGTGGAGGAATTTTGGACCCTTCTTCTTCTTCTTCTTCTTCTTCTTCTTCTTCTTCTTCTTCTTCTTCTTCTTCTTCTTCTTCTTCTTCTTCTTCTTCTTCTTCTTCTTCTTCTTCTTCTTCTTCTTCTTCTTCTTCTTCTTCTTCTTCTTCTTCTTCTTCTTCTTCTTCTTCTTCTTCTTCAGCTCTCACAAGTCCCACAACAGCATTTCAATCAGGTTGAGGTCTGGACTTTGACTGGACCATTGAAACATCTTGATTCTTTTCTTTTTCAGCCAATCTGTTGTAGATTTGCTGCTGTGCTTTAGATCGTTGTCCTGTTGCATGACCTAATTTTGGCCATGCTTTAGGAGACAGACAGATGGCCTCTGATTTAACTCCAGAATACTTCAGTATATAGAGGAGTTCATGGTTGACTTCAGTGATTATAGAGTCCAGGTCCTGTGGCTGGAAAATAATCCCAAATCATCACCCCTCCACCATCGTGCTTGACACTTGGTATAAGATGTTTGCGCTGATATGCTGTGTTTGTCTCGGCTTTTCTTGCATTTTCTCTTTGCATTGCAGGGACTGACCTTGGCATTGTGTTAACATACACATGAATAATCCAGGCCAGTGAACTGTCAACTTTTACTTTTAGAGAGGTGCCCACACTTGCTGATGATCCGTTAATCAAGTGCATTTGATTAGCAGCACCTGGCTGCTATTAACCCTCTTAATACCTATGGATGCAGTAAGGATGAACTTAGTTTTTCACACAAGTAAAGTGTTAAGCAACATATTGTTTATTTAAGGCTCTGTTTTCTTAATTCTAAGACCTGGTATGTACCAGAATATAGCATCATGTTTTGACCCTTACAACCTCAGATTGGGCACTTTCTTTTTCATATGACTGTAGCATCATAAAGTTTGTCAGTACTATGCTGCATTGTGGAACTGCCACTGGTAAAGTTTTGTTTCAGTCTAGACAGAGAAATTTTCCACTCCATTTTGCAAGAGTTTGACAATAAAACTGAAATTTGCACACTGTAAATGTTCAGTGAATAAAAATCTGTGTCCTTATATTTTCCCTTTATTGTTTTGGCTATCTGCTATTTCCTGTCGTGTTGTCAAAAAAAAAAAAAAAGATAATAATAATATATTTTATTTATAAAGCACTTTACATCAATTTAATGACCTCAGAGTGCTACATTTTAAAACTAGCATTTAAAAAAACTGTAAAATAATTTTAAGATTTTTCAGGCAAACTAAAAAGGTGAGTTTTCAGGCCTTTTTTAAAAGAATCCACAGTCTGTGGTGCCCTTAGATGGTCAGGGAGAGCATTCCACAGACTGGGTGCAGCTGAGCTGAAGGCCCGGTCGCCCATAGTCCTGAGCCTTGTCCTCTGGAGCTGCTTTCTCTTTCAGACTTTCTGTATTACGCTCTTAACTCGACGTTTCACAACTGAGGCTTTCTGTCATTAATCTGTTGGCCCTGTTCAACAATGGAAAACACTTAGCAAGGAATTCTGTCTTATCATCAGACTGTCATTTGTCAAATAGTAACTACTTTTACTTGTACCTTGATAAATATTGTCATCCACTTCCAGTTCATCTCTCCCGACTGAAATAAGGCTCAAGACTGATACAGAACAATGCAAGAGGACAAAGTTAGAGCGAAAGAAAACACAGCTAAAGTAAGACTAAGCAAAACAGTCATAGAGACAAGCAGAGATTTGCTGACTCAAATATAAAGACCCCATGACTGTCAGGCATGCAGTTTGGCTCAGCCTGCCTTAAGTGGGCTCACCTGTGCAGAGAGGACAGGTGTGAGTGTGTTAGCAGCCAGGAGGCACCTCACAAATCCACCCAGCAGTGATAGGGGTGCGATAGTCTCCGCATCTCCCAGAAGAGAAAACATTTGAGCAACATGCGTGTATCCGTGCCCTGACTAGCGCACACCCCCATGGATAACACATTCCACTTAGCTAAACAGCCATGAGAGCTGTGGGTGTGATCAGCAAAGTATCTGTGCAGCTAGGGATGCTAGCAGACACACAACTGCCTGTTTTACACAAACACGCACACATACAGTACCCCTACACCTCAATCAGACCCTCCCAAGAGGCACTGAGGCGCATCGCTGAAATTCAAATCCTGCATAGACAGGACCCTTCACTGCTGAGAAGCAGAGCAGCTCATCCTTAAAGATGTAATTTCTCAGGGAGAGGGGTGATCTAGGGGATGCAGAGACCATGCAAAGTGGGCTCAAGGTGGAAGAGATAAAGATGGGACTTCAGGAAAAAAGAGTGGAGCAATAGACATCTGGTGCTACTTTTCAATGACTGATAGCTATACTGTAATCTTATTGAAACTGCATTTAATACTGCAACTTAATGTGTTCTAGAAAAAGTTAAGAAGTTCAGCCCCTTTCAAAATGGCTACACTTGTATCATGTAAACCAGATCATTTGAAAATGACCTCTCTATCTTTGTTTTCAGCTCATATGCACAGATATTTCTTTTGGCAGCTCCAATTTCCTCTTACTTTTCAAAAGTTCCTCATTAGTGTCAGTTTGAGGGTGTATGTCTTTATTTATTCTATGGCAGATTTGTTTCCTGTCCAGGTTGTTTCCATGCTTTGAGCCCTATGCATTTTGGGATTGGTTCGTGGTACCCCTAGGTTTCAATAGAAAATGTAGAACTGCATAAAAAAGCTCTCATAATATATCCTCATTGATGTCTTACATTAGACTCACTCGGAAACATTAGTGCTTTATGATCCTTGCAAGAATGGAATAGGAAATGTGTCACAACCACCATATGTGCCATCTTGGCAGTGTTTGCGTGTGTACCCACTTGGCAGTTAAGACTCATTAAAAAAGGGCGTGAGGAAGCCATCAAGTGGTTTTTTTACATTAATGAAGAACAGCACTGACAACCACAAGAACCAATTCAAACACACAAACAATATAAACACAAAATGAAGCCCATATGCACACATACAAATACTGGTTGTCTTTGGTTTATTGCTCCTTGTTTCTCTTGGTTACAAACACTCTTTCTGGTCGTATTAAGTGTGATGACCCCATGAACACATTTAAGTGCACATACACACAGACAAACACGTACAAAAACAGCAATGTGTGTGTGAAACTTTGGGGACACATGCTTAAGAAAACAACAAGCTGCATACACAAACTGGTATTTTTGTTGCTTTATTTAAAGGAAAGCCAGAGCAGTTGTAACATACCCTCTGTTACTCTGTGGTATAGCATTGCATGGTCAAAAATAAATAGACAAATGTAGTCACTAAAAGTGGGCTGTGGATAGGTGAAGGAAGGGTGAGGAAGTTGTGTGACAAGAAGTTCAGTCACCCCCTTTACTTCCTGGGCCAACAACCCTTACCACTTCCAGGCGAGTGTCTTAAAGAGGATGTTGTGTGTTCAGAGCTGCTCTGCACTTTCTCAACCACAGCTATATCACTTCAAAAGCTGAGCCTCTGAACTGTTTGTTTACAAGCCGCACAGCACTGATTGTATGGCAAACCGTTGTATGCTGGAATATAGTGCAGCACATGCAGGAACTGCGGCCATTGCTTTAGGGGAGACTTAAAATGATTTCTCTGCTCTAGGCTGTCATCTAGTGGCACTAAATTTAATAAGCCAAAAAAAAAGCGACTGTACTCGACTTGCAGTATCATTCATACAGGTATCTGTGAAACCTTTAAACACAGGATTTTCTACTGTCCACTCTTCATTGGCCGCCTCTTTTTCATGTCTCGTTTTCTTCTTGTACTTCATTTTGAGCATGGTTTGAGTTTCACACAGCTGTGTGAGATGGGGACTCCTGGTGATTTGTAGCACTATAATGGCTCTTCTCTGCTGCACTTTTCCTCCCAGACATTGAGATAACAGTTCTCACCTTACCTAGATTATCAGCTACAGAGGCTGAGCAGGGCTTCCACGGGTGAATAAGGGCACAGAGTTGACCTGAGGGCGGGAAGGTAAGGCAAGAAAGGGTGGAGAACTTGCAGGTGTCCAAACTCCCCTTACTACAGACAGGTGCACAGCATCTGGGTCGCATGTGTCTGTACGGGTGTATGTTCGTCTGCAAACCTTGGATACCACTGACTACCAGCTGTGCTCTGTAAAGTTTCTCCCTCTCACCCTCACACACTTATCACTCCTGCCTCCTGAAGCATCAACCTGCAAAAGCTTCACATAAGATTCAACAGCTGTCCTGAAATGTACACTCATACACATACACTCTAGGCACACCACACCCTTCGGCCAAACTACATGCAAGTGTTAGCTGGTGTTACAGGTTAATAGGTCACTGAATATTTGCCGAGTATCAATGGCAAACAGATGTGTGCAGCATATTTCCATCACATCTAGTAATGACATCAATATAACGACACCTCATCCTTTGACCACAGGGTTAATAAAGACCGGAAAATAAGGGGAAACAGCTAATCCTGACATAAAAAAATCTACCTCCCTGCATCACTTACTCTTTAAAAACTATCTGGGTTAAAAAGAAAGAAAAAAGACACAGTAAGTCACTTTTAAACTGAGTTTATTGTTGAATGAGAAATTGTCTGAGTAAGGTGCACGCATATATTAATTGACCCCCAATTTAATTTGAAACTTATTCACATGTTTATGTAGCCTATTTTATGATTTGTCATACTAAAAAAATGTGTTCCTTTTGTAAGATGAATGTTATGTATGCAGGACATCGCAGGATTTACCAGTAAAATTATGTCTCAATCCATTTTTTTTCAACATAATTTCCTACTGCAACCAAAAAAAACTACAAATAGGCTCCATTTTTTTTTTTTTCAATAAAGCTCCAAATTTTGCAGCAAACATGCATTATCGATCTTGTGAATGATAAAATCCACAGTGTATGACTCGATAAAATAAACATAAAGCTGAATGTTTTGTAATCTGTTTGGTTTAATAACCGAGTTGGACAGGAAGGTTGGATTCTGCTGGGGATCCAAGTTCAACACAACAGCAGCTTCTAAGTTGGCAAATCTTGGCCCCTTCCACAGCAAAAATGTTGGAGCTTTTGGGGATTTATAACTTTTATACTCACACTGTATCCACCATCCAAATAATAATTTCTAATGTGAGGCATACAATTGGAAGTAGAACATCTTAATTCAGTCTTGAGCTGGCAAGCTTTATGCTTCTCTTGCTTAGTTTGCTTTTACACTGTTGCTTTATACAAACGCAATTCATCTCCTCAGGGTAAGTGAGGAGTGTCTTTTTTTTTTTTTTTTTTTAAATGTTCCCCTCTCAATCAGATTTGAACAACTTAAAATAAAAACAGATAAACAGGATAAGGCTGTTCCTATCAAGGTGGCACCCCTGACGCAACATACAACACGGCATGACATACCCCCACATTCTCTTTATTTATGCTCATTATTGGTGCCAGTTGAGTTCTTTTACGGCCCTCTGACAGTGTGTACATGCTGTTTGATTTCCTTCAATTTCAGAGCCACTAGATTGTTTTAACGCGCTACGCATTATGATTGTTTTCATCTACTTCTGGGTACTACTTGAAGCATGGCAGATGATTTAATATAAAGATTTTAATTAGCTTCCGACTTAAGATTTCGGTTGTGTCGGTTTGCTGAGACATATGGGACACCAGCTGACTCTGCAGATTGAGGGTCAATTTCAGAATGATGGGAGTTTAATCAGGAGTCATCGTTCCAAAACAGTGGCTGCCTCCTCCTACATGGAGTTCCCCTTTGAGGAAAAGAGAGGAGGAAAGGATAAAGGTGAATCATATGAAGGGGAGAAGAAGCAAACTGGTGGAGGTAAAGCGTAGAGGGATACAGTATTGGAGACAAAGGGGAAAACTGAGAAACTGAGGAGGAATTGAATCACTGTTATGAATCCCACAAAGCAGGATAGAAGATTACGCATAAAGAAAAAAAGACAGTAAAGAAGGACCGATCTCTGTAATTATCGTGCAAACCGATGGTTGAAGTCTGACTATTATTTACAAGTTATCCCTCAAACCACTTTATTATCACTGAGCGACATCAGGAAACTGCTTTGCTGCAGTTAGCGTCCAAAACAAAACAAAACCAGATCTCAAGTACAAGTACACACAAGTATAAACACATTCACAAGCAGAATTTCCTCAACGTCTGGACAGCATTACGTGGTGTGTAGAGGATCCCCCCTCCCACACACACCCCCCATCTCCCTAATTATAGTCTGCATCATTGGAGACCGAGTGCTCTTGAGAATAGGTTTTGTCACTGTATGGTGGCAACACAAACACACACAGCTCTACTCAAACACAGTAACAGAAAGCAGATGCATTAAAACTACTATCTTCGACATACGGCGCATAGTTTTTCTGCTGTGGCAAACATGGCGCCGAGTCCTCTGAGCAGGAAAATACCAAGTGCAAGAAGTAGTAAGTCAAGGAAAGTGAGGACTTTGTCTCGTGGAATTATTTGATTGTGCATGATGACGATGATGGATAACAAAAGGGTACGGTGGGAACTGTAAACAACACGCACTGCAAACGATGCTGAGCAGGGGTATCATGTGAGGGCGGCCCAACTGATAAACAGCAACGGTACTTTAAGGCCCGCTACGTTTCTCTCTAGAGATGAATAATGAGCCTGGCTGCATGCAAACTATGGTTAGAAAACAACAAAAGCTGCTGACTAACTGTAGTGGTGTGGAGAGGTTGGGGACACCCTTTCATTTGGGCCCTTGTCTACACAGGAAGGTCTGACTCTTTCACCTAAACATGCTCCCTCAATCAGAATAAAGCAGGACCGTGGCTGTAATTTGTACTGTAAAACATTTTGATTATGTTTTTGTTTTTTGTTTTTTAAAGGCTCCCCCACAGATGGGAAGGCTGAAGTCCACTTCTGGCAGATTAATACACCATTCAAGAATCGTGTAAAGGGCGGTGCATTCCGTGACAGAAAAACAATTAAAGAATGCCTGTTAGAAGTTAGATTTTCTAGAAAACTGCCCAAAAATGGCAAATGAAAAAAGAAAGAGCAAGAGTATCAAGTTGCCAAAATGAAGATATAGCTAAGGCAGCATGATTGAACCTGAAGTGGAAATAAAGACTAACTCACTGAATGAGAAATGTTCACATCTAGGCAGCCTCAAACAAAGTGCAGCATTACATTTTATTGTAGTTTTTTTTGCTTGTTTGAATTGACCTTAGACACACAAATATATGCTGTTAAGCGCAAAAAGTGTTTTTACGTTTCCAAAAAAGACAGAAAATCTCAGTATCTGCTATATCAGCTTTCATCATACTTTTGATACTTTTTGTCTTTTGACCCAACGTTAAACAGAGCACTAAATCAATAAAATATCATGTAATAACATTGATCACAAGGTGTAAAAGTCATTTGAGACTAATAATCATGAAGCAGCAAAAGGACAGTTTTAATCCATTTATTGGCAAAGAAATAAAAACACGAGATCTTCGTTAAAAAAAAACTGTCTTCCTTTTGAGTGTACTGACAGTAATTTACAATCTAAGATGTTTCTTCTTTTCTATTTGGAAATGCCAGAGATTTGCTGATCTTCATCTTGGAGGGGGGCGCTGATTCGTTCACTTTCCACTGCTATCAGGTTTTGAGTCCTCTTTGATGCACCTTTTGTTCAGTCCACAGAAATACTTTTCCCTGAAGGCGTTGTGTCCCTGGTAGGGGCTGAAGCGGGCGTCTGATAGATGAGCCAGGCTGTCCAATTCCTACGCAAAATAAAATAAATATAGGTTACTGTACTGTAAATGTTTCACCCAAATTAATGAAAGTGCTACCTTTTTCCTCACAGACAGTCTGACACACTATTAAAAAAAAAAAAATTCCGATACAGATGGCTATTGATATTTTAGAAAGGTGCTCTTTCCTGTAAATGAAGCAATGATTGCCACCTGAAGTATGCAAACGTCACAAGGTTTGCATACTTTTTCCATGTTTACATTATAAGACCATGACTTGCTTTATTAATAATTTATATAAACTGTTATAAATTCTTCATAATAAACTGTTTGTCTTGGCTGTAAAGGAGCCGTTGATCAACAGAGGTATGAAGGGAGGAAGAGAGACGATGAGAAGAGGAATAATGAGGTGAGTTGAGCTGGAAGTGATGACTCCAATGCTGGGCCTGTAAAGTGTCTGCACCACCTCTCTTTTGCTTGCTGATGCTGCCAAGCAACCTGGAAACATTTTCCATGATCATTCTAAGAGAAAAACCTCATCATGACCCTCAATTAAAGAGCACATCTTATCCTCAGTTCATAGATTCACAAAGCTGTTTCGGCAGTCAACAACATTATGATTTAACATGAATTACATAACATTAATCATTTACCCCCATACTTTAGAATGTTTTTACATGTTTCATAGAGGCGTAGTTTATTGGTAACTACAGAATAATGTCAACAACAGGTATGTACACCCTCTGACATGAGATTTTCACCATGAACACCCTTGTGGATTCTTGTATACTCTCAATTTAGAACATGTGTGCTGTAGCTCGCGGAAGCGACTCCAGCCACAAAAATAAAATGGCTCGCAGCAAAGCAGCTGCTCATTCTCTGTTTAGAAGCACGCACAAACAAATCCAACAGTCGAAATTACACATTTGTGTTACTCGTTTTACGAGTAACGTTGAATGTTTGAGCTGCCAACATGGCATTTAGGGCAGAGCAGAAGCGATGTTTCCAGTAGCAGAGAATAACACGTGACTTTGCCAACTTTATGCAAGGACAGCAAATCTATATGACACGCTCAAGGGAAGTGCAAAACCAAAAAGGGATAATAGGTCTACTTGGAAATGGATGAAGGAACGTGGCAACAAAACTGACAAATGAAAACAGCGGCTATTATCACTAATTTCGACGACAGATCATTTGGTTCTTGTTAAAAAGCAAACATTTACAGCAATGAGACCAACTCCATCATGGTCAAAATACAGAAACAGCGTGGACACACACACATCAAAGTCATACCAGCATATTTATAAAAAAAAAAAAAAAAAAAAAACAACATCAAGCTGTGAACCCTCATTAAAGAGTGCAGATAGGTGCACACTTTGGCCTATTTGGAAATAAAAACTGCAACCTTAGATAGATACCAATCAGATAAGATCACACAACTGTGTGTTTGTGTGTGTGTGTGTGTGAGAGAATGTGTGTGAGTTATACAAGGCACTTTATGGGAGCAATTTGGGGTTTTGAAGTGAAATGGATGTCAGATCCAAAGATGGATAGTTTTCCTTATGATGTGTGATTAAGCCATTTACGGTTCCAGTATGAAAGAAATGAGCCAATCACAGCCAGATGGCGAGGACTTAAGCCATACAGACAGACAGATACCAACACTTCCAGTGGGATGACATGTAAAGCCATTCACACATACTACATACATTAATACGCTGTTGCATATACAGAACATTACTGTGAAGTGGAAGATGAATGCATTGAAGAACAGTCAGGCAGGCACAGGCGTGTTTTACCTACATTCATCTGTGATGCTGTTTCAGGCTCACGCACAGAAATACATCTAACGTTCTGTGGCACACGGGTTGGTACTGCGCAGGCATGTGGTGTCTTATAACCGCAATACAATTTAAAACAATAATATAGATGTGTTTCTGCACAGTAACCAGATGAATGACGAGCCCAAAGGAAAAGCTAATCTTCAGGAAAGACGATGCAACGAAACCGTGGAATAACACAACAAAGAAAATAAAGCACATTTGTGTACTAATCTCATCATTCAAAGCATGTCACAGATTATTCTGCAAAAAAAAGTCTTACACTGTGACTGAGAAATTTTTTACATAATAAACGATAGTTTTTCTTCTTTTTCCGCTGTTTTTAGCTGATAAACTTCCTCCCACAAAACAACCAGATAATATAATACAAACACACCTCTGGCTCTTTGATCTTCTCCATGGTGATTAAGCGACGTGAGGTGTGGCTGGACAGTGTCTGCTCGCAGTTGCTGATGAGCTGGAGACATGGATGAAGAGGAACCATCTCCTCACAGTACCTGGGAACAGGACACACACACACACACACACATCCAGTTGTTGATAAGACTCCAAAAGGAAAAGAGCAGAGAGTAGATCAATTCCCCTCATCTCAGCATACAACATTTTGCGTAAAAAACTGAATGAGAACAAATGAGAAAGTTAGTTTGTGACAGCGATACACTCCAGATTTCATCTGGGGGCCATTAAAAGGCTGCCAGGATACAGACACAGACTGATTCTGTCAAAATAACAATCTAACTTTGCCAGCTCTCTTTGCAGCCAACTCTAATGTCTTTCTTTTCTCTGTGAATGTCTCTCTGTGTTTCTTAAATAAACACTAAACATTCTAGCAGTGCAGTCAAACCCTGGCTAGTAAAGCTTAGGTAGCTCCTTTTGTACAAAAAAGAAGGTGGAAAAAGTGAATGTGAGCTGACAGGTTGACTGCTGGCTCTGTTGTCACTAGAGAAGCCAGGTTAAGGCCTATTAACAGCCGGTGATGTATGTTTTTTGCATATTTGTGTCAGTAGCACTTTCTCCAAACCACAGTCAGAGGAGCAACAGTCCAGACTCACAGGCAGATTTGTACATCCCTGTTTGTCTTGTTGCCTAGGCCACATGTGGGCCACAGTGGTGATGGGATATTTGGTCGCTACGGTGACTAGCAGTGATGTAGCCAGACGATAATTCTCTCTTGCCAATCAGAACAAGTTACTGGGGAGCAGAAGGTTGAGTGGAGACAAGGGTTGGTTTTCACTTTTTCCATGTGACCCTTAGCGTTTGTAGACACATTCTTAAAAAAAAAATGGAGCTGCTCACAAGCTCCTCTTCTTTCACACTTATATGGATTTTTTCAACTGTGAGGATTAACATTTCACTCCTGCCTATGCAGAAATTCAAAATTAGGAGGTTAAATCTACAAATATGAGGATCTTTTTCCTTAAATAACCACCATCTGGTTTAACATTGTATACGTACAACGGTCAGTCTCATGATGGACAGCCTGACACAAAGAATGGGTTTTGTTTGGAGTCACTTCAAACTCTTTTATTTTTTTGCCATCATTATCAGAAATAAAATTATTTTAAATATATTTAAAATTAAAAATTAACCCCAACTGTCCTTATGTATATACACAGTCATGGGAATAAGAAAGCACTCCCGCTTTAAATTCTAAGGTTTTACATATCAGGAAATGATTTGAAAAACATTCTTCAGGTCCTCTCCAGGTGCCTGTGTCTCGAGGCAGGTTCAACATATCTGGGATTTTTTTAGGCCAATCTGGCACAACTAACCCCAACAGATCTGAGATCTTAGATCTCTCTAAGCTGTACTACGTCACAGGCTATCAACTCGGTAAGTCAACCCAGGTTATTCTACTCTGAATATCTGCATGTTTGTGTAAAACAGGCAGACTTAGCACCAGACAGCCAATCACAATAATATATTTCTAGCAGGCTGAGAGGCAACACAGCTACAGCAGCCAGAACAGAAAGAAAAGATGACAAAATAGAAAAAGAATTGTGAAAGTGAAAGCCGACGTTTCAGGCTAAGTATTCTCTTTCAGGAGAACAGTTATAGCAAGTTACCAATGGAGTTGAACGGTTATAGCAAGTTACCAATGGAGTTGAACGGTTATAGCAAGTTACCAATGGAGTTGAACGGTTATAGCAAGTTACCAATGGAGTCGAACGGTTATAGTAAGTTACCAATGGAGTCGAACGGTTATAGCAAGTTACCAATGGAGTCGAACGGTTATAGCAAGTTACCAATGGAGTTGAACGGTTATAGCAAGTTACCAATGGAGTCGAACGGTTATAGTAAGTTACCAATGGAGTTGAACGGTTATAGCAAGTTACCAATGGAGTTGAACGGTTATAGCAAGTTACCAATGGAGTTGAACGGTTATAGTAAGTTACCAATGGAGTTGAACGGTTATAGTAAGTTACCAATGCATACGAACAGTTATAGCAAGTTACCAATGCAGTCGAACAGAGATTCTCATTGTACACACACAGGTGGATTTTTCATTTTTTCCTTTTCTAAGAAAATTGATTGGTCAGGAGGCTGTGCTTTTTTATGTGTTTATTGCTTAATTGCTGATAAGTGAACCAGCTTTGTGATCCTGAAATCCGGTGTTGGTCCTTAAGTTACCTTGCTAAGCCACTTGTTATGCTTTGTACTACAGGACCTAGTTCTTAAAAATTAGGTTAATACAACCTCAGATTGTATTCATGAACTCATGACATTTTACACTGTGTCATTATGTATTAAACTAAAACAATGGTAAAACAATACAGAAGCATTGTGTGTAATTGTCCTGTTGCATGACCCGATTTCAGCCAAGTTTTAACTGTGGTACAGCTGGCCTCACATTTGTTTCTAGAATACTTAGATCCACAGAGGAGTTCATGGTCGACTCAATGACTGCAAGGTGTCTTGGTCATGTGGCTGCAGAACAAGCCCAAATCATCAGCGGCACCATGCCTGACATTTGACATTTGCTATGAGGTGTCCTAAAATGTTGTGTTTGGTTTTCACCAAACATGACCAAAACATCTCAGTCCAAAGAACACTGTACCAGAAGTCTTGTGGTCTGTTCTGACGCGACTTTGCAAACCCAAGCTGTGCTGCCGTTTTTTCTCGTTAAAGAGGCTTTTTCCTGAAACCCTTCTAAACAAGCCATGCTTGTTCACTCTTTCTCCAATTTGAACCTTTTTAAAAAAAAAATTATTTACCTTAACTTCAACATGCTACTCAGTTAGCATGTAGTGTCTGAGCTAAAACTCTTTTGGTCTGAATTTGGAGTTGACTTGCACTTGGTTAGCAGCACCTGGCTGCTACTTACCCTCTTGATTCCAGTGATTTGAATTTTCATAAACTGATTCTGCATTTTGGCTTTATTTTTCTATCATTTGATATCATTTAATGGCATGGTAACGGCCCCAGCAGTCTCTTGTAAAAGAAAGTAGCTCGACAGTAACAGAAGATCAGAAAGTTTACCATTTATCCATCTTTTTTTCTTTTTTTTTTTCCTAAAGGGGAGATTTACCACAGAGGCAGTGCAGCGGAATGCCTTAGTTTTTATCTATGCCACCGTCACTAACATTTTGGTAAATCACTGCATATGTCCAGAAACTGTTACTCAAAAAAAAAAATAACCGGAGAAATGATAAATAATTAACTCTACAACAGTATTGCATTACTGCTGACAATGTAACCACTTCATATCGTTGCTTCACTAGTTTATGTTGTAATTAGGAAACTTTATGGCTGTGATGACTGAAATTGCATCGTCTGTCTTGATTCTTTTTCCTTCTTCATTTTCCTTTTGCTGACAGGACTTTATGTTGCCTGTATACTACGACAGTAGTTGCAAGTTTATCACAATTCAACTCAACCAGATTGCTCTTTATACATATATACATTTTATACATATATATATATATATATATATATACATATATACATGTGTGTAGATAGATATATATAAACACATCAGTAGTGTCCTATCCTTATGAAGCTTGCAGACACACACAGTCTCTACTGTTCTATTACAGCCACAGATACACACTCACACAGGTGTGGGGGGGGGGGGGGGGGGGGGCAACAGAAACATGATAGCTCCCCTGTAGAGCCCCAGATTAGGCTCAGGAGACAGGCCACGTCTGGGCTTACAAACACACACACACATACACAGGTCAGCCTGTGGACCATAGAGGCAGATAATTCATATATCTGACCTGCCTGGCGGGCCTCAGATGTTTATTTTGGCACAGCGCTCTGACAGGCACGGTGTCGAGCGCAGATGAGATGAGCAGCAAAGACAAATGTTTGAAAATGATGACACAAACTTATGGTCATTCGCAAGACCACACACATTCTTGCATATGTATTGATATGTACAGAGAAGCAAAGTGAGACACGCATTGTGTTTGTAGACATTATTCTCATCTCTCACACACAAGCACACACTTACACACAAAATCTACAGGATTATCTCATCTCCCTCACAGTCTTGTAATCAGTGATGAGGAAGGCCCTGTGGGGTTTTTCTTGCCCTCACATTGGTTGATGTGGCAGTCTGTTGGTAGCTTTACAGTTGCACACCTGCACTTATTCACTTTCTGCTAGTGCATGAAACACTTAACAATATAAAACACTGTTTCAGAGGAGTCAGCCTAAAAAGCAGCTCAGTAGTGTCAGATGTGGTTTACCTCAGCACACCTGTGTACTGTTCTGTTTGAACACTGACATTCATATAAATGACACAGAGTGGAAAGTGCTTATTGGAGCAGGAATGTAACAGTGCTGAATGGAAATGCTGGGAAGTATAATATCAAAGCATAAAAGAGTGGTGGAAAGTATTTTTGAGACAGTCATATGGCTGAGTGAAGTTTTACATTTTGATTGTTTAATTATAGCCAGTTTTTTCAAATTAAAAAACAAACATATTAACATTATAATAACCCTTTTGCGTCACATTATGGGGTAAATTTATTAGTAAACAATAAATTGAAATGATGTTCGCAGTGCCCAAAAGCAGCAAGCGTGATGCAGCTCTGGTTTATGGTGTGAGCCTGCCCCCTACTGGCATTAAATGCAAAACTGCTCTTTTTCTCAGCTTCTGAAGATTAGTTACGCTCCAATTTTGTTTCAAAATGTGAATGTGTTTGAATCTGCAAACAGTAATTAGTCACAGATGCAGAGTTCACATGATAGTCATAGAAATCAGCACGCTTTACACGAGGTGGCATGTTTCAAACCCAATTCCAAAAAAAGAAAGCCGTGCAAAGTGTAAATAAAATCCAAATACAATGATTTTCAAAACTCTTATAGCACAAAATTTTCATTCACAATAGAACACAGAAAGTGAAAAATTTTACAGTTTCATGAAAAAAGCTGCCTCGTCCTACATTTGGTGGCAGCAACACAGATCAAAAAAGTTGGAAAGGGAGCAAATGTTGAATATTCTATCATCTGCCGTACATAATATCATCAATTGATTCTGAGGATTTGGAGACAAGGGTAAAATTCAGGATGCCCGTGATCTCCGGGCTCTCAGACAACCCTGCAATAAAACAGGCCTGATTCTGTCATGGAAATCACTGCGTGGGCTCAGAAATACTTCCAGGATTACAGGTATCACTGTCTGTGAACACAGTTCACCGTGGCATCCACAAATGCAGTTCTATCAGCTCTATCATGCAAAGAAGAAGCCGTATGTGAACAGGATCCAAATTGTATACACTGTATACACCTCAGACTAAAAGAGAGAAGGAACATCTGGCTTGTTATCTGCGCTCATCTAAAAAAGCCAGCATCTCTCACGATATGGCATGGCTTCACAGAAGAAGAGTCTATGTGCTGAAATGGCCGGCCTGCAGACCAGACCTTTCCCCAATTGAAAACATTTAATCCAGGACTTCTGAGCAGCTAGAATCCCATATCAGGCAGGAATGGGACAACATTCTTCTCCCATAGTTCACAGAATGCTGTAATAGTAAGTAAAACGTGGCCCTGTCCCAACTATTTTGAGCCCTGTAGCTACCAACGAATTCCATATGGGCTCATTTTTTTTCTTACAATAGTAAAAATGTCCCCCTGTTTTGCAATTGATTTTTGTGAATAAAACTCTATATTCTGTTTTTACTTACATTTTGCACGGTATACAAACTTTTTTGGGAATTGGGGTTATACTTTAATAGGCTACTGCATATAACTTTGAAAGCAGTATCATCATACAGCAATGCAACCAAGAGCCCCTTTAAGGAGGCCAACATACTGCCATCAGTCAACATGCATGTATTCTGTATCACTGAGCAAATAAATTAAGAGTTCAACTTTCACTTCCCCCATTAACGTGGGGTGAAATGAAGTATTCGTTGAATCTTTAAGCGTTCACTTGTTTGTTGGATCTTCAAGGACAGGTAGAATTATCCATCTTATCCGCAAAGTAGGCGATGATCGATTATCTTTCCTGAAATTGCCTTCTTTTTCCCCTCACCTAAAAGTTTCTTTTTTTTTTTTTTTTTTAAGGTTGGCTCTTCTTTCTTATTTCCATATTAAACTGCTGAGTTGTCCATTGAAACCTATAGCTGTAACTGATAGCGCTTGTACTGGAAACGCACCATAATTCACACAGCACATGGATGTGACATTCATGCCGCCCAGGCAAAATTTCAGTCGAAACACTCACGTGATACCACTAGTTTCCATTTAATCAGTAGCTTTCTCCAATTGTGGATGTTCCTTACAGAAGTTAAGCAGTGCAATTAATATGGCCCTTGTTTCCCATCATGCTTCTGATAGGCCGAATTGTCAATGCTCAGTCAGCAAGTAAGGTGCGAAGTTTGTCTTTTTATGTTTAACAATATAAGGAGTCAAGTTTCCATGTCGACTTCTGGTTGTTTTAACCATTAATGATGTGGCTATTATACTTCATGTCATCATTTGTACTGAGCAATTCTATTTCAATACATTGCATCCAAAGTAAATACAAGTTTAGAGCTATTTTTAAGTGAGAAAATGTATGCAACATAAAAAAACTGCACTCAGTACCTGACCATCGGACCTGCTCCGTCCAACCATATATCAATATTTCAACTGATCCCATCCTTTGAAATTTGGAAGCATTATCCTTTGATGAAATGTTTCCTACAAGTCGATAGCGGCTGTTACTGTATTGAAATCAAACCTTCACAAGTTTGAACATTCAATAAGCTTGAATATGTAGAAAAGGGATATTTACAGCTGCATCCATCCTCCACTGGCATGTTTCACCCAACTACTTGCGCTTGGCAGGTTAATGAGAATAGTTTTTATCGTCAACATTTTGTTGTGAGTTACCAATGACTCTATAAGGGCCATTTTATTATACATCACATTGTCCAATCCTATGCAATAAGTGAATATTCCGCACACGCACATTCTGTCTCTTTTTTTCACAAGTCGTGAGGAACACTATTGAGAAAATGACCAATATGTAAATGACTGAATGCTGTCACTTTAAAAGGTTAATGAAGCCATTAATGTTACACGTCTCATGTGAAAAGGGCGTTAAAGGCCGCCCTATGGCTGCTTGGCATTATAATCTGATGACACCGAGTGCGTTTACTCACTCTGGCCTGTAGATCGGCAGCCAATAGACAAGTCTCCCGCCCGTGACCAGGTGGTGGGCAGAGAAGTTTAACAGATCGGTGAAGATGTCACTCAGGTGGTACGCCTGTGAGACGGGTACGTGAGAGTCTACATAGCTGGGCAAAAGATGAAAAGAAGGACACAAAGGTTCAGATTAGAGCAATGATAGCAAAACATTCAACGCAAAAGGATTTTCTGAAGTGGTCCATTTTTTTAAAATCAAGCGGGGAACCGTTTCAAGCGACATTAAAGAGAAGTTAGTGATAGATAAATGCTAGGCTTTCCGTGCTTTCTTTACGTTTTATGTCTGTAAAAACTACGGCAGGTTTATTAATGTTAGAGATACAATTCAAGACAATAATGCAGCATTTCCTGGTTAACTTACTTGCCATCAGGGGGTTTAGCAATGTCCTTGTGGGAACCTGTTCTTCTTGTAGACTCTCGGATACCATACGGAGCTACCAACAAAACGCAATATATGAATCAAAAATAAACAAACAAAAATTAGGACACATCTGTGAATTGTGGCAACAGTGTGTCCGTTAAACTCTCCCCAAACGGCCACTGTGCTGGTAAGAAGAATTCAGGCAGCATGAATCATGCTTGCAGCAGCATCTCTGCTGTGTTGGTAAAACCATAAAGAAAAATTCTAACTCCTCCAGAGTTAGTTTGGGGAAATGCTGGACTTGAGTGCGGTTCAAACAAATGACCCAGTAAATAGTAACCAATAGGCAATCATAGGAAACGTGTTGAATGATGTACTTTTTTTCTTTCTTTGTTATTTGACTGAAATTCAAGTTGAACAAAGAACTTAAGGGATGTAAAAAGAATGAAACTTTACCACATCATATCTCTGAAAGTCAGACAAAAGGTTTTATCATCAATTTGAAGCCTGTCAACATGAATCTAGGCAAACAATCCTTTGAATGAACTAAGGACCTACGGTCGGTAATGATAGCGTCAAACATAGGAGCGTTCCTCCACACAGGTTTGGATGCATCAGACAACATCACGTCCACATACATCTTCTCTGTTCCGTACTGCCGAAGGTTAGCTCTGATGTTCTCATCGGGTCCTCGCCACTTTTGGTTTTTACGGCTAGACCGACCTGCAAAACAAAGGTACTGCTGGCAAATTGGGGCAGTGGTAAAATCAACTCATTTCGGCTTTCGTCTGCATAGAAATTGAGCACATGCATCATTTGCACGCTTGGATTCAATTCTGTGTTCAACAGAGTAAAGCACAGCCATACGACAAAGCAGCTGTAGCTGACAAACCTACCTTTGCCGTGAATGGTGTTGTAATCAATATCTGTTCCACATACGTAAGCTCCAAAATGAGAACATGCCACCAACAGGCTCCCTTTAAACAGATTGAGAAAAAGAAGAGGGAGCATTCACTGATACAGTGGGTGACTGTCTACAGCTGCGTTTATGTCTGAGAAGCAGAGGCAACATGGACTTACCCGTGCCAACAAAGGGGTCAAACACGAGGTCGTCTTCTTTGACTTTAGCTTGGTTAGCCATGATAAATGAGAGACCAGCATCCATGCTGGTGTTTCCTATGAAGTGTCTGTTCTTCACGCTGTGAGAGCGAATCAGCTCCCGCTGACCATCTGCTATCTGATGTGTAAGTATAACAAGGGTTTAGCTGCAGATCCCCAGCTCCCTTTATCAGTTTAATCAAAGTTGCCTCACCCATCTGCCAAAGTAGATGTAGTTGGGATGCTCTGGAATGTTGTTGGGGTCTGTGCCATAATCCTCCAACAAGCAGAAGATGTGCTGGGGACTCTTCAGGCTCACCGTGCCCTCAAAGGGAAGATATTCCATATCCTGGAGATAAGAGCACGGTCATTAAGACACCAGCACAAGATACAAGACACTCAATTTAATGTCAATTGAGCCAACATTAAATACTCACATCAATCCTCTTGATTCTGTCTGTAAACAGCAAAGTTTTGTTGAAAGTGTAGACATTAATTCTGTAAGAAGAGTCTCTCTGCACGAATGGCCTCTGGGGAGATGTGGGATGATTGTTCAGAAAGAAATTAAACATATATCAAGATACAGTGTGTGTTCTCTATGCTTCATATGGAACCTTTTATGGGATTGCAAGCATTTGTCTGTCCAACACAACAGCACAAACCATTTTTTCCGGTGGGTAGTTCAAGAGGGATGTTCTGAGTTCACTGTGTGTTTGGCCATGGCCCCACAGCTCAAAAGCGGACCTGGAAGAACAACGTAACACAAGCGGAAGCTACTTCGTATAACCGAGGCTTCAGCATGTTATGTTTACAACAGATGTTGGGCCACTAATTGAATTCTAGCCAAGTTAAAGCACTTACTTTGCACAAACAGATCTGGCCATAACACTGCGCACATCCTCCTCAGACAAACCATCCAGGCGCCAGAAAGGAGACTAAAGGGAAACAAGAAGAGAGGACGAAATTAAGAACATTCTGATCTAGTGGTCTGCTGCTGAACAATGTGTTAGGAAACGAAACATAAAACGAAAAGGACACAACGGTAAATGCAGGTGTTGACTTCCGAACCTGTTCTTTGAAGTTTTCACAAGGACGGAATGATTTCGCTCTGAGAGCCAGCAAAGCCTTAATTTCCTGCAAGAATTAGCACATACGAGATGAAAACTGATAGGCTCTACGTTGTGTTGGGAAACATCACATGGAAAGAGTGTCTAACTTAAGACAGACAGATTGAGTAAAGATTACAGAAGAGGTGCAGTATTGAACGTGTGAAGTTTTAAAGTGCTGTGGAGGAATAGTTAATTGCATGAGAGCACTACATTGACTTCAAAAGCTGAACATAAACATGCATATTGGTCTTTTTCTACACAGTGAGACTTACGGATAAGAACGGGGTTAGAAATCATGCTCGTGTGAAGGAGGAGGTGTGATGGAGAAACGTGTAATCGTGTTATTATCACGTGAAAAAAATATTCTGACCTGAAAACAAAACCTAAATGCAATCATACCCCTCCACAAACAGAAAAAGAAAAGAAAAAAGCTTAGGATTTCTACAGTTTGAATGAAGAAAAAGCTTACACAGCAAACTGAGAGAGGAGGCCGACTCCGAAGAGGTTTAACATTTACACTAAGAGCCAGACAGACATGGAGATAATTTCATCATTACCGGGAACCTGAAATCCAGATTGTCTTGAGCGAGATGTAATAAATATTGGAGGCATGATCTACTGCTGGAAGTGGCCATCTCTGTTGCGCATTCATAACACGTCCGGCTCAAAACCGGGATGTGAAGCAGAGTTCCACCTGGTGACGACGTGCCCATAGATGGCAGAAAAATTTGATATCGCATTCATTTCAGTGTTAAACACCACGTAACATATATTTGTAAAAACATGTCTGTGTTATCCCCACGTTATGATACATTTTTTTCCTTAAATATCATAATTCTCTGTTGTCACGTTATTAATAACATTATTACTGTTGGCTTCTTTTCACCCGAATCAATTTTATATAAAACTTTAGATTAGCCTGTAACTTCTTGTCATCAGTAGTGTTGTATCTTAGACATGCGTGCGTGGATAAACTCTCCTCTCTAAAAGGGAGCATAATCTGCTTTAACTCAGAGACCTTAAATCCCCGCCCCGCTAAGCGCTGATTTGCTGTCCAGGTCGAATCCTTTACGTCATTGGCCAAGACAGATGTCCATCAGAGTGATTTCGCTTGATGACCGATCGGCATCTGCACTCCCTCCTGCTACTGTCAGCAAAGCTGGAGTGTGGCTAAATGATATAAAATAGTTACAGTGTAACCAGGGACTGTTGCGCTTTGACTGCAATGGAGCTTTACTGCTGTTGAGGATCGAATCGGTTGCATGTAAGATGGATGATGTTCTCCGGATCTGTGAATTGTTGTGTGAAGTTCGAGGTTACTTCAGAAAGCAGGATACACACCTTTATATTTTAATATATGGTTTGATGCTTAAATAATGTGGGGGTTTTTTGTCCGTTTTGATGAAATCTCAGTTGCATTTGCTGGTTGGATTGTGACTGTCACTGCTAATCATCATTAAATCTCAGTCATATGTAACCATACATTCATATACTTACTCTGCTGCATCAAACGTTTTAGATATGTTTGTTTAATTATGAATAATTACCAAAAAAAAAAAAAGCTTTAAAATAGTTCTATAATGTATTATATAAAGTATATTCTTGTACACAGAAATGACTTGAGTCAGTGATGGGGACCAACAGCCAGAGCACCACCACCAGTGAAACCGAGGGTGATGTCCACTCTCCTGCTCGGTGTAACGATGACACTGCAGTGTGCATTGTTTCTGTGAAAGGCCTGAAAGACAACTGGCAGAAGTGGTCCAGCGAGCACCAGCAGTACCAGAAAAACAACCCCTTCAGCAACGACACCAGGCCGAGTGTGGCGGCCCCTCAGAGGGGACGGGATGATTACGGACGACCCGCGCAGGGCTCCCTGACAGAGCAGCGTGGGAAGGATGCTCACACACACATCAGCAGAGAAGTTCAGGAGCTGTGCGAGGTGATAAGGAACATTGGAGAGTTGAAAGAGAAAGATCTGGATGGAGGTGGCAGCGATGGGAAAGTGATCACTGTAGAATTTGGGAAGCTGTTTGAGCACTATGTGACTATCTCTAATAAACTGGTGGGAATACTTTTACGGGCCAGGAAGCAGAGGCTGGTCGACTTTGAAGGGGAGATGCTGTGGCAGGGGAAGGATGATCAGGCAGTTATCACTTTGCTGCTGTGACCAGATACTTGGATTAGAGTTGTTGCCTTGATTCAGGTTGCATGCCACATACAAGTGCACGGCCACCTCACAGCAGCATTCTTTGTAATAGACAAATAGCACGAGGACTGCACCAAATGTTTAACTAGATTTGCTTCATGAAAGAATAGCCTTTTCTTTCTTTCTTTCTTTTTCAACCCAAGTAAAAGCTCAGAATTCTCAACAGATGACACTTACATAGATACATCTAGTAGGAAGTCAAAAGAACATCTACAAGACACAGTGGGAAATTGCTGTTACACCAGGTCTAAGGAACAATTACTACAAAGACCGCTAAACTACCTTTGTTGCATTTCCTCCTCCAGCTTTTTTTAATTAGGGGAAAGTGGAGGAGTGAGCAGCTGAAATAAGGTCAGAGGGGGTTAATGAGGCTGAACAAACGAAGAAGAGAACACGAGGCTGCCAGTGACAGACAATATGGTGCTATAGGATGAACTTGATCCGACTCGGCTTGGTGCTTTGGAGCATGTATTTATTACAAGCGTGCTTTGGAATTAGGCATTTGTGACAGTTTGAGTATAGTTGAACCACACTCAGGCAGACACGTAACAAACTAAAAATACTGCTTTAATAGAGTAGCAAAATGGAAGTGGATTAATAAAAAGATGCATACCATAATTCTGGATACTTTTTAAGTGAATGGGCCCCAAAAATTGTAACTGTTTTTCTTAAACATGCTAAGGTATTAAAATGAAGAAAATAAACAATATCCTGGGTGCTTAGAGTGACTTCAGGTGCTGTAAGCACTGCTTGACGTAATGAAGTTAAGAATGTGCGCACCGAGGCTTAGAGCAGATAATACAAAGGCACCGAAAAGCAATGATATGCCCTATTATTTATTTTTAAATTAGACAAAAGCTTAAAGTGCATACCTTTTATATAATACATAGTGTGTTTAGTTTTACAATAAGTTCAGATACAATAATACAGATGGCAATACCATAAACTGTGTATAAAAGATGGACGTACAGAAACAAATGTGTGAGCGCTTTCAGCTGCATTCTATCTCACCGTCAGCAGGGGCTGGTGAGAGAGAAAAAAAAAAAAGTTGGGAAAAACTCAAATGGTAGGAGGAATCCTGCTCAACAATAGTTTGCTGTTACACTAAGCTGTCATGGGGGTCTGGAGTGGTGAAACAACAGAGTTTCCATAAATAAATAACCACATTTCCACAAAAAGCCCATCAGGTACTTCGTCTAACATGTTCTCATTGTACTTTTTCCACAGAGGCTAAATTTGAGATATTATGTCAGCATGTTAAGACAAAAATGGAAAGTATTGCTTCATTATTATGGACTGTAACTCAAAAAGGGTAAAGAAAAAGTTACACCGACTCCTCCCCTCATATTTATTTACATGCATTCCAGTTGGTAAAAAAAATGAAAGATTAAGCATAGTTTTGAATGTTGTGGCCACAAGGAATTGTGGGATGGAATGACCTCCTTTTCCTTCAGAAAGGACACTCCCTCCAGTGACTGAGTGCTAAATGAGAATCCAAAGGAAGCGATTTCCATATAATTTAGAGAATTAGACCAGCTCTTATTATGGCTATAACCGATACTTTTGGTTCATCTCACTCACTCATTTTCTAAATATGGTCCCTATTAGAGTAAAATGGACAATAAAACAATACTGTACAGGTGTGCACAGTGACTATGGGTTCTCAGTCAAATCCTTTGCTTGTGTCTGCTTTAAAAGACAAAAGAACCCTAAAGGTTTCAGAATAGTTGCGCTAGAATCAATGAGTGACATCACAATGTCCAAATCCATCTTTTTATACAGTCTATGAGCACTTTTTAGTAAAAACATATCGCAAATGACATTTACACCGAACAACAAATCAAATATCAGATCCACGCTGATAAAAAGCACCACTCTGCTTTCAGTGCTTGTCGACTTCATATTGATTCATACTGTTCTTTACTTTCAGCTCCAGGGAATTAACCTGAGGAATCCACTTTAAAGGCAAATACAGTAGTTAATGAAGATAGTGCTTCATACTTTGATCAAAGCCAGCCAGGCCGCAAAAATGAACACAGCTAAAACATTCAATATATTCACTGAAAAAAAATAAATCAATTCAAGTTTTAATCATATAAACTAAATCTCTCTGTTTTCAAATGCAGAAAAAAAAGCTCTACAAACCCTATCCTATCCTATTAAGCAGGATGGGAGATCAGACTGCCTATGAGCTGCATCTGTGTCCCTGGGTTTGAAACCACTCTGTTTCAGTGCTCCTTGGTCCGTGAACATCTCTATATAGTTTAACGGCAGGTTCGTGGAGATGCAATTTACTTTATCCGTAAAATTTTGCAAGTCTAAAGAGGTAAAAAAAAATAATAATTTGGCTTCAATTAAACTTTTGCTTGACTTTGAGTTCTAAAGGTGTCCATATAAAAACTAAAAATCAAGTAGCCACTTCTTATAGGTATGCCAACAGTTTGAAATACTGCCACATGCTCAACAAACAGAGAAGTAACTTCTGTATCACCCAAAAAGGCATCTGCAGGATGTGTAGGTACTTCATCATAGTTCAGTGATTTGAGAAATGGATTACTGGCTCCAAAGTGATCAGTTTGAGTCTTCTTTAGAGTTTAGAGTTTCAATCAGCTGGTCTGCCTGTAAAACATTAAGAAATGCAAACAGAAGAGACATCAGATGGACAGTTCTGTAACCTTTTTTTTTTTTACTTTATAAGTCCAGTGTGTAGATAATAGTGAAAGCTAGCAGCATATACAACAGATACCATTCAACTGAACACACCTCACCTCACTCTCCCCTTCCAAAAACACAAAAATGGTTATTTCTATGAGATTCTACACATTCCCACAACATCTTAAACCACAGCTCCTCCAAGAAACATTTTACGAGAGACTTGTATGAGGAAAAAAAATCCCATTTGGTGTGGCAAGTTTCCTGTGAACCTTTGTACGATTCTGCAAACAAGTCAGGTCAAAGGTGAGCGAACATGGCAATGAGAGGTAATAACTTGAACTTTTGGAATCCTAAAATGACATATAGTGACAATTTTAATACTGGAGCAAATAGCTTACAGTGACAAACCAATAGGAGTTAAGTCTGTAGAAGAGGCGGGACATGAGGCCCATTTGACTGGCAGGTGCAAGAACATGAAGGTGTAGGTGTGCGACAGAACAAAATGGGGGCCAATGGAAACCAAACCTGCAGACAAAGAAAGGGGGTTAAGTTTAAGTAACAGATGCTCATCTTTGCATCATCGATCCAAACTCATGTCATCACAGTTCCGGCATTAAAGGTGATTCAGTGAAACTGTTTCAGGGTGTCTGCAGTCACAATGAAGTACAACTGACTGCTAAATGTAGCCCACCTGACATCAGCGAGATCTGTTACATTGTTTCTTTGCAGGATCTCCTTCCCTAAGTCGATCATCCGCTTCACTATCCAAGACAACAAAAAGTATTTGATAAGGTTTAAACATCTGCTATTAAACACATCTCATTTTCCACTGGCCTTTTATCAGTGGCAAACTATTTAATGTAAGACTACATTGGCCAGCAATGCTTTGTCACTGACATTTCGTGAACCGACAGGGATTGAAAACTGCATGCAGATGCTTTATCAAAGTGCAACCACCTCCACAGAAAACATCAGTTAAAAGCTATGTAACCTTACCCAGAGGCACGTGATCTTTCCTGAGTGATTTACAGTTCCCAACATGCTTTGTTGGGACAACCAGGTAATGATGTGGAGCTCCTGGTTTAATATCTCTGAAACATGAGACCTCTTCATCCTGCAACAGCAAAAAAAAAAAAAAAAAAAAAAAAAACAGATTTAAAAAATAAATAAATAAATCTGTTCTTTCTGTGTGTTATAGTTGCCCTAACGTTAGCATGTGTCTGAGTAAATATTTCTCCCTTTTTGTGACCCACCTTACATGACATGCTAAAGCACGAGACTCAAATGTGAGGGTTACTGTTTTGCATGCTACAGTCAAAAGTAAGATGACACTTTAGCTATATCCTCACAAACCAAGTTTTACAGAGCTAATTAGCTACTTTGCTTCTGACATGTTCACAGCAAAGACACAGGCTAACGCTAGCTAGCTAGCTAGCTAGGCTCTCAACATGACTCAACGACCACGTTTCCTTACGCTGTGAAGAAGCTCTGTGCCCAATTCATTGTTCACGATCTTGCAGAAAATACACTTCTTGTCATATCCCTCAGCTGGCACGGGGCTGGTTTTTGAAATATCAACCTGAGGCTCCTGGACTGATTGTGTAGCCTGGACTCCAGCCATCGCAAAGCAGTGAGCTGTCAAAATTCAGACCCTCGCCGTCGATCCCAGACGTTGTCGATCCGCATTGCTAAAGTGCATGGACGGTCATCTGCCGCCAGAGTGCGATTTGGTTTAACATATCATTGATTCTTTCCAAGAGAGTCTGGCTGCAGACCTGCACTGTCAGGACCCACAGACCTGCACTGTGAGGACCGGAAGTGCACTGTAAGGACCGGAAGTTGATTCGAAGCCTTTCAAAATAAAAGCGTGTGTATCGGAAGCACGTATTTTTAAACGATTTTAAACGCTATATTTTTCAAGAGGTCCACACAAATAAATTAATTAGTTAACAGTACGACATAAAATCTATCAATTCCCGGTCTATTGTTTTTATTTGTATTGTAAACTTTTGTTTGGTCACTGCACACATTTTCTCTTAGGCTCATATTCATAAGCCAACATCTCACAAGATGCCATAGGCCTATACTGTACATTGTATTGTGTACTATAGAGTAAGTCACTGCTATTTCATTATCATTTCATTTTGACTTTATCGCACTGGTCTTTATATATATATATGTATATATATATATATTTGTTTCAATTAGTTTTTCTGTTGTATTATTCTGTATTTTTATCCTTAACCACCATAAATTTCATGTTTGGTTCTATGTCTATGCCAATTATGTTCTTTTTTTTTTGTTACTTTGTTTATTAGTAGACTTGTACAACATATACAATTTCATCATCACCATCAAAATATATATATTTATTTATATATATATATATATATATATATATTTTGTTTCCCCCTTTCTTCTTTCTCTTCCTCCAGTTCACAGTGTATGCCCATACACGACTACAGTTATTTTCCATTATATTTCAACATACCACCATATAAACTTTTTTTTTTCACACAAATATACACAAATGACACTAGACAGTTGACGCATAGACAAACACATAAGCATACAAGAAAATGGGGCAGAGAGAGAGAGAGAAAAAGTAAGAGATAGAGAGAGAGAGAGAGAGAGAGAGAGAGAGAGAGAGAGAGAGAGAGAGAGAGAGAGGGCTGCTGGAACACCTTAGTACCACTAAATAGTACCCTAACTCTTGATATTATCTACAGTATAATCTTAGTCAAATTATTAAGTGATCAATGAGAAAACATAAAAAGCACACCAAGTCACAACATGATCAAATGTTCTGTAGTGTTTATTCAGTCAAACATTCACAATATGACAAAAAAAATCTTTGTTTTTGTCGACCTGTTCACAAAATATCAACTTGTCGTTAATATTGTGAAATATCATTTTGAAAGGCTCCAGGATCGCTTCTCTTTCATCCTTGTCCAGTTCTTCGTTCCACAACCTCCCATACTGTAGAGCAGCCTCTGCCTGTTCCTCTTCCCCCATGCCCAGAACGTCAGGCAGGTCCACTCTGGCAGACAACAGTGGTTTGTTGGCCTCAGCCCACTCTGCTGCATGTCTGCAATTTTGAAGAATGCGATCTTCAACCGAGTCCTATGGAAAAGACAGAAAGAAAGATGTCTGTACTATAGCTGCCACACCAACAGTATCTGACCAATAGATACTGTGCAAAAGCTTACGCCTTCCACTGGTGTGTCCACATCAGCAAGTCTGGCTCTCTTGGAGACTTCTGCCTGCTGCTCTTCTTCCTGAGTACTCAACTATTAATATGAATACATGCATTATACATACTTTATACTCTTACCTGAATTTGTAGTCCAGTTTTCTCTGTCCAGTTGCCAGGATTTAGTTACTGGGATAGGTTTCTAAAAGACAGAAAGTGAGGTGTCAGATGTTCTTCACTGCAGCCTACATTCCCTTCATTTTCCTTTTACCCTTTTACAAACCAAACCACAACCTGCCAGAAGTTAGTAGCGTTGGCTAATACTTATGAGTACAAACAAACAGACAAATACATTATGCTTACCTTTAAATAAAATGCCACCTTTTGTATGTGCCTCTAAGTGGCTCTGCAGCTTGGACAATTTTGCTGGTTTAAATTGTAGGCACAGAGGGCAGTGAAACAGTTTGCAACATGACGTGCAGCGTTCGATTTTGGGCGTAGTGCCGGCCGTTGTTATTGAAATATGCATCTGTAAGAGACAAATAATGTCGTAATAAGTAAAACAAAATTATACAAGTACAGTTTTGTTTTTGCTGGAAATTAAACTAGGAATTTGAGATGAATCACACGATTCATAACAGATTTTAAGTCATACTTCTGTCCATAAGTGCCTTATGCTTCCAATTTTAACAAGAAGCTTCTGTTTTCAACATATGCAAACGTCACTGAAATAATCCCAAATATACACCACATTTGAAATAAAATGCCAGCTGAGGATTTCTTCTGGTTTCTATTGCCTTGTTGTTTATTGGTGTAGACAGGGTTCAGAGCTTTAAACATCATTTCCATGTATGATGGTCTGGAAGATTGTGGCACTGAAAACAGCTCCCTGGTTAGATACTTTCTTTCCTATCGTCTGTGGGACTGCTAATTTGTTCCGACAGTGTTTCATGAGTGCTTTCAAAAGCAATTTTTCAAGGTGTTTGTTTTGTCCGCCTGTCATACTATATCACAAATTCTTGAGCCAGTTTTAAATGATTCAAATCTCACTTTGGATTTACACTCTCCTGTTAACTTCTTATGTCTGTCGGGAGAACAAACCATGTAGCAAAGGTGATGTGGTTCAGGTGTGGTGCGGTTTCATTGATGACAAAATAAGACTGCTTTACTCGGTTTTAACAGGAAAGTTTTTTAATGCAGTTTCACAGGTTGAACAGTGGCAGCGCCAGCACTGCCCGTCAGCCTAAGATACACACACAAACACACATAAGCAAACCTAACTGACATACAAGGAGGTTGACTTTGCTTTCCTGCTTCAGTTTTTGTGATGAAAAATATCTGAATATTTAGATAATAGAAAATACGAAAAAGTTTTAAAATTCTCAAAGTACTCCAGCATGTAGGTGTGTCATTTACAAAAGCAGAGGTGACGGTTAACGGTTGAGGTCCCTTCCTCTGTAAACAGCAAACATCAGTTAGCATCAAAACCAAACCTCTTGTAGAAGATCAAATAGGCTGATTTGATCCCTATGATGTTACAGTGTCTTTACTATAAAAGAATGGCTTTAACATGAGAACAAAGGCACACTTAAACATAGATGTTCAACATATAGTTAACAGAAATATTCTAAACACACACCAAAAGAAGAAATATATTGAAAAATATCGCTCTTCAACATTAAATAAAATTAAATAAAAAGTGTTTAGTTTCTGAATGTGCTTACAGTGGCTGCAGACTTTTCATCCAACACATTGGGTGAACTTTGAGTCATAATGCTCTCCATAATCAAAGCAGGGCACGGACGGCTTAAAGCTTGATATGCCAGCTACTTTCTGGGCTTAGCATGGAGGTGCTGATAAATAGGCAGTAGTTCAACAAAAAGCAGGAACCTGATTTACAGGATTCATGCAGCCACTTGTCTCTACCAGATACAGTTCGGCCAAGCAGAAAGACCAGTGTGAGAACTAGTCCGATAGACCTCATGCTGCACGTTGGCTACGGGAGCCGATTGCAGAGATGATGGCAAACGCTCCCTCAGGATAAAGCAGGAGCTAAGCCAAACGTCTTCCTCGAAGTCTTGAAGTTTTCCAGACAGGACAGCTTAGTTTTTTTATTATTTCAAATGTTCCCATTCAGTTCTGCACAGTCCAGACTTCAATGTCTTCAATAATAAAGTCTTCATGTGTGGACAGAGGTGCATTTTGAAAGGTAGGGCAGGAAAAGCTTGAACCACGGTACAGATCAGCATCCAGCCACAGAGCGAAGCCACCCCTAACAAAAAGTAAAACATTGCAATTTATAATATAATATAGAAAAAGTTGTTATCTCTAAACTTAGATAAATCCCAGAATACTATTTACAGTCATTTATGGTCTTATTATTATTACTTTATGACAAATTACATTTTTCTATGTTTCTATGTTTTACAGAAAAGATCAGTGAGCACATAACTTACCGTCCTCCACCAATCTGCAGAGATTCTAAGTTGCCGCTCACAAAGTACGAGTTCTCCCCACTCCACCTGTATTGCTGCAGAAAATTCAAAGATAAAACATAAGAAACTAATATTCAAGTATTGTGGACAACTTGCTCTCAGACCTGATGATGGATTCAGTCTAATAGCCATAGTGTAGGTAACAAAAATGATTCCACTCTTACCTGGAAGTCAGGGTTGAAGCTGAACAGGAAGGTCTCCCCGGTACCATAGCAGTATTTACTGACTCTGAATGGATCAGACGAAAAAGCCCCAAACACCTGAAAATAAATACACAGCAGTTTGTTAATCAAGATTTCAGTTTGACGGCACTTGTACTGAAAAGTCTTTGGGATTTTAGGAACCAAGATGCAAACCTTTTTGTGCATGTCTTTGATGACCAGCAGCACAGGGCTGTCCAGATCAGCCATATTTCTGTAGAGAGTCTTCAGGCTGCTCCCATGGATAGCTGTGCTGTAGACCAGATGCCACGGATAACCTTGGGTCCTTGGTGGCATGTGAGCAGCGAGCTATTGGAAAATAAGTTGTTGATTAAATGATGTCCTTGGAGATCTGATGATGCCCTCTCAAGCTTATATAACTCGTATAACTTACTCTCTGCAGGTGGCCGTCATCTAACAGCTGGCTCTGGCTGCTCAGCTCAGGGAGAGCATCATCAACCTCCTGATACTCTTGCTCCTCCGGCTCAGAGTCTTCTGAACTGCAGAGACTGAGGCGACGCTTGGAGTCCTTCACTGTGATAATCTGCAACAGAGAACAAGATGCAAAAAGGTTGGTGAGAAAACAAATATGATTTAACTTTTTTTTTTCTCATATAGTTCCATTCTTGCTTTTAAGAATGTTCCTCTCCTTTAGGATCATGTGGATTTACAGACAGTGCTCATATAGCTCCAGATTTATATTTAGATTTGATAGTAAGATGCTATTTTAACCCAGTCCCACAAGCAAACTGACAGTTATGTTGCTGGATTATAAGCAGGAAGCATCTATGAATGAATCGTGACAAACAATTTTACAATCAAAGAACAGCAAATTTTGCTTTACAAATGGGAACCTTCTGGTAAATTATCAGCATCTATAGCAATCTCACCTCAACATAGGGCTCCACACAGTTGCTGGCAAAATAAAGCACCTTAATATTTTCTGACATGAACTTCATAGCTCCTGATTTCTCTGTAAAGTTCTGCACTCTGCTGTACCACATGTCTGCTCTCTAAAGGCAGCCTCTCACTTATATACGCTATGGGTTTTTTTCACTTTCATTGGTTGGAAGCTTGAACGGATGTCGGCTCATTGGTTAGCTCTGTTTCTTTCTTCCGTTACAGGAAAGTGAAACTTGGTTCTGGCACACAGAGGGGAGCAGAAAAAGGATGTCCATATATAGGCAGTGGGATTTCCCATAATCTCAGGGATAACTGCCAGCATCTCTGCTTCCGTGATTGCTGTAAGTGAGCAGTGACTGCCTCTTCTCAAAAAAGTGTTTAAACAGCAGAGAGCTCACACACTTGAACACAAAAACCATACAAGGATTTTTGTCCTATATTAGGTAATTTATTTGTGTTTGAGCAAAACTAACCTCCCAGTCTTTAGCTGTTTTGGGGTTGTTCACAGATTTGCTGAGGAGCTTGTTGATCACAGCCATGTCTTTGTCTACAACCAGATAACTGTTCTGATGTTTCTCTCTGATGAGGTAGCGCGACTGGCTGCACTTGTTGTTGCCTTTAGTGTAGATATCTGGTGACCATTGCACAAAGAAGGTGTAGAGGTGTTCAGCCCTGTATGGACAGAGGGAAAATGTACATGTTATTACTAATAAATAAGCATCATATATTCTATTTTTGTTGGTAAAGTTGGGGTGATTATTCATGTGTTGTGCCTCAGCTTAACTCAATAGCATTTTAATATAAAAGCAAAACACTTTAAAACTGCAGAAAAATGATGACATAAAAAGTTCATTGATTACGTCATAAAACCATTCAAGTAGAACTTATTTTCATTTTTCATGGGATTGAAAAAAACAACTGACAGTTGAACAAATCTCCTCTAAAACATATTCAGATATGTCGGGGCATGAATAACTAGAAAGGGAAACATACTTTCAATGTATTTAGCATTAGTCATGCAGTACTGTCGCCATCCATGAACAAAGGTGAGAATTAGAAACTCCTCTTTAGAGTCTTTCATGTTCCAGTGCAGGTTTTAGGCTTTTCCATAAGAAACAGCTCTCTGTTAATTAAGTGCTGTTATCAAATTCCTCTTTTTCTCCTTCCCCTCGTCTCTCTCTCTATATCTGTCACATTAGCATGAGCTCAAACTCTCTGGCCTCCACAGCTCCATTGCAACATTTTGTCCGTGATAAGACAGAAACAACTGCCTTTCCTTCCTTTGCACACATGACAGAATGACAGCACCCAATACTTCTGCATTTAAAATCCTGTCCAAGTTAGTGGAAAATGATCCTGTATGCACAAATTGTTTGCTTGGATTAAGTGAAGCATGCAGATCAAATTGCTGCTTAAACTTCAGAGAACAGCACAATGTTTAGGAAACAGCATCATATTGTTCACAGCTTTGTCAAAAACTTGTTCTTACTCTCCAACACTGTAGACAACTCCCATGACTGGCTGAAGATGAAGGCGTTGATGGTGAACTGTGAAGATGAAACACAAGTTGACAGCTTCAAGGCTCAGTGCTGAAGAAACATTTCCACTCTGAGTCTGCCATCCCTGCGTTTTTATAGGAGCGGATCAATTGCTGAGATAAGCCCCTTTGACCATTGACCCTCCTTTTCTCAGTTTAAAGCTCCACACTGCACTGCGCATATTCTCGCAAAGATTTCACAACGGCGTTTGAAAGCCAAAGCTGGTGATATATTAACTTGACCTCTTCGGGGTCCCTGTCCTAAAGTTGGACAGGAGTTCAGCAGTTACTGTGTCACAGTGAGATTCGGTGGCAGAAAAAAGGTGACTGAACAGAAAGATAAAGGCCCGGATTTATGTCAGTCAGGTTAACTATCTGTGTGTGCCTTGCTGCCTCTTTGGATGTCGCGTCCATTTTATCATCTCATGAGTAGTGTGGAGTATAGAGGTTTGCACTTAATGAGGGTCAAATGGGTATTGACTGGAAAACTGTATTTTGTGACTTTACTTAAAATTCAGTGGAAAATTAAAAGAAAAAAAATTCTAAAAGATCCATACAAAGGAATAGAAATAGATGAAATAGAAAAATATTTCTACATCTTGTATGTTTCTCTCAGGTTTTCATTCAGCCATATAAAATAACAGTTTAAAAGTAAAAGAGTGTCTATCACAGTAGGACAATGCATGCTTAATGGACTGATTGTGGTGTGTGGTAAATAAATTCTAAGAAAAAAATCTGTCTGGTTACACTCCACGAGAACACACAACGACCCAAACTAACTCAGTGATCTACCATCCTGCATCTTTTGAGACGTTATTTGAACAGTCTCTATCCTGTCAGTATTACTGTAATCTCAAGCTTGATATCATGATTTAATCAGAACAGTAAACCTTGATTACAGTGTTGTTTACAGTTGTAAAGAATCAATGTTCAATATTAGCCATTCAGACTTGATCAGTTTCCAGTGTTGGCTGTTATCACCACTGTAATACTCAAACACATTCACAGTGATGTTTGAGTTTTTCTAATTGTGCTCAACAAGTCAGAGTACCGACCGTCAGAGTACCGACAAATAAACAGATTTAGCATTACAATAGCTTCAAATGATCTGAGCACACTGATCTGTTGAATCAGTTATCCTATCTCTGAGAGTTTCGATCTTTCTCCACCTTCTTTCCTTCCACAGATAATAATTTTGAGTCCTTTTGAATGAATCAATAAAAAACTGTAAGGTACAGATAATGTGTTAGAGCCACAGTGCCAGGGCTGTATTCAGACTTATGATAATGGTACCAGTGCACAAGCACACTGTTGTGGATCTTCCTATATCAGGCCAGTGGTCAACAATAAAAACGATCTGGGGTCAACAATCAGGCTTAATGTTCTTACTCAAGAGAAAGAGGACGGAGAGAATCAATTTGAGACAGTGTCTATTCCGTCATAGAGACGCGATCAATGGATACACACACTAACACACATATATGCAAATTTACAGATTATACAGATGTAAATTCATGCAAACATAAGCAGACGTGAGCGCTCTCATATATGCACAAACATGTGAGTCCAAACGTGCACATGAGCATGTTTATTATTATTTTTTGTACTCACTAGGCTCATATTATGACTGCTGATGACATGTTATGATGTTTACAGTTCTGTCCAGCTGCTCAGACAATCTTTGAGCAGTAGCTTGAGTTTGTCCAGTTCATTGTATTAGTGGGAAGAATGCAGACTTCCCCTGAAAATACACATTACTTTTAGAGAAAGTCACTTTCATTCTTGTGAGAATGAACAGCTCATTTACTCTATCCATTTTTCCCCTTGAACTCAGCGATTGTGACTTTGAGAACAAACATTTATGCAAATATAATAAGTCCAGGATTTGGACGCTTAATATAATAAAATCACTAAAATACAGTATTGATGATAGTTTTTAAAACATAGCAGGTGATAGAGGAATTTACCAAAAATCCTTGGGAATAGTTGGTTCGTCATAGCAATACACTTCTTGTTTGCTGCCAAAAGAACCAGTTTCTTCAGCTTTCATATACGAAAGCTAGAATATAATGAGTCATGCGGTCTTTCCAGTGAAATTCTTGCACTGTAATTGAAAACAGATGCTCTGCAGCCGTACGAGCACTGCGGGCCTTCGTCATTTCCTTGGCATTGGGGTAGAGAGACGCTTGTGTTTTAGCTCTCCTCCAATTCCAGTAAACCCTCTCTGCCCCTCGCATGCTCGCTGTGGCAAACGCTGGGAATACTTCTGTCGATGTTTTATTTTTGTTTGTTTTATTTTTAATCGATCTGCAAAAGTTTCAAACAAATTTGTTTCACTTTGTCTTTATAGGGTATTGTGTGTAGAATTTTGGATTAAAAGATGAATTTAATCGATTTGGGAATAAGGCTGTAACATATTGTGGAAAAAGTGGAGCGCTGTGAATACTTTCACTGTATGAGAAAGGTCATTGTGGGGCAGCCTGTCTCTCCCACACACACACGCACAAGACAAAAACCCTCTAAAGGGTGAAATATTTTACTTTTGTCACTCTTGTGATCTCTTGTATTTTTTTGGACTGGTAGATAAATCTAAATATTGATGTCATATTGATGACATTTTTTCTCTAATGGTGAGATAAGATCAGTGATGACTGAAGACAAAAATAGTACGAGCTCTTGAGTTTTACACTGGGGGGGGGGGTCACTTGAACTTGTCGAGCTGTGCTTTGAACAGCCCTCATTAGTTTTTCCACTGTACATCACAATAAGTTAAAGAAATTGACATCAATGGCTGCTGAAGCATCTCTATTGAATTAAGCAAAATACATTCCTGCTTCCCTCTTCGTAATGAAAGCACCCCACCAGTTCATTGGTTCAAAGCATTAGGTGTGAAGCTGCAACAGAAGGAAAAGTTGGGTCAACATGACCCACGACAACATAAAAATCCCAGCTCTGATTCAGCTGAAAGGGTTGAAAAAACATGAAAAACAGACTGTTATGAATGTGCAAATTGGTACACAAAGATTGAACTCCAAGCCCAAAGCTTTCAGGTAGAAGCTATGAAGGGGTTGAGAAAGACATTTTAGCACATTTTAGAGGCAAAGAACACGAGAGAAGACACCTGTTGTACCAAATTCAAATCCAAACCCTTTTCATGTATAAGCACTGCCACAAGTTAAGTTGTAACCCAAACTACTCATGATAAACTTCATGTGAAGGCACCACTTTAGAATGGATTGAAAGCAGTGAACCTGCTACAGAGCAGAAGCAGCAGCTTGGCGCAGCTCTTCCCTGCTCAGAGGCTTGAGACTAAAACTATGTCATCATATATAAGCGCTAATAGAAAAACTGAAGACACTATTTTTTACTTTTTATAATCTTTTGAAAAAAGCTGTTTATTGTAATGTTGGACAAAATACATTCTATGAAAAAAATGTTGTTTAATGCAATGGAATTCCAGTTTGTGTTTTTTAAAATTGAATACTCACATAATTTCAAATCATTGATTGAGGAATTATGTCATGTCAGTATCTCATTCTGAAATATATTATCATGGGGCTTTGCCATTAAGGAACCTTTTTCCAAACCGAGTACAATTTTATTGTAATGAATAAACCCTTTTCACACCAGAGGTTGTCAGACAAATGATACAAAAAACGGACATTTTCAGTTCCAGTTTTAATCAATAAAAATAAAATGAAACAATGACAGATAAAATAACAGGAACAAAAAAGTTGCAGAGAAACAACAAGTCAGCACCTACATTTATCACACCTTACAATCTGTGAAGATTAGAATCAGGGTGTCCAGATTCCATTGCATGCCATTCTATCATATTTAAGAAGTGACAGGTTGAATCTTATTTGAACACATTGACCTCGAGGGTCTGATGCACTTGTTGTCACTGAAGTGTGTGGTCTTTTGGGCTTTCAGCTAAAAGGTTGTGAATGCTTATGACTGAGGTAAAGAACCTAAATATATTTCCGATGCGAAGAAAATCATCACCATTATATGTCCCTCGCATGGTACAAATGTCAAACAAATGCCAGTTTGTGCAGCTGTGGCGGTTCCATCAAATTCAGCCGAGCAGAGTGTTTTACAGAAAAAGAAGCCTGTTTCAGGATTTCACAGGATCTGCAGTAAAACTTTTGTAGCTTCTGGTGTCAAAGGGCATTTGTCTATCTAATCAAACAGATTGCACAAATTTGACATGCGTGAGGAGGCCTGGGTGGAAAAATCCATTGCTCTCCAAACAGATTATTGGAGCACAACTACAGTCTGCAAATAAGTATATCAGCAACAACCAGGCCTTTGAGAGCCAAATACTCTGATCAGATAAATGGAAGACAAAAGTTTGGCAAATGGGAGTTGCTGTGCTGCCTGCAGTTTCATGTCATTGATTAAGTAAATAATTCTGCATCATAGAGTGCTTAAAAAACCATGAGAGCACATGTCTGTAAAAGTTATGATTTTCAACTGTAGGTGGACCTTTCAGCAGGATAATGATGCTTAGAATATGGACATATCTGCAAATGGATGACTCAAAAAACAATATGTATGGGGTGATAGAGTGGACTGGTTGGTACTGTTAAAAGCAAAGGCGCGATGGAGAGAAATATTTACAAGTTGGTCCCAGTATAGCCTGTTCATTCTGGACTGTTTTACAGCGCACATATCAAATCCAAATAACTTTACAATGCTTGAGAATGGCCTCAACTTGAAGTGCACATTACTCATTGCTTGCTATCAAGATAACTGTATTAACCAACAACAGTCTATATGAAAAGGACAAATACAGAGGATTTAAACTTTTGAATTCTTCATTACAAAAGTAAACTTTTCCTAAAATGTGTACGATATCAGCCTCTGCAGAGCAACATCAGGTCACATGAATAGTTTTAAAAGTCCGATTATATATCTTATTACATAAAAATTATATTGATATATAAATTTTAAATATATATATTAATAATGGTCATAATAAAACATAATTTATGGGATTAGCCTCAAGCCTCAACCATTAATTGAATTTTGCTGGGACTTTGATTTTCAGCTATCCAAAGGTCCATCTGGGATTGCTGCTGAAAGTCCCAACATGTGAACGCTGGAGATGTTCTCCTCCCACACAAACAGTTGTGTGTCTTTGTGAGTCGCAGGGAATCTTCTGCTTATATTATTTTCCATTTATTAGTGTGAATGCATCAAGTCCAACTGATTGTGTAAGCATACACAGATGCAAGTCACCGCATTCATATCTAAATGATAACACAAAAGGACTGAAGATTTCACACACAGGTTACAGGTGAAAGTGTGTCAGCATGGGTGTCCTGCTGTTTGAATTTATCCAGTGCACCTGTTTTGGATTGATTAATTCTTTCCCCAATGAAATATTGGTGATTTATGAGTAATCCATAGTGCTTCAATAAGAAGAATCCTCATTATAAGTAAAAAATGTTGATTTCCAAATATTTTTTCTCCTTTTAAGACTATAAAGAGGTTTTAAAGTCCTCCTTAAGAGTGACAATTCATATAACTTACAGATCTAAATATAAACAAATTATGTGCAAATGAGTGCTTCAGTTGTTTCTTCACCGTGTTTGGTCCAAAGCCCTTCCCTTTCTGTTTGTGCAGTTAAAGAGTTTTTCCCACTGGCTTGCTGGAAGATTGTGCACAGGCAGATTAATCCCACTGCTGCAGCAAATGTCAGAGTCCAAAAGCTGGTTTGTGCTGGATCAATCACTGCTGGTCTGGCAGTTAAGGACCAGAAACTGCAATATATCAATACAAGTAGATCTTTTGCATCCAGTACATTCTATAGCTGGGGATTGTAAACCCACATAATATTTTTTGTGACATCAGTATTCTCTCCATGTCTTGCTGTCAATTTCTCCTCTTTTGCCAAGTTGCAGCAGTTTATCCTCCCGTCCTCTCCTCGGGATAGACTGCCAATGCAGCACCTTTAACAAACTAAAATGATCGACTTTAAAAGCCATTTAGTGACACATTGATGTAATGAGTGTACAACAGTAAAAGACACTTTTAGACATCATGACAGCATAAGAGCTCAGTCAGGGTTAATCAGTGATGTCCCAGAGAGAGTAAGCTTTTTGTTGACCCACATATTGAACAGCACACATTTCTGTGCACAGAGTTTAAAAAGATTCGTGAGAGTGATCTTTCAAACAGGGTGACAAGAAACCGAAATGTGGCTTCCTCTGCCACATTGTTGTAGTACCAAGGAGGTAATGGGAGTGGTTGACCTGAGGTTTATGATACTACACTGTAATAGTTATTGAATATAATTCCTTATAAAAATTCCCCCAAACTATGGAAAATGAATTTTAGTTCGACACTAGTCGAACTAAGATACTAAGATATCTTAGTATCTTAGTTCTATCTCGTAATTTTGAGATCTTATCTCGTAATTATGAGATCTTATCTCGTAATTACGAGATCTTATCTCGTAATTATGAGATACTATGGGCTCCGCAACAAAGGAAACTCTCATGAGTGTAAGATAAAAAGAGAGTTTGTTATGTGCGTCATTTCTTTTTAATCAGCTCTTTAAAAAAGTCCTTCCATTGAATTCAACTGAAACTTGTTGCAGTCAATACAATTGAGAAAAAAAGTGACCCACAGCAGATGTCACTTCGTTTAGCTCAAAGTGAATGTTGTCTACACAAAGTCTTTAAGGCAAATCATCTACTTATATATATGCTTATGATCAATAATATAGTTTCTTTTTAATGAACTAAAATCACCCAGAAGCTCCTTAATAACTTTTGCATTTTGTCACCTTTGGTCTTGCAGCCACATGCCAGTTTGTTGGTCCATCCTCCACTTTGTTCCTGACTCTCAACCAAAGAATGATTTTTTTATTAAATTCAGCCACAGTTTAAAGAGTTAGTGGATAAATAAACTGCAGACATGTCCAAAAAAGAAATGTATTTCCTGCTAGTGTGAGCTCAAACTTCAACAAATAGCTACATGCAAATTAAAGCAAAAAGATCAACATGTTTAACATCACTTGTAGATATTAGCACGTTCAGTACATACTGTGGGTGTCTGATTCTAGCCTTTGGTTCAAGGCATCACTACAGTTTCACAGAGCAGCTACTTTCCCTCCAGACTGTTTGTAATATGCTCTCACATTATTTGGTGGCATTGTGTGGTTTATTTTCAGGAGATAAAGGCCTGGATATGTATTATTCACTAAGACCTGAGTTCAGTGAGTTCCACTGAGAGAATAATGTCTGTCTTTTAAATGTTTAACCTTTGTTAAAAATGTCAGCATCTGGTAGTCTGCCAAAATCAAGCTGGCTCTCAGCTGCCTGAACAACTTCTGCACTTTAGACCAGACTGGACTTAACTTAAAACAATCCAAGGTCAGCTTTTTGCCACTACTATGCTTTTTTTATGGACTGCCATTAAACTAGACGTGTCTGTCTATGAGAGAATGACCCTGGACAATGTTGCATCAGATTGGCCCAGCTACAAACATCAATAAGATATTACAGAGAGACAGTGGAATTTTTGAGTTTGATGGGTTTGTTTATTAGTCATTTGCTTTGGAGCAGTGGAAAACTAAAATAACTGAAACCGCTTTATTCTGTGTCGGTAAGTTAGAAAAATAGCCTATAAAATGATATAACATAGTCAGCTTTTAAAAATAATATGACCCTCACATAGATTTAGGTATATAATGTGTGCATATGTCAGAAGAGTCTGTGGTGTTCAGAAGCACCTCTGTGACCCATTTTACTGACTCATAGGTGAACAAGCATTGGAAATTAATCTCACTGTAGGTCGCTTTGTGTGGGAGACACATCCTGTGTGTACATGAAACATTTTAGAGTTGTAGAATTGCATTACTCATTTATCCAGCCACAAATGTGAAATCCTATGCCAAACAAACTTCACCCTTACATGCCTTATTGCTCCACTGTTGGGGTGAAAGCCAGTGCTTTTAAGGTACAGCCAGCTCTGTTGCCCTCACATGTGTTGCACATCCACATGGTTTCAGTTCTATCAGCTGTGAACTTTTTCTCTTCTACACGAAGGTGATGCCTACCTTATAAAATGCTGTCTGGCATGTACTAACGTTATTGTGACTGTAAAATCTATAATGGTGTATGAAGTGATATCTCCACATCTTCATCAGTACAGTCACAGCATTGCTGATTTGAGCAGAATTTTTCACACATTGTAAAGTTTAACTTCAATCAACCACCCTGCAAAAAGAGTTTTCAGCTTTAGTTCATATACAGTACTTTTCCACACGTACCTCATCTAGTTTTTCTGGTCTGGTGATTACAGAGTACTTTTTTGGATATAGATAATGTGAAAATTACTCTTTGTCCTTTTAGTGTCACAAGGAGGTGGGTTTGGATCCAAAAAGCAGACTGTGGACCGAAGATATGAATAACAGATTTATTGGTAAAACTCAGATATTTATAGAGCTTAAAGATATATGTGTAGTTTTCTCCATAGGAACAGGATTCAGAGAGCGAGTGACTTGGTGAGCGACAGACAGTAGTGATTTCCAGATGAGTATCAAGCTTTCTGGTCCTGATGGATTCCCAGGTGAGTAGGATGGGGTTTCCTATCCAGGTAGACAACAGGCATCCAGAGTTCTCAGCAGGCACCTTTTCCAGGAAGTGATTTCACAAACACAAGACAAGACAAGACAAACACGATTAATGCTCAAGTTTAAGCAGCCGATTGTACCACTTAGGAGTTACAACAATCTGGTGTGAAACGAAGGTCTGACCAGAGAATTTAAGCAGCAGTGATGATGAGGCTGATGAGAGAGAGCTGTGCTTGGGAACCTGCTGGAGGAGGGAGCAAACCACACCCACCCCACACAGATACTCATAAACAGGGGAAGTCAAAAACAACACGAGGGAAAATTGGAAAATTAGACAAATAGGAAAAACACACCTTAATCCGGAGACTCGTGAAATTTACGATAAACACCGGTTTCTTTTTAAGTGCACATCAAGTTTCAGATTGGCACTGAATCTTTTCATCAGAAGGTGCATCCGAACCTTCGTTCTATATCCACTCACATTAATTACTGAAACCTTTTAAATCAACAGAATATTTTTGCTTTACATCTATTAATGTCCTGTCAGTAAATTCAGGTTAAAGCAGGAAATCGTCAGTCCGTGGGAACTCATTGGCCTCTGAAATCTGTTGTGTAACATCCTGTCTCTAAAAGTTTTGTTCATTCTGTAATTGACAGTGTATGATATTACTCTAAATGATGTACACTGAAATTGTGTACGACAACACATGAATACCGTACATCTGTTTGAAACAGTTCAAAAGTATGAAAGTTTTCTTTCCTTTTGTTGGCTTTACAGTTACAGAATTGGAACAGATATATCATTCATAACACTTTTAACAAAGTTAAAAACCTTTCCTTGAGTTGTGAAATCCATTCCCACTCTCTAAGAATAGAGCAGACTTACAGCAACTTTGTTGCTAAGTAGGTTAGATTAAGATCAGATTTATTTTGCAAGCATACACATGAAATTTGTCCTCTGCTTTTAACCCATCCAGGTTGGCACCTGTTGACACACACATGCACAGGGTCACACACTCATAGAGACAGATGCCAACCTGGAGCAGTGGGCAGCCATTTGCAGCACCTGGGGAACATGGGGGTACGGTGCCTTGCTCAAGGGCATGTCGGCCGTGACAAGGAGGTGGACTGACACCCCTACAGCTATCAGTTCCACCAATTTTTTGAGTGGCGAGAGTGGGAATCGAACCTGCCAACCTTCCAGATATTGGACGACCGACTCTAACCACTGAGCCACGGCCTCCTAGGTCCTAATTCAGATTCAGTTTGTCCTGGAAGAATGTGTGATTCTATACCGTCTCCCTCGCAGTACTCTACAGTTGTCCAGAGATATGAGCTTTTGAGGTGAGGGTGCTTTCTGAGAGGGTCATGACGTACCTACCTGTTTCCCATAACCTTACAATGTGGTCAGCAACAGCCAAAACGATAGCTGAAAACATTTTGACAGAATGAAAACACAGGAGTTTTTAATCACGTGAATTATTGTTTAATTCCATGTAGCTGGTTACATTTAAGGGTTTTGGTAATGTGCAAACTGACTCCCCCTCAAACTCACTGCGACACCTGAACTGAGCCAAGCCATCATTAATGTTCTTAGTAACACATGTGCTCCTCCTGACATGACAAGTCTAAAGTCAGAAAGTGAAAGCTGGACTAGACAGAGGAGGAGAAACAACTATAAGTGCAAAATATGGGAAATATGTGTTAAATATGGGAAAATGCAGCATAATTTCAAAGCAAAATGTTCAGCCAACCAGTGGGCCTGTCAATGCATCTGCATGCTCTCAACATTTTTCCTAAAATCATACAAACACTCTAAATTTCCAAATATAGGAAATGACTGTGTTCAGTTAGAGAGGTGTGCTGTCCAAAACACATCAGTAATTCTACAAAATGACTGATAATTTTCTCTCAGTAAAAGTCATATAGCTAGTAGGTTTGTTTTCTTTGGTTGGGATTTTTGTTTGTGGGCGTTTGCCTTTTAAAGGGGTAAATGATCTGTGCTGTTGTTTTATGGCCTTAATATGCTGGTGCACTTAGTGAGCAGCCAAGACTCTTTTTTTTTAAACATCTGACTGCCTGTAAAAATACAATATCCGTGATTAGGCATAGATGCACGTGTAGCACAGATCCAGTGTAGTTAGTGGACTGTAAGTGCTCTTAACAGAGGACACAATGGAAAAAAGGTGACAAAATGCTTGATGTCAATCAGCAGAGAGTGTCTACTCCTTTGTGTCAAAATAGAAGTAACCAGCTTTATTGGTAAGTAACTGATCAGGATTCCTCCACAGTACTGTGACCAGGTTGTTTTTACTATGCTTTGACTATGACAGACTATGCTGTATATCGCATCTCTCTGGGGAACACAACAAGATTTCACAGGAGCAGTTGGGGAAAGGCCTTTCTGCAAACTGCTCAGCAGTTACTTTCCACTTTAGCATGTCAGCTAATTTATGGTTGTGTGTCTGAATCCTTTTGGATTGCTGTAACTGAGTTTAAAAACCAATCTATGGTAATGGGCTCTTGTGTAGTATTCCAGTAAGCTAACACGATATCACCTTTGGATGACTGCAAAGTTGTTGAAAGGGGGAATTTAACTCAGGGAGATATTGATATTAGCAGAGCTCCTCGCAAAGAAGGTGAACATAAGAACAAAGAATACACACAAGAAACACAATGTCACTTCTAACACTCATTTACTTTGAGCCACAGATAAGTTGTTTGTTCATTATGCTTAACTTAAAGAAAAGGTTAACTATGATGAAGCTCAAGGACAAGCAACAGCACTAACACAAGCAAGACAAGCTTATGCGTCAGGTTGTTCTACATATTTTGGAGAGTCGGTAAAATGGGAACAGGTTCACAACAGTGTTGTCAGCAGCAGTATAAGTGTACACCCACAGAGGCAGGAAAGTCTGTTAGTAGTTTGCTCAAACCTGGATGGCTAGATTAAATTATTCATCACGCTCGTGCATTCTGTGAAGTTTCATTTCAATTCGACATAACTTTAAACAATAAATAATTATGCTAGTATTAAAAGAGGAGGTTTATGTCATTTGAAAAAAAAAATTCAACATTGTTGTCATTTGTGTTTGTATTCAGATGGTATTTCAAATGTTCTACTCTTTGTCTCATGTAAGATTTTTGGGGTAAAATTCCCGTATTTGACTACGCTCTCACATTCTTTCAGCCTCATAGTGAGTTATCAAAATTAGATGAGCACTAAAATAGCACATAAAGTGTGTGTGTGTGTGTGTGTGTGTGTGTGTGTGTGTGTGTGTGTGTGTGTGTGAGTGTGTGTCTACATGCGAGTTATATAAGTATAATTTTCTTATAAAGTTCAGTACATTTTTATTTCATTTAGGTTTTTGATATAGTTTTTTCACTTGAACTCTTTTCAGTCTGAGTTTAGTGAGAATCTGGTGAAAACCAAACAGATTTCATCGATGACCTTTTATGACGTACTTGGCAGCAAGGAGACGCAGAGCTTTGGCTGAAATTATAGTCATTCTATTTCATTTACACATCTGACCAGCAGACGTCATAATTTAGCTACTTGACGTAAACAGAAGTGCATTTACAGCTTTTAATATGCTTTTGTTGCTGTTGTGGTTGCTGTTGTTGACTAACTTCTGATCTTTTGCAGCAGATTTGTTAGTGTTGCACCTGCTTTAAACTAGCACTAGGTTTAACTAGGTAAATATCTTCTCACTAACAGAAAACAGACAAGTTTCCAACGGGGTGCTTTGTGGTCTAAATCAAGGTCAGAGGAAAATTATACGTTTGTACAACTTCCTTCAAAGACTGTTTGTTGGCTTTTTGAATGTAACTTGAACCGAATACCTGGTGTTCGTCTGACTTTGAGAACTTACTATGAGGCTAGAAGAATGGGAGAGTGTAGTCAAATAGTGTTTTTGAATGGTGCAAACTTTTAATGATCCCAGAAATTAGATATTTTTTTATTAATCATTTGGTCATTTCAGTCATCTTAATATTCAACAATAATAACTTGAACCAATGCCTAAATTGGGAAAGGCTTTATTACACTATTTAACCTCCATAATTATACATGTGATCGAGAATTAATCAGAAAGCAGTGTCTACTGAGAATGGAAAATTTGAAATTCCATCTGAACACAAACACAAAATAGAAGAACGATGCAAAATTTACTTAAAACAAAATACAATATCTTTTTTTAATAAAAGCATGCAGCATATATATTGTTTGGAGTCATGTTGAGTTCAACTGTAACTTCACAGGATGCACAGATACGATGAATGATTTCATCTCTCGCCAGAATATCCTGCCTCTGTGTGCACACAGACTGCTGTTTCTTATTTTTTGTCCTCGTAGTGAATGATTTCCATACATACGCAAATCTGAGCAATTTTCTATCTCAAAATTTTTCATTTTGGATTGCCTTAAGGCGGTAGCATGGTTGCCGCGTCTGTCACGGCGGTGGTGGATCGTGACGTCAAAATGACGTTTCAGGCCTGGCGCTTCCCTTGAAAAGACGGCGCAGCGCGTTGTCGTGCACCAGTCGATTTTTGTAACTTGGCGGCGCCGAGCACAACGAACCGGATGGACCGATGTGAGACCAGGCTCAGTGAGGAGGTGCGTTTGTACAGGCAGCTGTACGAAACTGCAGTGAAACAGCACAGGGAGCACGTAAACTCCCCAAACTGGTGCACAGAGATGGGCAGAACTTTGGGGAAAGAGGGAGAGTTCTGTAAGAATGTGTGGAAGAAGCTACGGGACAGATATGTGAAGGCAAAGAAGAGGGCAGAGACTCTGTTGATGCCGGGGGCTTCAAACCTTTACCTCTATTGACTGAATTAAAAAATTAAAATGATCCGAAAACTGCAGCAGTATCATTAATTACAGTGTTCCTGCTCTTGACAGCGGCATTGTTTTCTTCTCCACTTTTGTGGTTGTAGAGTAGAGGTAACCTTCACGTAGCAGCGCCACCTCTGTGACGGAGAAAATTGCAACTACTGGCGCAACAACTTGCGCCACTATATAGGGTCCTATGGCGGGCACGAACTTGTGACGTCATCAACACCGCTCGCGCGAGCAGACGCGGCAACCATGCTAGAGCCTTTATTCTGTTGTTTGGACTCATCACTTATAAATAAGTAGCATGAGTCCCTCACACAACCTCACCGTTTATTTCAGTTTTTACTCACATTCATAATTTGTGCCTTAATAGCTCAGTGGTACACAAGTCTGCACGACTGAAGTAGAGAGGTACACAGATTTTCGCTCAAAGCATTGAGTACACCCTCTGATAATAAAATATACAATACTGGGACTACAGCAGAACCTCATAGTCGCTGCATGGTGCTGCAGTCACTCTGTGAGAGAATTAGCATGGTTGTGCATCCACTTTGAGTTGGTGCTATAGACACACCTTTGCAAACATATTTCGACGATAGCTTTTTGTGTCCACTTTGGGATAGTCTCAAAGATATGTAGAACAACCTGAGGAGTAGGCTACTCTTTCTTGTGTTGGTGTTGCTTCATCACTGTGCAACAGGAACTCTTTTTCCTTAAAAAAAAAAGAAAAGAAAAAGAAAAAAAGCAACACGACTATGCCGATGCATTTACTACCTGCTGTAACAGTCTGCTGTTACATGGAACACCCCATAAACTGAAAAAACTGAAAATGTGAAAACGAGGTCCTATGGCATGAAATTTTCACTTTTTAAGGTTGTTTAACATTAATATGAGTTCCTCTAGCCTGCCTGCGGTCCCCCAGTGGCTAAAAATGACGATAGACCTAAACCATGCAATGGAAATTATTCTCCGCCTTTGGTAATGCAGATGGCCTGATCGGGAAAGCTGCCTCTTATGACGTGGAGGTTGTTTCCACCCAGAGCCAATAAACTGCCTTTTCCCGCCCACAGCTCTTTGGCCAGCTCATTGTGCTGTAAATGGATGTCAAAAATCTGTTTAGAGCTCCTGCATCAGAACCTCTAAAGAACCAGTGGACAGATTTTGTTTTTTTTCTGGGAAAGTGACGACAGAACCAAAGAGATTTGTGTGTGCGCCAAATATTTCACAGAGGAATGTTTCCAGAACTTGGGCCAATACCGAGCCCAAGGGAGAGCCCAGACACCCTGCGGAGGAAACTCATTTCAGCCACTTGTATTCGCGATCTCATTCTCTCGGTCACTACCCACAGCTCGTGACCATAGGTGAGGGTAGGAACATAGATTGACCGGTAAATCGAGAGCTTCGCCTTCTGGCTCAGCTCCTTTTTCACCACGACGGGCTGGTTCAGAGCCCACATCACTGCAGACGCCGCACCGATCCGCCTGTCAATCTCCTGCCCCATTCCTCTCTCACTTGGGGAAGGATCTCATTCCCGAGAGTAAGTAATTTAACGCTCTATTATTGTGTTGCTTTCCTTTATGTACAGTATAGTTATATAGCTTGTTAATACCACCAGAAAGCTATGCAGCTAATAGCATCTGCAAGCTCTCATCTCTGCCAACTGGGCTGTTGGAGGTGTTTGCATGCCCATGAGATGGTTAGCTCGCTCATTTTAGACCAAAACCCCCTACTTCAAGCTTCCTGAAGGAGAATGAATCCGCAAATTCAGTGCATTTCATCAGGATAATGATTCATTCATGGTTCCAGTCAAAACGGTCAGTCTGTCTGTGTCGTTAGCTCTGCAGCTAATAGCTCGGTCACTGTCGCTAATGTAACGGTACATAGCATGAGGTATGCAAGCGGACACCTCATTTACTGTAACGTGAGTGTTGTGTACTTATTTGTTGTTTTGATAGCCGTCCAGCTGTTGGTGTTATGGCGCGCACGATATCTGCCTTTCCCCTGATTGAAATGACTCGCGCTACGTGCATCTTTGCAATTCACTCAAAATTAAAAAATTCACCACATTATCTTATGAGATAACTATCTCATAATTACAAGATAAGATCTAAAAATTACGAGATAGTATCTCATAATTATGAGATAATTATCTCATAATTACGAGATAAGATCTCAAAATTACGAGATAGTAAATTTATTTGTATAGCATATTTCATGTACAAACAGTTCAAAGTGCTTTACATAAAATAAAAGCATTGCAGCAGGGAGTGCAAGAAGCATTAAAAATACATAAAAGAATATAAAGAAAAACTAATAAAAACAAGCAACAGTCTAGATAAGTTAAAAGATATCGTGCAGATTTCATGCATAGACACACGAGAAAAGAAATGTTTTTAACCTGGATTTAAAAATGTCTTCATTTGGTGAAAGTTTAATATCCACTGGCAGTTTGTTCCACTTGTTGGCAGCATAACAGCTAAATGCTGCTTCTCCATGTTTAGTCTGGACTCTGGACTGGACCAGCTGACCTCAGTCCTTGGATCTAAGAGCTCTGCTGGGTTTATATTCTCTGAACATATCACAGATGTATTTTGGGCCTAAACCGTTCTGGGATTTGTAAACCATCAGCAGGCTTTTAAAATCTATTCTGTGACTGACTGGAAGCCAGTGTAAAGAATTATCAGTATTAAGAATAATCATGTAATAATTTTTTAGAATTACTGATGTGTTTTGGACAGCACACCTCTCCAACTGAACACAGTCATTTCCTATATTTGGAAACTTAGAGTGTTTGTATGATTTTAGGAAAAATGTTGAGAGCATGCAGATGCATTGACAGGCCCACTGGTTGGCTGAACATTTTGCTTTGAAATTATGCTGCATTTTCCCATATTTAACACATATTTCCCATATTTTGCACTTATAGTTATTTCTCCTCCTCTGTCTAGTCCAGCTTTCACTTTCTGACTTTAGACTTGTCATGTCAGGAGGAGCACATGTGTTACTAAGAACATTAATGATGGCTTGGCTCAGTTCAGGTGTCGCAGTGAGTTTGAGGGGGAGTCAGTTTGCACATTACCAAAACCCTTAAATGTAACCAGCTACATGGAATTAAACAATAATTCACGTGATTAATAACTCCTGTGTTTTTTTTTCTATCAAAATGTTTTCAGCTATCGTTTTGGCTGTTGCTGACCACATTGTAAGGTTATGGGAAACAGGTAGGTACGTCATGACCCTCTCAGAAAGCACCCTCACCTCAAAAGCTCATATCTCTGGACAACTGTAGAGTACTGCGAGGGAGACGGTATAGAATCACACATTCTTCCAGGACAAACTGAATCTGAATTAGGACCTACTTAGCAACAAAGATCTTTAGAAACAGCACTGTTACTATCGGCTTCCCAGTTCTTCAAGATTGTTCATTACCAAACATGTTGACATGGCTCAAATGTGCAGCTCTGTTATGAAACAACCCCTCACCTCTTTACAAAGTTGCTGTAATCTCTCTAAGTCTGCTCTATTCTTATAATGTGGGAATGGATTTCACAACTCAAGGGAAGGTTTTTAACTTTGTTAAAAGTGTTATGAATGATATATCTGTTCCAATTCTGTAACTGTAAAGCCAACAAAAGTGAAGAAATCTGTGATACTTTTTAACTGTTTCAGACTGATGTACGGTATTCATGTGTTGTCACACATGATTTCATCCAGCCATTTTCATCAGTTTATCCGAGATCAGGTCGTGAAGGCAATAGGTCCAGGAGAGAAACCCAGATATCCACTCTCCAGCTCCTCCTGGGTGATCCCGAGGTGTTCCCAGGCCAGAAGGGATATATAATCCCTCCAGTGAGTCCTGGGTGTGCCCCTTGGCCTCCTCCTAATGTAACGTGGCTGGAAAACCTCCGTGATTTCAGTGTACACTATTTAGAGTAATTTCATACACTGTCAATTATACAGGATGAACAATAACATCTCAAAAACAAGATGTTCCACAACAGATTTCAGAAGTTGATGAATTCCGACAAACTGAAATTTGTCTCCTTTAACCTGAATTTACTGACAGGAAATTAATAGATGTATAGCAAAAAAACATTCTGTTCATTTAAAAATTTTCAGTAATTAAATTGTGTCGGTAAATAATGAAGTAACCTTCATGCACCTTCTGTTGAAAAGATTCAGTGCCAATCTGTAACATGATGCACAACTGAACAAATAATTAATTGTTTATCCTTAAAGGACAAAATTGTATTTTCACATTATCTATATCCAAAAAAGTACTCACCAGACCAGAAAAACTAGATGAGGTTCGTGTGGAAAAGTACTGTATATGAACTAAAGCTGAAAACTCTTTTTGCAGGGTGGTTGATTGAAGTTAAACTTTACAATGTGTGAAAAATTCTGCTCAAATCAGCAATACTGTGACTGTACTGATGAAGATGTGGAGATATCACTTCATACACCATTATAGATTTTACAGTCACAATAAAGTTAGTACATGCCAGACAGCATTTTATAAGGTAGGCATCACCTTCACGTGTAGAAGAGAAAAAGTTCACAGCTGGTGGACTCTGATAGAACTGAAACCATGTGGACGTGCAACACATGTGAGGGCAACAGAGCTGGCTGTACCTTAAAAGCACTGGCTTTCACCCCAACAGTGGAGCAATAAGGCATGTAAGGGTGAAGTTTGTTTGGCATAGGATTTCACATTTGTGGCTGGATAAATGAGTAATGCAATTCTACAACTCTAAAATGTTTCATGTACACACAGGATGTGTCTCCCACACAAAGCGACCTACAGTGAGATTAATTTCCAATGCTTGTTCACCTATGAGTCAGTAAAATGGGTCACAGAGGTGCTGCTGAACACCACAGACTCTTCTGACATATGCACACATTATATACCTAAATCTATGTGAGGGTCTGTATAATTTTTAAAAGCTGACTATGTTATATCATTTTATTTTCTAACTTACCAACACAGAATAAAGTGGTTTCAGTTATTTTAGTTTTCCACTGCTCCAAAGCAAATGACTAATAAACAAACCCATCAAACTCAAAAATTCCACTGTCTCTCTGTAATATCTTATTGATGTTTGTAGCTGGGCCAATCTGATGCAACATTGTCCAGGGTCATTCTCTCATAGACAGACACGTCTAGTTTAATGGCAGTCCATAAAAAAAGCATAGTAGTGGCAAAAAGCTGACCTTGGATTTTTTTAAGTAAAGTCCAGTCTGGTCTAAAGTGCAGAAGTTGTTCAGGCAGCTGAGAGCCAGGTTGATTTTGGCAGACTACCAGATGCTGACATTTTTAACAAAGGTTAAACATTTAAAAGACAGACATTATTCTCTCAGTGGAACTCACTGAACTCAGGTCTTAGTGAATAATACATATCCAGGCCTTTATCTCCTGAACATAAACCACACAATGCCACCAAATAATGTGAGAGCATATCACAAACAGTCTGGAGGGAAAGTAGCTGCTCTGTGAAACTGTAGTGATGCCTTGAACCAAAGGCTAGAATCAGACACCCACAGTATGTACTGAACGTGCTAATATCTACAAGTGATGTTAAACATGTTGATCTTTTTGCTTTAATTTGCATGTAGCTATTTGTTGAAGTTTGAGCTCACACTAGCAGGAAATTCATTTCTTTTTCGGACATGTCTGCAGTTTATTTATCCACTAACTCTTTAAACTGTGGCTGAATTTAATAAAAAATCATTCTTTGGTTGAGAGTCAGGAACAAAGTGGAGGATGGACCAACAAACTGGCATGTGGCTGCAAGACCAAAGGTGACAAAATGCAAAAGTTATTAAGGAGCTTCTGGGTGATTTTAGTTCATTAAAAAGAAACTATATTATTGATCATAAGCATATATATAAGTAGATGATTTGCCTTAAAGACTTTGTGTAGACAACATTCACTTTGAGCTAAACGAAGTGACATCTGCTGTGGGTCACTTTTTTTCTCAATTATATTGACTGCAACAAGTTTCAGTTGAATTCAATGGAAGGACTTTTTTAAAGAGCTGAATAAAAAGAAATGACGCACATAACAAACTCTCCTTTTATCTTACACTCATGAGAGTTTCCTTTGTTGCGGAGCCCCAGTGGCAGAGGAAGCCACATTTCGGTTTCTTGTCACCCTGTTTGAAAGATCACTCTCAGGATTTTTTTTAAACTCTTTGCACAGAAATGTGTGCGGTTCAATATGTGGGTCAACAAAAAGCTTACTCTCTCTGGGACATCACTGATTAACCCTGACTGAGCTCTTATGCTGTCATGACGTCTAAAAGTGTCTTTTACTGTTGTACACTCATTACATCAATGTGTCACTAAATGGCTTTTAAAGTCGATCATTTTAGTTTGTTAAAGGTGCTGCATTGGCAGTCTATCCCGAGGAGAGGACGGGAGGATAAACTGCTGCAACTTGGCAAAAGAGGAGAAATTGACAGCAAGACATGGAGAGAATACTGATGTCACAAAAAATATTATGTGGGTTTACAATCCCCAGCTATAGAATGTACTGGATGCAAAAGATCTACTTGTATTGATATATTGCAGTTTCTGGTCCTTAACTGCCAGACCAGCAGTGATTGATCCAGCACAAACCAGCTTTTGGACTCTGACATTTGCTGCAGCAGTGGGATTAATCTGCCTGTGCACAATCTTCCAGCAAGCCAGTGGGAAAAACTCTTTAACTGCACAAACAGAAAGGGAAGGGCTTTGGACCAAACACGGTGAAGAAACAACTGAAGCACTCATTTGCACATAATTTGTTTATATTTAGATCTGTAAGTTATATGAATTGTCACTCTTAAGGAGGACTTTAAAACCTCTTTATAGTCTTAAAAGGAGAAAAAATATTTGGAAATCAACATTTTTTACTTATAATGAGGATTCTTTTTATTGAAGCACTATGGATTACTCATAAATCACCAATATTTCATTGGGGAAAGAATGAATTAATCCAAAACAGGTGCACTGGATAAATTCAAACAGCAGGACACCCATGCTGACACACTTTCACCTGTAACCTGTGTGTGAAATCTTTAGTCCTTTTGTGCTATCATTTAGATATGGATGCGGTGACTTGCATCTGTGTATGCTTACACAATCAGTTGGACTTGATGCATTCACACTAATAAATGGAAAATAATATAAGCAGAAGATTCCCTGCGACTCACAAAGACACACAACTGTTTGTGTGGGAGGAGAACATCTCCAGCGTTCACATGTTGGGACTTTCAGCAGCAATCCCAGATGGACCTTTGGATAGCTGAAAATCAAAGTCCCAGCAAAATTCAATTAATGGTTGAGGCTTGAGGCTAATCCCATAAATTGTGCTTTATTATGACCATTATTAATATATATTTTAAATTTATATATCAATATAATTTTTATGTAATAAGATATATAATCGGACTTTTAAAACTATTCATGTGACCTGATGTTGCTCTGCTGAGGCTGATATCGTACACATTTTAGGAAAAGTTTCCTTTTGTAATGAAGAATTCAAAAGTTTAAATCCTCTGTATTTGTCCTTTTCATATAGACTGTTGTTGGTTAATACAGTTATCTTGATAGCAAGCAATGAGTAATGTGCACTTCAAGTTGAGGCCATTCTCAAGCATTGTAAAGTTATTTGGATTTGATATGTGCGCTGTAAAACAGTTCAGAATGAACAGGCTATACTGGGACCAACTTGTAAATATTTCTCTCCATTGCGCCTTTGCTTTTAACAGTACCAACCAGTCCACTCTATCACCCCATATATATTGTTTTTTGAGTAATCCATTTGCAGATATGTCCATATTCTAAGCATCATTATCCTGCTGAAAGGTCCACCTATAGTTGAAAATCATAACTTTTACAGATATGTGCTCTCATGGTTTTTTAAGCACTCTATGATGCAGAATTATTTACTTAATCAATGACATGAAACTGCAGGCAGCACAGCAACTCCCATTTGGTCTGAAGTTCTTCTCTTGAGAAGTTTTCTTTAGTCTTTGCCAAACTTTTGTCTTCCATTTATCTGATCAGAGTATTTGGCTCTCAAAGGCCTGGTTGTTGCTGATATACTTATTTGCAGACTGTAGTTGTGCTCCAATAATCTGTTTGGAGAGCAATGGATTTTTCCACCCGGGCCTCCTCACGCATGTCAAATTTGTGCAATCTATTTGATTAGATAGACACATGCCCTTTGACACCAGAAGCTACAAAAGTTTTACTGCAGATCCTGTGAAATCCTGAAACAGGCTTCTTTTTCTGTAAAACACTCTGCTCGGCTGAATTTGATGGAACCGCCACAGCTGCACAAACTGGCATTTGTTTGACATTTGTACCATGCGAGGGACATATAATGGTGATGATTTTCTTCTCATTTGAAATATATTTAGGTTCTTTGCCTCAGTCATAAGCATTCACAACCTTTTAGCTGAAAGCCCAAAAGACCACACACTTCAGTGACAACAAGTGCATCAGACCCTCGAGGTCAATGTGTTCAAATAAGACAGGTTCAACCTGTCACTTCTTAAATATGATCGAATGGCATGCAATGAATGAATGAATGAATGATGAATTTATTGTCATTACACCTTACAGCATAACGAAATTACAGGTCCAGTACACCCATCCGGACAGACAAACATGGAAAACAGACAGGGGAGACAGGTGACCTTGGCCATGCGCTCCTTGGGGTGCGCTGCCAGGAGAAAGAGGGCACCCTGATTCTAATCTTCACAGATTGTAAGGTGTGATAAATGTAGGTGCTGACTTGTTGTTTCTCTGCAACTTTTTTGTTCCTGTTATTTTATCTGTCATTGTTTCATTTTATTTTTATTGATTAAAACTGGAACTGAAAATGTCAGTTTTTTGTGTCATTTGTCTGACAACCTCTGGTGTGAAAAGGGTTTATTCATTACAATAAAATTGTACTCGGTTTGGAAAAAGGTTCCTTAACGGCAAAGCCCCATGATAATATATTTCAGAATGAGATACTGACATGACATAATTCCTCAATCAATGATTTTAAATTATGTGAGTATTCAATTTTAAAAAACACAAACTGGAATTCCATTGCATTATACAACATTTTTTTCATTGAATGTATTTTGTCCTACATTACAATAAACAGCTTTTTTCAAAAGATTATAAAGAGTAAAAAATAGTGTCTTCAGTTTTTCTATTAGCGCTTATATGTGATGACATAGTTTTAGTCTCAAGCCTCTGAGCAGGGAAGAGCTGCGCCAAGCTGCTGCTTCTGCTCTGTAGCAGGTCCACTGCATTCAATCCATTCTAAAGTGGTGCCTTCACATGAAGTTTATCATGAGTAGTTTGGGTTACAACTTAACTTGTGGCAGTGCTTATACATGAAAAGGGTTTGGATTTGAATTTGGTACAACAGGTGTCTTCTCTCGTGTTCTTTGCCTCTAAAATGTGCTAAAATGTCTTTCTCAACCCCTTCATAGCTTCTACCTGAAAGCTTTGGGCTTGGAGTTCAATCTTTGTGTACCAATTTGCACATTCATTACAATCTGTTTTTAATGTTTTTTCAACCCTTTCAGCTGAATCAGAGCTGGGCTTTTTATGTTGTTGTGGGTCATGTTGACCCAACTTTTCCTTTCTGTTGCAGCTTCACACCTAATGCTTTGAACCAATGAACTGGTGGGGTGCTTTCATTACGAAGAGGGAAGCAGGAATGTATTTTGCTTATTACAATAGAGATGCTTCAGCAGCCATTGATGTCAATTTCTTTAACTTATTGTGATGTACAGTGGAAAAACTAATGAGGGCTGTTCAAAGCACAGCTCGACAAGTTCAAGTGACCCCCCCCCACAGTGTAAAACTCAAGAGCTCGGACTATTTTTGTCTTCAGTCATCATTGATCTTATCTCACCATCAGAGAAAAAATGTCATCAATATGACATCAATATTTAGATTTATCAACCAGTCCAAAAATATACAAGAGATCACAAGAGTGAAAAAAGTAAAATATTTCACCCTTTAGAGGGTTTTTGTCTTGTGCGTGTGTGTGTGGGAGAGACAGGCTGCCCCACAATGACCTTTCTCATACAGTGAAAGTATTCACAGCGCTCCACTTTTTCCACAATATGTTACAGCCTTATTCCCAAATCGATTAAATTCATCTTTTAATCCAAAATTCTACACACAATACCCTATAAAGACAAAGTGAAACAAATTTGTTTGAAACTTTTGCAGATCGATTAAAAATAAAACAAACAAAAATAAAACATCGACAGAAGTATTCCCAGCGTTTGCCACAGCGAGCATGCGAGGGGCAGAGAGGGTTTACTGGAATTGGAGGAGAGCTAAAACACAAGCGTCTCTCTACCCCAATGCCAAGGAAATGACGAAGGCCCGCTGTGCTCGTACGGCTGCAGAGCATCTGTTTTCAATTACAGTGCAAGAATTTCACTGGAAAGACCGCATGACTCATTATATTCTAGCTTTCGTATATGAAAGCTGAAGAAACTGGTTCTTTTGGCAGCAAACAAGAAGTGTATTGCTATGACGAACCAACTATTCCCAACTATTTTTGGTAAATTCCTCTATCACCTGCTATGTTTTAAAAACTATCATCAATACTGTATTTTAGTGATTTTATTATATTAAGCGTCCAAATCCTGGACTTATTATATTTGCATAAATGTTTGTTCTCAAAGTCACGATCGCTGAGTTCAAGGGGAAAATTGGATAGAGTATATGAGCTGTTCATTCTCACAAGAATGAAAGTGACTTTCTCTAAAAGTAATGTGTATTTTCAGGGGAAGTCTGCATTCTTCCCACTAATACAATGAACTGGACAAACTCAAGCTACTGCTAAAAGATTGTCTGAGCAGCTGGACAGAACTGTAAACATCATAACATGTCATCAGCAGTCATAATATGAGCCTAGTGAGTACAAAAAATAATAATAAACATGCTCATGTGCACGTTTGGACTCACATGTTTGTGCATATATGAGAGCGCTCACGTCTGCTTATGTTTGCATGAATTTACATCTGTATAATCTGTAAATTTGCATATGTGGTTGTTAGTGTGTGTATCTATTGATCGCGTCTCTATGACGGAATAGACACTGTCTCAAATTGATCCTCTCCGTCCTCTTTCTCTTGAGTAAGAACATTAAGCCTGATTGTTGACCCCAGATCGTTTTTATTGTTGACCACTGGCCTGATATAGGAAGATCCACAACAGTGTGCTTGTGCACTGGTACCATTATCATAAGTCTGAATACAGCCCTGGCACTGTGGCTCTAACACATTATCTGTACTTTACAGTTTTTTATTGATTCATTCAAAAGGACTCAAAATTATTATCTGTGGAAGGAAAGAAGGTGGTAGAAAGATCCAAACTCTCACAGATAGGATAACTGATTAAACAGATCAGTGTGTGCTCAGATCATTTGAAGCTATTGTAATGCTAAATCTGTTTATTTGTCGGTACTCTGACTTGTTGAGCACAATTAGAAAAACTCAAACATCACTGTGAATGTGTTTGAGTATTACAGTGGCGATAACAGCCAACACTGGAAACTGATCAAGTCTGAATGGCTAATATTGAACATTGATTCTTTACAACTGTAAACAACACTGTAATCAAGGTTTACTGTTCTGATTAAATCATGATATCAAGCTTGAGATTACAGTAATACTGACAGGATAGAGACTGTTCAAATAACGTCTCAAAAGATGCAGGCAGGTAGATCACTGAGTTAGTTTGGGTCGTTGTGTGTTCTCAAAAGGGCAAATGCAATGATTTTGATCTGCCAAAGAATGATCAACCCAAAAATTATTGATGTCGCGTAACCAGATAGTCTTGCTCTTAGAATACATTTACCAGACACCATAATCAGTCCATTAAGCATGCGTCGTCCTGCTGTGATAAACTTTCTTTTACTTTTAAGTTAGGAAAACAAGCTGTTGTGAGATTGTTTACAATGTTCAAGGCAGACTTAAGAGAAAAAGCTTAAAAAAACTTAAAGGTGTCGTCACAGAGAAAAGTGAAAATTCTCAACTTCTAAAAATGATCAGTTAACACGTTACATCTTTTTTGTACAATCAGGACTTAACTTAGGCGTCATGCTGTATGCATGATCCACAGCATGACGCCTAGTATCAGTATCAAAACTGCACAGAATCATTAGTCGGAAAGGTCCCTTTCAATGTCATATTTAGGCATTTTACATGAATAAATTTCACGCAAGCAGCACCAACTACTTTGTCCTACTCTCTCTATGCATTTACATTAACATCCATTATGTTAAAAAAAAAAGTATTTTAAATGCCCAAGACTGATTTTTTTAAATCAATAAGTTTAAGGTCATCAAGGGAGCTAAGAAGTGCAGTATTTATCACTGGATTTTAAGTTGCTGTTGCAAAATACAATACTCCAATCAAGTATCATTTATGTTTATGTTTATGCATTTAGCAGACGCTTTTATCCAAAGCCACTTGCAAATGAGGATATAACATTCCAGCTAACATCAAAGCTAGCAATAAGCTACATAGAAGCTACCACTAGTCAGACTCTGTCAGGGGTGACAGTGTGGAGATAAAGTGCAGGCATAGAGGAAAGTACAGAAAGATAAAGTGCAGTAGAAGGAGTAGTGAAGTACAGGGTAAGTGCTAGACCTTGTAAACCTCTATACTCCACACTACTCATGAGATGATAAAATGGACGAGACATCCAAAGAGGCAGCAAGGCACACACAGATAGTTAACCTGACTGACATAAATCCGGGCCTTTATCTTTCTGTTCAGTCACCTTTTTTCTGCCACCGAATCTCACTGTGACACAGTAACTGCTGAACTCCTGTCCAACTTTAGGACAGGGACCCCGAAGAGGTCAAGTTAATATATCACCAGCTTTGGCTTTCAAACGCCGTTGTGAAATCTTTGCGAGAATATGCGCAGTGCAGTGTGGAGCTTTAAACTGAGAAAAGGAGGGTCAATGGTCAAAGGGGCTTATCTCAGCAATTGATCCGCTCCTATAAAAACGCAGGGATGGCAGACTCAGAGTGGAAATGTTTCTTCAGCACTGAGCCTTGAAGCTGTCAACTTGTGTTTCATCTTCACAGTTCACCATCAACGCCTTCATCTTCAGCCAGTCATGGGAGTTGTCTACAGTGTTGGAGAGTAAGAACAAGTTTTTGACAAAGCTGTGAACAATATGATGCTGTTTCCTAAACATTGTGCTGTTCTCTGAAGTTTAAGCAGCAATTTGATCTGCATGCTTCACTTAATCCAAGCAAACAATTTGTGCATACAGGATCATTTTCCACTAACTTGGACAGGATTTTAAATGCAGAAGTATTGGGTGCTGTCATTCTGTCATGTGTGCAAAGGAAGGAAAGGCAGTTGTTTCTGTCTTATCACGGACAAAATGTTGCAATGGAGCTGTGGAGGCCAGAGAGTTTGAGCTCATGCTAATGTGACAGATATAGAGAGAGAGACGAGGGGAAGGAGAAAAAGAGGAATTTGATAACAGCACTTAATTAACAGAGAGCTGTTTCTTATGGAAAAGCCTAAAACCTGCACTGGAACATGAAAGACTCTAAAGAGGAGTTTCTAATTCTCACCTTTGTTCATGGATGGCGACAGTACTGCATGACTAATGCTAAATACATTGAAAGTATGTTTCCCTTTCTAGTTATTCATGCCCCGACATATCTGAATATGTTTTAGAGGAGATTTGTTCAACTGTCAGTTGTTTTTTTCAATCCCATGAAAAATGAAAATAAGTTCTACTTGAATGGTTTTATGACGTAATCAATGATCTTTTTATGTCATCATTTTTCTGCAGTTTTAAAGTGTTTTGCTTTTATATTAAAATGCTATTGAGTTAAGCTAAGGCAGAACACATGAATAATCACCCCAACTTTACCAACAAAAATAGAATATATGATGCTTATTTATTAGTAATAACATGTACATTTTCCCTCTGTCCATACAGGGCTGAACACCTCTACACCTTCTTTGTGCAATGGTCACCAGATATCTACACTAAAGGCAACAACAAGTGCAGCCAGTCGCGCTACCTCATCAGAGAGAAACATCAGAACAGTTATCTGGTTGTAGACAAAGACATGGCTGTGATCAACAAGCTCCTCAGCAAATCTGTGAACAACCCCAAAACAGCTAAAGACTGGGAGGTTAGTTTTGCTCAAACACAAATAAATTACCTAATATAGGACAAAAATCCTTGTATGGTTTTTGTGTTCAAGTGTGTGAGCTCTCTGCTGTTTAAACACTTTTTTGAGAAGAGGCAGTCACTGCTCACTTACAGCAATCACGGAAGCAGAGATGCTGGCAGTTATCCCTGAGATTATGGGAAATCCCACTGCCTATATATGGACATCCTTTTTCTGCTCCCCTCTGTGTGCCAGAACCAAGTTTCACTTTCCTGTAACGGAAGAAAGAAACAGAGCTAACCAATGAGCCGACATCCGTTCAAGCTTCCAACCAATGAAAGTGAAAAAAACCCATAGCGTATATAAGTGAGAGGCTGCCTTTAGAGAGCAGACATGTGGTACAGCAGAGTGCAGAACTTGACAGAGAAATCAGGAGCTATGAAGTTCATGTCAGAAAATATTAAGGTGCTTTATTTTGCCAGCAACTGTGTGGAGCCCTATGTTGAGGTGAGATTGCTATAGATGCTGATAATTTACCAGAAGGTTCCCATTTGTAAAGCAAAATTTGCTGTTCTTTGATTGTAAAATTGTTTGTCACGATCCATTCATAGATGCTTCCTGCTTATAATCCAGCAACATAACTGTCAGTTTGCTTGTGGGACTGGGTTAAAATAGCATCTTACTATCAAATCTAAATATAAATCTGGAGCTATATGAGCACTGTCTGTAAATCCACATGATCCTAAAGGAGAGGAACATTCTGAAAAGCAAGAATGGAACTATATGAGAAAAAAAAAGTTAAATCATATTTGTTTTCTCACCAACTTGTTTCATCTTGTTCTCTGTTGCAGATTATCACAGTGAAGGACTCCAAGCGTCGCCTCAGTCTCTGCAGTTCAGAAGACTCTGAGCCGGAGGAGCAAGAGTATCAGGAGGTTGATGATGCTCTCCCTGAGCTGAGCAGCCAGAGCCAGCTGTTAGATGACGGCCACCTGCAGAGAGTAAGTTATACGAGTTATATAAGCTTGAGAGGGCATCATCAGATCTCCAAGGACATCATTTAATCAACAACTTCTTTTCCAATAGCTCGCTGCTCACATGCCACCAAGGACCCAAGGTTATCCGTGGCATCTGGTCTACAGCACAGCCATCCATGGGAGCAGCCTGAAGACTCTCTACAGAAATATGGCTGATCTGGACAGCCCTGTGCTGCTGGTCATCAAAGACATGCACAAAAAGGTTTGCATCTTGGTTCCCAAAATCCCAAAGACTTTTCAGTACAAGTGCCGTCAAACTGAAATCTTGATTAACAAAATGCTGTGTATTTATTTTCAGGTGTTTGGGGCTTTTTCGTCTGATCCATTCAGAGTCAGTAAATACTGCTATGGTACCGGGGAGACCTTCCTGTTCAGCTTCAACCCTGACTTCCAGGTAAGAGTGGAATCATTTTTGTTACCTACACTATGGTTATTAGACTGTATCCATCATCGGGTTTGAGAGCAAGTTGTCCACAATGCTTGAATATTAGTTTCTTATGTTTTATCTTTGAATTTTCTGCAGCAATACAGGTGGAGTGGGGAGAACTCATACTTTGTGAGCGGCAACTTAGAATCTCTGCAGATTGGTGGAGGACGGTAAGTTATGTGCTCACTGATCTTTTCTGTAAAACATAGAAACATAGAAAAATGTAATTTGTCATAAAGTAATAATAATAAGACCATAAATGACTGTAAATAGTATTCTGGGATTTATCTGAGTTTAGAGATAACAACTTTTTCTATATTATATTATAAATTGCAATGTTTTACTTTTTGTTAGGGGTGGCTTCGCTCTGTGGCTGGATGCTGATCTGTACCGTGGTTCAAGCTTTTCCTGCCCTACCTTTCAAAATGCACCTCTGTCCACACATGAAGACTTTATTATTGAAGACATTGAAGTCTGGACTGTGCAGAACTGAATGGGAACATTTGAAATAATAAAAAAACTAAGCTGTCCTGTCTGGAAAACTTCAAGACTTCGAGGAAGACGTTTGGCTTAGCTCCTGCTTTATCCTGAGGGAGCGTTTGCCATCATCTCTGCAATCGGCTCCCGTAGCCAACGTGCAGCATGAGGTCTATCGGACTAGTTCTCACACTGGTCTTTCTGCTTGGCCGAACTGTATCTGGTAGAGACAAGTGGCTGCATGAATCCTGTAAATCAGGTTCCTGCTTTATGTTGAACTACTGCCTATTTATCAGCACCTCCATGCTAAGCCCAGAAAGTAGCTGGCATATCAAGCTTTAAGCCGTCCGTGCCCTGCTTTGATTATGGAGAGCATTATGACTCAAAGTTCACCCAATGTGTTGGATGAAAAGTCTGCAGCCACTGTAAGCACATTCAGAAACTAAACACTTTTTATTTAATTTTATATAATGTTGAAGAGCGATATTTTTCAATATATTTCTTCTTTTGGTGTGTGTTTACAATATTTCTGTTAAGTATACGTTGTACATCTATGTTTAAGTGTGCCTTTGTTCTCATGTTAAAGCCATTCTTTTATAGTAAAGACACTGTAACATCATAGGGATCAAATCAGCCTATTTGATCTCCTACAAGAGGTTTGGTTTTGATGCTAACTCCATTTGAAAACTACAGCAGGAAATAAAAGCAGGTTGAAAATAAAAAACCCTCTGAGTTGCACTACAAACAACTTGCTGTTGTTATCTGTGATGTTTGCTGTTTATAGAGGAAGGGACCTCAACCGTTAACGTCACCTCTGCTTTTGTAAATGACACACCTACATGCCTGTTTGGAGTACTCAGTACTACTCCTATTTGGAGAAAAAGTCAAGTTATTATTTTAGATCTTTTTCATGTTTTCTATTATCTAAATATTTAGATATTTTTCTCTACTAAAACTGAAGCAGGAAAGCAAAGTCAATTTTCATTTGCAATATATCTGTTAGGTTTGACTGCGTGTGTGTTTGTGTGTAAATCTGTGCATGACAGGCAGTGCTGGCGCTGCCACTGTTCTTTCTGAAAAACCACATTAAAAAACTTTGTCTTTCTTGTTTAAACTGAGTCAAGCAGTCTTATTTTGTTGTCAATGAAACCTCATCACACCTGAGCCACGCCACCTTTTCCACAAGGTTCGTTTTCCCCATATAGTGTAAAGACTAAGTATGATTTGTGAATTTCAAGTCTTGAGCTTAAAATTGGCTCATGCATTTATAATATAATTTGACAAATAGACCAAATAAACATCTTCAAATAGTTCCATTGAAAATGTGAATGAAGATGTGGGACGACAGGGTATAATTGGGGACTAATCTGAACTACTTCACGTTCAGATTTGTCCCCAATTATACCTAGAATTATATCTGAACTACTTCACAAGGGACCATTAAAATTCATTTTGTTTGCAGTTCCACCAGCTTCCAGTACATCAAACGTGGAAAGGATTTTTTTAGAAGTGTACATCGAATCTAAAGCACCAAATAACCTCAATAACTTCAACAAGTCAAAATAAGAACAAATACATCAGCTGGTGTTTCATTATACATGTGCTCAATATTTGTGTTACATTAGACTTATTGTATATGTCAAAAATAGAAACTAAAAAATAGAAATAGAAAAGTGTCTCTTCAAATATATGATTTATCAAGCATTTATAGTATAAGTTCCAATAAGAACAAACTAGTTTCAAGTAATCTCGAAAATTTGAAGAGTTGAAGAATCATTGAGGTGACATGACGTGACTGAACCACGTGCCCATTCTCTGGGGTCATTGTCACCTTTGAGTTGTTAACTGACTCGTGAAATGCTTTGGTCGCATGAATAAAGGGAATGCTTATGAAACTGCATGAGGAGGACAATCAAGGTGGTGATTCTGTCATGGTCTATAGTTTTATAGATATATAATATCTATATTATATTTACATATATATTGTATTCACTTCGCTTTGGATGTTTGTTAGGTAGGAAGTTCAGGGGGATGTTGTACTGCGAGAAGTTTCTCAAACACCCCTGCCACATTTGGAATAACAATAGATTTGAATCCATTTGCCATTGCCTCCGCAGTTTTTTTTTTTGTTTGTTTGTTTTTTTCAATTTCTCAGCTAACTTGATAAAGGGTCTCCACAGGTCTGAAGTGCTTTCTTTATGCAACAGTGTTTTATTTGATTTCCCTTCGTGGGGACAAACTTAACCTGACTTAACCTGTGCAGTGCTCTGATGACGGACAGTTTGTGTTTCTGTGGGTAGTGTGAGTCAAAAAGCAGAATCTTTTCTGCGTGTGTGCGGTTCTGGTAAACCACAGTGTTGAAACTACTGTCCTCCTTAATGTGCACAGCACAGTTGAAAAAAAGAATCAGATTACTATCTTTCACATCCTTTCACTTATGTTGCAATCCACCAAGTTGATTTGTGCTCGGTGAAGGCCTCTACCTCTTGAGTTTTGATTTAGTGTCATCCACAAGTCTGAACATGCCTGAACTTGGTTTTGTTCCCATGACTGAGTTTAATGTTCGGTTGTCCTTTTTCTCCAGGTAGGGATTGTGCCACAGTGGGTGACATGGGAGAACCCGTGGTTTTTGTTTCTGAGAAAGGTGGAGAAGCACAGGTCCAGGGGGGCATTGCTCTTGTCGGAGATAATGTGGTGCTATCGTTGAAGCCATGTTCACTGCTCCAGATGAAGGCATACAAATGAAAAGTGAGGTGACATCAAATCACAATGGCGCCTGCTGGGGCTAGTTTCAGATGTTGGACACAGTTGACCAAATTAGTGGCATTTAAGAGAGGCTAAGGTGATGGTGAGGTATTTAGTAATAATTATAATAATAATTATATATATAAATATAAAGCATAGTGTTTTGTTATGCTTTATGGCACTTTATAAGTTATAAGTTGAAATGTTGGCTGATGTTGACCTGTCCACCTACTGCTTCCTTTAATTTGAACCCCATTATCAATGAATGGACTTCCTCTGCTTCTTGAGTTGAAACTTTGTGTTTAGTGTCCTTGGTATTAGTAGCTACCTGGACAGGTTGCCCGTCCATCACAGGGACAAACCATCCACATATTACTCCTATGGTCAATTTGGAATCACTACTTAACCAACATACATGTTTAAAATGGACTGTAGGATGAAGGCAGTGAGAAACCACACATGCATGGGGAGAACATATAAACTTACACAGGAAGGCCCCAGCCAGGATTTGAACCAGGAATCGTCTTCCTGTGAGGCAACAGTGCAAACCTCCCAGACTGTCCTACAGTCTGTGACCGAATCTTAAAACACCCACAGAATCTATTTCTATCTAATCGAATCGAATTGTTTTATATCGAGATGACAACTGATGCTTTCATGAAACACAGAATGGTTTCAGGCAACCATTTAACTTGATGAAACAGATTTTTGTTCTGCTCTGTATTAAATCAATAATAAGTCAGACCACATCGCTCTCTGGTGGCAAATGCCCTCACTTACACTTTGGCAAGATATGAATTGTCACTTTCTTTTTGTCACTTCAATTACATTTTGGTTTGAATTTTTAACTATATAGAGTTGAATATAGAGCTGAAATGATTTTCATATCACTGGATTCTATTTTCTATTTACATTTTATGCTGTGTTACACTTAGGGCCGTTGTATTTCCCTCACTCAACTATGGCATGACTTGAACACACATGAACTCTGTGATATGACCAGGAAAAACGTGTGAATAGTTCTATAGTGTGCTTACAACTGGTTCGAAAGGAGGAACCACAAGCAGACACATCTCATGCTCTGCTCCGATATTTCAGCATCAAAACTTACTGCTTTTGGATTCTGACATGAGTAAGTTAAATGAAAAATACAGATATACAATCCATTTATAGTCATTAGAATAGAACAGTGTTTCTCAGTCCTAGTCCTTGAGTCCCACTGCCCTGCTCCAACATTCCTCATTCAAATCAATGGATTATTACCGAACATCTGGAGACCTTGATGACAAGCTGATGAGATGATTCACTTATGTGAATCAGGGACAAACATTCAGGGCAGTGGGTCCTGAGGACCAGGATGAGGAAATACTGAAAAACATAAACAGTGAAAAGGTGTTCACAATAACAAAAATATTTATTTTTTTATAATAGCACAATTATTCAGCTGCACAGAAAGGTTCATAGGTGGGTGTGGGAACCTATTGTTTGACAAGTGCAGCAGCTGGCAGAGTAATAGAAGAAAACATGTGGTTCTGATGTATGAAACGTAGAGAAAAAAAGTTTAAGATTTACACACACACCAATTTCATGTGATAAAGATCCAACTGTGGTCTCTTTATGTGTGCGCTTTGAAACTCAGCTTTACTGAATCATTAGTTTCAAATTACAGAGATGGTGATTCTAATCATGTAATACAGTTGTATATTTATATAATACACAAAATCAAGATACTAGCAATACTTTTAAAATTGAAATACCAGATCATATCTTCCCTTCTTATCATGCACATCAATATCTTGTGTGCTTTCCCTTCAACTTCCTCATGTAAAAAATGCTAACATCAACAAGATATACTAAGCTGCTGCCAAATATGTTGTTAATTGTTCATTTATGTATAAATATACATGTCAGTCTGTCAGTTGTAAATTGAATAAGAGTGTGTACAACAAAGCAAGTTTGAGCTCCAGGACAAACTCTGGATTTTTAGAGTCACGCAGCTTGTTCACTGAGTACGTGACAACTTATGATGGAAACCTAACTTGAGACACAAGACCAACTTGTATGAACGGATTTTATACTAAATGTGGCGAGCGTGAGGTGGGGATAACGCCTCAACGGCTTTTACTGACAGGCATCTCTATGACAGATTTATACATTCTCAGAGGAGGCAACTGCATATCCAAAGTACATCCATCCATCCATCATCTTCCGCTGGTCCGGGGATCGGGTCGCGGGGGCAGCAGCTTAAGCAGAGAAACCCAGACGTCCCTGTCCCCAGCCACTTCCTCCAGCTCTTCTGGGGGGACCCCGAGGCGTTCCCAGGCCAGCCGAGAAACATAGTCTCTCCAACGTGTCCTGGGTCTTCCCCGGGGCCTCCTCCCAGTGGGACGGGCCCGGAACACCTCACCGGGGAGGCGTCCAGGAGGCATCCTAACCAGATGCCCGAGCCACCTCATCTGACTCCTCTCGATGCGGAGGAGCAGCGGTTCTACTCTGAGCCCCTCCCGGATGACCGAGCTTCTCACCCTATCTCTAAGGGAGAGCCCAGACACCCTGCGGAGGAAACTCATTTCGGCCGCTTGTATTCGCGATCTCGTTCTTTCGGTCACTACCCACAGCTCGTGACCATAGGTGAGGGTAGGAACATAGATTGACCGGTAAATCGAGAGCTTCGCCTTCTGGCTCAGCTCCTTCTTCACCACGACGGGCCGGTGCAGAGCCCGCATCACTGCAGACGCCGCACCGATCCCTCTGTCAATCTCCTGTTCCATTCGTCCCTCACTCGTGAACAAGACCCCGAGATACTTGAACTCCTCCACTTGGGGAAGGATCTCATTCCCGACCCGGAGAGGGCATTCCACCATCCAATGATTCATTTAAGCACTAAAGCTCTCTTCATGTTGACTATATAACATTGATAGATCAAATAAAATTTGCTGAGTGAATTCTAAATCACTGTTGTGAAGTTATCTAAAACATCTGAACCAGTTTCATTATATCTTCATTCATATAAATATATATATATATATTTATATATGTCCTAAATATGTTTATTTTCTCATATTCAAGTTGTACAAATGGTTTGAGAGATTGTTTAGGAATAGATTAAAGGTGGTGTAGGGGATCTTTTTCTGGAACATTTTTTTACATATTGCTTGAAATACTCTTCACACCCCCATTGCAACCAATTAATTAAAAGTTTTGACACAAATATGAAAAGTTTTAGTGGCCTCTAGGACGTACAATCTAGGAAAAACACTATCCAATCATCCTGAACGGACCATTCAGGATGATTGGATTCTGATGCCGTCTTTGTGTTTTCTTTTTAGATTTTATTGCCAACATGTCGCAGAATATCAGTTTACTCTTTGATTTAACTGTAAACATAACTGATGGTAAAAATCAGGCTTGATTTTGCCTCATTTGAAAGAATGAGTTGAATTGTCTCACCCACCTCAAAGATCCATCTGCAGCATGCCTTGACCAGGCACTCGGGAGAGCTTATTTTTGGCAGCTCTCCCTTCTGGCTTTGGCAGGGTCAACTGTGCTAGTTTCAGCCTGGCTCATATATTTAGATTTCTCATATTTGTTCAGCGTCATAGTTTGCATGGGTTCAGATCAATGTTTGCTTTTGGTTATAAAGTGCCAGCACCACCCATCTTAACACATTCATCGTCAGGGTTGGAAAAGTCCAGACCCAGACGAGTACAGACCCCTGACTCTACCTCATTTCAGTCATTTGTAACACACAATCTACATTTTTCCAATACATCAGAATTCCTTGTGTGTTTTATTCTTTTGTACTGTCGACCTGTCAAACAACAGCTTACTGACAGTGAGCGGAGGTTAGGAAGATCCCATATACACTTTTACAGGCGACCCTGTCCATAGTTTATAAACCATGATGGTGTCACGGTGCTGCATGCAATAAATACGCTATACCTTACACGACCACAAGGTTGTAAAAGGGCAGCCAAGTCATTTTAAATGAGAGTTCTGCAATGCTGAGGGTCTGGGTCCAGTCTCATCATACAAGAGAAGCCACACAGTACACCTATGATGCTGTTAATCATCATATAAACAAACCAGAATGGTCATGACCTTGTTTTAGACAAACACTTGTGTTTGTAGACACTGCAGTTGAGTGACTGTTTTTGGTGTAGATATATGAACACAGTAACACTGATGCACCTTTTTGTGAAATTAAATGATTGTACTTTAGTCATTTTTACAGCGATTACTGTTATTTTGAACTATTTTTGCTCACCAGTTTTATTCTAGTATTAACATCACATACTGTACTCAGAGTCAAGTTCACAAGCAGGACGTTTTGTTGCTGAAATAGTTTCATACATAAATGTAAAGGAACAATGACACGTGTCTGCATTTTGTTTTTTCCAGAAGAACCAGTTGAAACAATGCAGTGGATTTTTTCTCATGTTGCTTCCTTGTTCCATGATAGAGTTCACATAAGCTGAGGTTATGATTCATTCCCTCAAGGAATGTACAGTTTCCTTATTTTCTAGACAAATGTTGGGACACTGAGGAGAATGTGAATTAAAAAAAAAGAATTGCCATGATATGACAACCATTTTTAACTCCCATATTGAGTTGAATATAGCACAAAGGGAACCTATCAGTTATTTTGTTTGATCCTTTATTTATAGAATCTGAGAAAGTTTATAAAACGTGAGAAAATTTCTCTAAGAGGATCATCACAAAACTAATTCAAGCAGCATGTTTAAATAAGCTGTGAAAGGGCAACAAGTGTTTGATATCCACAGAATTGCAGAAACTAATAACTAGGCCAGCAGGGAGTAAAGAACATGAATGGGTTTACAAAAACTGTCATAAAGAGAGTGATTTAAGTAGAGCGAAAAAAAACAATCTTGAGGTTGAGTAAAAATACCGAATGACCAGTTACCAACTCTCTAATTAATCAACATGGATAAATCCTCTCAGAGTGATGAAGAAAAACTAGTCCATGCATTTGTATATGTAATTCTTTATTATTATTAAACATCCTCTAAAAAAAAACCTCTAGCTGATCCAAAAAGCTGCAGCCAGAGTTCTGATGAGAACTAACAGGAGAGATCATATTTCTCCAGTTTTAGCTTCTCTTCATTGGCTCCCTGTTAAATTCACTACAATTTAGAATTCTAATCCTCACATATAAAGCTCCTAATGACCAAAGTCAATCATATATTAAAGATCTCATTGTTAGATATTTTCCCAACAGAGCACTTTGCTCTCAGACTGCAAGTTTACTTGTGGTTCCAGAGTTTCTAAAAGCAGAATGGGAGGCAGAGCCTTCAGTTAGCAGGCCCCTCTCTGTGGAACCAGTTGCCAGTATATGTCCAGGAAGCAGACACCCTTTCTACCTTTGAGATTAGGTAAAAAACGTTCCTTTTTGACAAAGCTTATTGTTAGAGATGGCTCAGGTGACCCTGAAACATCCCATTGTTAAGCTGCTATATTGCGTTGCATCTTTCCTCACTCTTTCTTTTTTCACCATGAGCATATAACATTTTTGTTGTCATTAATTTGTGTTTCTCTTTCTCAGCAGGTATCCCTAGCCTGGCGTTATGGTGTTTGGTGTCCCCTCTTTTCTGTCCTATCAAACCCCAGCTGGTCGGGGCTGATGAACACCCTTCTTGTGTTCGGTTCCTGCCAGAAGTTTCTTCCTGTTAAAAGGGAGTTTTTTCTCTCTACGGTTTCCTCGTGCAGGCTCAAGGTGGGGATCTGGATAAAAGAGAAGTTTCAGTGCAATCTGTTGTAGCTTGGCTGCTTTTTTTTAATTCACTTTGTATGTAGGGTAAGTGTGATAATCATCTATAACCTGTTTTCTCTTCCTGGTCATATATTAAATTGCCTGAGATGCCAGTCTCTCATTGAGATAAAAACAAGTTTTCTTTTGTTCACCTGTCTGACTCTGGAATGTTGGCGTGTCTGCCTTTGTCTTTAGGAAAGCGTATATGTATAAATGCCATCGCCACAGTGCCACAGTGTTGGCTCATCCTTTGCTCGGAACTCAGTCTACTCTCAGAAGATCACAACTGCTGGTGAGTTTGAGTTTCTGTGTCTCTGAAGACAACTGAGAATAGCAATTACAGCATAAGATTTATCTATCACTACGGGAGCACAATTTTAAATTCTATTCTATCGTTATTAACATTAACTTTAAGACCATAGAGAAATTGCTGGTTGTGCTTTGTAACCTCTGTGTAACTTCTGATTTCAGAGCTGTCTGAGGAGGTTTTTACATCTCAGAATGTTTTCCCTCTTGTTCTTTGCTGCTCTCTGCGCAAGCTGCCTGGCAAAACGTAAGGAAGTAACGCATCTATCTAACACTTTGTACTTCAATATTATACTTTTGAAATGAACATTAATTATCTAATGACTCCTTTATTCATGTTTGTATGGCTGGCAGAAATTGAGTCAAGTGCAGTGGTCTCTCCTTGTAACTGTGTAACTTATTTGAACCTCTCCAGCTGGGTTGGTGCACTACTCTTACTCTCGTGCTGTGGGAGGCGGGTCCGGCGAATCCTTCTCATCAGAGGGGGAAGGAAGGATCACAGCCGTCAGGGTCTGGGAGATTTCCAGCTCTTACATCACAGGGTCAGTCTCTCTTGATTCTTGCCAATGTGTGTTAAAAACTGAAGGTTTAACATTGTTTTTCAGCTGCACAGAGGTGCCACCAGTTCTCACTGGGGTCCCTTCAGTCACTGACAGTTACTGTTTAGTTAGCTGTTAAAAGTGGCCGGCCAGTTTGTTTTTTGGGTAAATGCACTGACCATATTTCCTTTTCGTGTGATTGGAATCTTTTATTCCTTACATTTTTTTATGTTTTACAGAAAGACAAAAGTTTTTTAAGTTATTATTTCAATAGTTTTGGGTTTGGGCAAATATTTAGTTTGTAAAATCAAAGCTATAAAGTTGGTGAACTGCAGCCATATTCAAGTTTGACAAGAGGGTGCAACAGTCATGAAACGTTAGATACTAAATGAAATGTACTGGTATTGTTCGTATTATAGAATATATATGTAATATTAATATATTTTAGATTGTGAAGAAAGTGGTGTAGTTTTCTTTTTTTTTTTTTTAGTGTCATTCATAGCTTTTTATTTATGGCAGTGGCGAACTGCCCTTTTGTCCTTTCCTGAGTCATTACAAGAACCAGCTTCATCATGTCAGGACTTTAACTAATCATCCAGTTTATTTCTTCATATTACATTTGATGCTTAACACTGCATATCCATTCCGTCTTCTTTTCATTTCCAGTATTCAGCTACGCTACGAATAAAACTGGAGTCCAGTGCTTGGTCGCAAAGTTGGAAATGCAAATGAGCTGGACCTGTTTGATGGAGAGTTCATTTTTCAGGTCAGAGATGAAATTGATACTGAAATTATAGATCATTATTATTTCCACCCAAAGAGTTTTCTTTTAGTTTGTCTGCGAAGTCTCAAAACCAAACATCCACATCAATGGGAATTATTCTCGTGCGCAGAAAACGCTGCTAATGAAATGTGTAGTTTGTTGTCCAAATAATTTTTTTAATCCGTTTTTTATTCAAAGGCATCACCATAAAACACATTTGTAATAACCTGACTAAATACATAAAAACACTGTGCATACATTGTTGAGTTTCTCTTCATAAAATGGTGAGATGTTGTCCTCATGTTGTGAGGCTCCCTGACATGATCTGCCTCATGAAGAGTCCACATGCCTTTACCTCAAACTAAACTGAGCTGTCTTACATTGGCACAGTAAAATGAGTTGGATAAAATGTTTTAAATGAGAAATCCTTTGTAACTGCATTGCAATATAAATGGTCTATCATTTTGTGTAGATTGGTATTTTCTTCCTCATGCCACTTGCATGTTTTAGATCTCTGGTAAATACCACACCGACTACATCCACATGCTGATTTTTGTGACATCTCAAGGACGCACCCTGAATGTCGGCCAGCCAGTTCAGGTCTACACCTCATGCCATATCCTCTTGTTTCAGCAAGAAAGACTAAGAAACGCATGATGATGCCTAATTTTTTGCTTCTGTGTTACAGAGTTCCTTTAACTTCTACCCGGTGCACCCAGACGCAGAGCTCAGACTGCTGAGCGGCCGCTACAATGGAAATGGGATAACTTCACTGGGAGCTTACTGGGGGGTGGTCTTCATGGAACAGAGCAACGGTACCAGTGTTGGTAAATAATGAAAAGCTGAAATGTTGATTAGTGATTCAACATTGACATCTAATCAAAAGGGTACTAATGCCAAAATACCTGGGATTACTGCAACAGTAGTACAAGCAATAATTTAATTTGAATAAATACATTGAATAAATGTTTACTGTCTTGGTTACAGTCTTGGTTATTGATTTGTTGTGCTGTTAAGGGTAAAGCATCTTCTAAACGTTTAAATCATAACTTTTCTTTTGTATAAAATGAAGAACCAATTAAAAGTATTGTACAATCTGGAGCTGGGATTAAAAAAAAAACACAGATTTGACTTACTTTTGATCAAAAATATGTAGCGTGTGAAGAACACAAATTTGAAAGAAAAACAGGAATGATTGTGAAATATTCATTTCTGGTGTACTTTGTGATTGTTTCCTCTTGAAACATTCCAGGAATTATGACATTTATATGAAAAATGAATAAATAAAAAAACAAGTTGATTACAATACCGTGCAAACTTCTTGAGTCACCTTTCTTGTCTTTATATTGTGTTTCCAAGGAGTCAGACTTTCTTGTAATCTTTTAAAATGTTCTTGGGCAACAGTTCTCCAGGATCTCTGAAGTTCTTTTGAAATTCTTCTTTGGACATTGACTGCTTTTTCACAAATTTTCAGTCCAGGCCTTGGTCCGGACCATTTTCAGAGACGTGGTTTTTCTCATTTAACACAATGACATATGAATCATTTAAACATAAGAACTAAAAAGATCAACTACTGTTGTGTCTATACATAACAGAAAACTTAGTGGGGAGCCAATGTCAAATTCGATCTTAAGACACTTTGTCCTCGGCAGCTTATCAGTCAACACTTGTTGACATTCCTTCAGTTGCATCTCCGAACAAAATGCCAAATATAACCCAGTTTAACGCTTGACATGCCTTGGTGTACTATGTGTCCATAAAAAAATAATTGAAGTGGAAGGCAGAATTAGAAGTGTCAGGCCTAAAAAAAAACTATCTACAGCAGGTGATCAGTATCTAAAAGTGATGTTATTAAGAAATGGGAAAAATAAAATCCAGCAAAGACCTGACACAAAAACCAAAAGATGCATCTAGCCCTTCAGTTTATCTATCTCCTGTTCACTGAAGCCTCATCAGAAATGGTCTCCATGGAAGGGTGGCTGTCAAGAAACCATTCTTCAGGAAGGGAAACAGGAAGAAAAGGCTGAGGTATGCCAAAGGACACAAGAACTGGAGTGAAAATCTGTGGCTACATCTCTTTTGGAGGAATGAATGCTTCCCAGAGCCCGGACCTCAACATTATTGAAGCAGTGTGGGATCATCCTGACAGAGAACGGAAGAAAAGGCAGCCGACATCCAAAGAAGAGCTTTGGAATGTCCTTCAAGAAGCCTGGAGAACTATTCCTGCCTTTGAGACTACTTAAATCAATTACATGAAGCTTGTCTGAGAGGGTTCAGACTGTGTTGAAGAATAAACGTGGCCATACACTTTAAAGCTAGTTAGAAATGTGCAAACTCTGTTTTTGCTTTATATACCACATTTTCATGTATGTTTACACATGTTACACAAGAAATCGCTGCACCTATTTCCCATTTTCCTGGCAATACATAAAGAAGTGAGGGGTGACTCAAGACTTTTGCAAGAATACACCCTTTGTCCCAATATTTTTGGTGTTCTGTTTCTTATAATTCTGTTTTCCAAATCTGGGGACACGGTGCACTGACAGTTAGTGGGTACAAAGGAGTACACATCTGGCAACTCTTCTTCTTGGTTGAAATCAAGCTCTTGCTCAAATCCCATTGTTTTGTTCAAATGATTAGGATTATCAGCAAACTCAAACTTCAACACTCTTTAGTTACAGGGTCGACAGTGTTTGTTGTTTCTTTATCTGCCGATGACGCACAAGGAAGTCTGACAGATGTTGCAACAAATCAAGAGTCAAAGACGCTACTGCTCCTCCTCTTTGGCTCTCCAGACACAGTAGCTCAGATAACTGCTCCCTGCGTAGCACACTGTGGTCAGACATGCAAAGAACTAAGAGGAGTGAAGGGGAAATAGATGAGAGATGAGAGAAAAATACAAGACAAATATGGGAGAGGAAAAGAAAGAAACGCAGTGATGTTAGATTTTACATAAAACATAACATTACACATGAAACATAAAGATGATGTATTCATGGTACATTTCTAATTACTCTCAATAAGCTCCGTCCATTGCACATTTTGTTTATAAGGTATTGTATATGTGCTGTTAAATCTATAATTAGGGAATCTAGATTTGGTGGAGAAATACAAAGTCCAGTTTTCTTATCAGCCTGTGAGAACAATTACAAAAAGTTTTAAGAGGTGAGTTTTACTAAATCGATCTGATGGTGTCCTAAATGGTTCAAAAATCATCTTATAAAGATGCCTGGCGTCTGTTGTTAAGAGTGTCCCAAATGTATGGGAGGGCAGAGGATAAGAGCAGCCTTTTCTGAAATGTTTTGCCTTTTTTTTCCTTTTGAACACACTTTTTTTTATTTTTAAATCCCTTTAAGGAGATCTGATTCACCACAGTGTGCTTACCGCTGATGCAGCCCAACAGTTGTAGTTGTGTCGCCCTCTAATGGCCTGGTTGACAGTGAGTGCCTCCACCACTGCTGTCACCAGATACAAAGCAGCAGCGCTGCAGTTAAAACACAGCAACTAGAAAAAAACAAAATACATGCGATGAATCTTATGGGAAAATATAGACCAAACAGTTTAAAATTAGTTAGGACACATACTTAAAATTTAAAGTCAGGAAAACAGATTTTAGCAAATGAATTGAACCAAACTGTACACCATTTGTGTGTGTTACCAGTGTAGTCCAGGGGATTCGAGGTATCCAGTTTTGGGCTCTTGTAAGGTCAATTATGAACAGGCATATAGTCAAAATCCAGAAGGAGATGGTAACAAACATCACCCAGCAGAGAGCAGGCAGATGGAAATAATCTGTACCCCCAACAAGAATCCACACCAACATACCACACACCTGCAGAGAGGAAAGGCGACACAACATTTCACTTTTTTTTTTCACTACATTTATTCCTTATCCATGAGTAATGTCCAAATTTCAAATACACAACATGCTCCATCTCTGCTGAATCCCAGTGTTGTTGTGGTGAGTGGCTAAATCTCGTTCCCAGCATTTCTAAACCCCACCCTTCCCTTTTCACAACAAAAGATTCCTTCTGGGTGTTTCATATCACAGGAAAAAAACTTGACTGGGTTGAAGCATGACTGTGAGGTGGATTGGTTTCTTTTAAATCAAAATTGCAAATGAGGTTTTAGATTTAGCCTAACTATCCTCCAAATGTAAAATATTCAAGAACAGGTGTCAAATTTATTTAAGACTAAATTCATGGGTTTAAGACACAGCATTTTTGGGGTGTAATATTCCTTGTTTTAATAATCATCTAGTACAGTATCAGTGACTCCAAGGTGTAATCTTCCTTTATTTCTAGACATAGTCCCAAAGTGACATCTTTCTTGTCAAATCAAATTATAGGAAGTTTGACTGCTGGAAGCAAAATACAAAGAAAAGAGGGGTGTCTCAAAATGTTTTCACATTCTGAATATCAAATGTGGCCTGCCCAGCCCGTGCATGGCAGCCAGCCAGGCTGTATTTAGGGAAAGGCTGTCCAGACTTTTTTCCTTCAGCTGATTTGAAAAGGAAGAGAGACAATGAGGGAAAGAGAAGAGGAAGAGTTGATTTGCTTGGTGTTTTTGGTAAACTTCCTATTTTCATAGAAACATATCTTACAGTGTTTCTTTAACTTTGTTCAAATCCGAGTGAAGGACAAATCCATTTCAGTTCATTTTTTTCTTTCGAAAAAGCTTAAGTGCATTTTTTTTTTTTTTTGTTAGTTTTGTTTTGTTTTTGTTGTTTCCAGCTCAAAATCTTTTTGCGTCCACGGGGCTTTTTGTTGACTGAAACCAGCTTAAACTCTGACCGAGCTGTCTATTTCTGTCTTTTCTGTTGTTAAAGCAGCATTAGAGCACTTTTAAGGTAACTGGTAAGTGCTATACTTGTACATATCAAAATTATCCAATTTCCTATCGAGTTTTGAAAGTTCTAAATGTAACTTCTTGCCTACGGCTTAATGTGAGAATCAATGAGCATTATAATGATACAGTCTTCAAACACATTAAACTCTGAGATCACACTTACTATCTCAGCCAGGTGTAGTATTCCTCTAGCAGTCGTGGTGAAATGCTGGTCAAAGGCCAAAGTGGAGGTTGAAGTGTTGTATGGTGGTAATGAGGGTCCCCTGCGGGTTGTACCCACAGCCAATCTCTCCATGATGCCGGGACAGAGAGCCAGCGTGCTTTCCCTGAGGTTGTCGCTGCTGCAGAGGAAGTTGTGTTCCTGTACCGGAATCCAGCAAGGACACCCGTCAGTGAAACAATACCATAAATGAACATTTGAGCTGTGGCTGTCAGATCTCAGTACAAGCTACTTGGGTTTTTTTTTTAAAGTTTACATTAATACAGAATAAAAACAAATAGGTTCATTATTATGTCTGTGGGGTTTTGATTAAATTTTTCTCCTCCTTTATTGTTTTGCAAAGTAAAATAAGCTCTCGGATGCTACATCATATACAAAGATGACAATAAGTAGACAGAAATAGGGGATGACTGTCCCTTAGGGGGATTCATAACCTAAGGAGCGTCAAGGAGAACTGTGTTTAACAGCACACAGCTCAGGCTGATGATGATAAATGGAAGTAATGGGCATAAAGAAGATGTCTTTCAGGTTGATATGCTACATTTAAGGCCCACATAAATCATGTATTTTTTTGCTGTATTTATAAATACTTTGATATTTGAAAATTAATAAAAAGATGCTAAAAAAAATAGGTAATAATAATTATTTTTTTTAAATGTCATGAAGAATAACAAAAACAACAAACAACAAAAAACACAACAAAGACAAGGTTATGTTGTAATGTGAATTAGTTCTTTATTCCAGAAAATGAAAAAAACAACAGTTTATTGCCTCAAAAAAATGTCAGGGCAGACCAAGCTCGATATTTTAGATGCAAACCAGATCATTTCCACATATCTTTGGCTCTTGGGTGGTTGGGTTGTCTTATAACGTCACATTTATGATGTTGACCCCACAGTTTGTTGTAAGTACACATAAATTTAAGTACCAGAGAGAAAATATCCAGCTCCAGCAGATTATTGTGAAGAAAAGAAAACCCTCTAGTGTCAAACTCTGTACTTATATGGGTCTGCTCAGTGGAGGTTTGACATACAAGTGAAATAGCAATAAGCAAATGACAGCTTTGAGTCAAAGGAGGCATCACTGCAGTGCAGTGATGGGAACAATAAATGGCTTTGACCACAGGGGTGCAGTATTTACACGTGGACAGCGAATAAACCTCACCTCAGAGGAAACAGCAGAGCACAGGACAAAAGGCACGAGTTTGAGGCCAAACAAGACTCACTGAGCTGCCTAATTGTCTGCGCGGTGGGTGTGTAAATTTCTTCTTTTGTTGTCATCACTGTATAGACAAACCAACACTAACTTGTTTCATGACTGGTTACCTCCTCGGGGCGTTGTGTGTCTGTCTGAGGCCTGTCTTGATAACTACATGTCTTGTGCTGCTGTGACCATTGAAATTGCAAGTAGAACCATGCACGGCTGCACTGATGGAGGCTTTTTTAGGGTTCAGAATAGATGAGGGAGTAAATGCAGACAAAAGCATATCGTAACTAATGGAAGTGTGTGTTTTTGGGCGCTGCCAGCAGTTTTCCCATGTGAGCACTTTTAGTTTTACTGTGATTGGACAGAAGTGATCAGCATTATCAGGTGATTGTAATAGGCTAACACTAACTTGAAATAAAATAGATTCTTGATTAAAATCAAGCCAGAGAGATTCCCCAGGCTCTCCTTCCCCACATTCAGACAGATAGACCAATAACCTTCACATTAAGATGCTTTCTGGTGTTCTGCTGCACTCAATATCCTGGGCCATGCATTATCTGACTGGATATTTTACATGCTTTATCTTGTGCTTCTTGATAGACTAATTCTGCCCTGCTGGGCACATTCTGCTCCGAACAGCAATATATCCACTGCAGCAATCCATACTCTGCTTCACTTTGTTTGTCTCTCTCGTTATGCTTAAGCATTAGGCCAGCTTTTCTTGTCTTTCTTAGTCAGTGATTACATGGAGCCAGTACAATGACAATGACAAAACTAATGGCCAACCAAAGCATTTCTGTATATAATGTACAGCAGGCAGCAGGCGGCGGCAGGCATTAGTGTTTCTTTGAGACTAAAAGCGACTTATCACAGCAGGACTAGAATAGTTTCACAATCAGTCTGTTACTTAAAAAAGGAAATGCAATCCCAGTTGCATTTATAGATATCGGTGTGAATTCTTAATAATTTCTTCATTGACTAACAGTATGAAATACTGTGGTATATATGGTCAAAAGCTTTTACTATTGGTTTTATTTTTCTATTATGACTATGTGAAGTGTGTTGGTCTGAAATGAGTACTTACAAATTGTTTGTAATTTGCTGTGAAGATTTGTTACGGCTGCATACATAGACAAGACACGTGTTCTTTATATGTATGGTGAGCTTTAGAAAAAGCGCAGACAACACTGTTTGTACTGAATGTATGGACAACAGAGGCCTCATTACAGTGGACTCGTGTCATCAGACACATGAACTAAATCGTGATTTATGGCTGCTCGATAGTTTGTTTACCATAGATCACTTGCTCAGCTATTCGTTGATATAAACTGCAACTCCAAACACATGACTGGCATATTTTTTTTTCTTTTGTCTGCAGTTAAATGTTTAATGATTAGGGTGGTGAAATGTTGCAAAACATTTAAAACCTTTCACTATTTCATCAGTAGCATGTGCAACAGAGAAAAAACATCTGTGGGTTAAAGAGAAAAAAAAGCTTGTAATACCAGAGAATCCAGCACATGCTGGTATTATTTCTGGATTGAGTAAATGGATATCTTATAAGAAGCCAGGATGATCTTACAGGCCTATAATCATAATTAATAGCAAAGGAGCTGGTTATTCTGCTCATCAATAACCTTGCACCTCCTGCAGTAGCCTCTGTCTTAGATTCTCTAAAGTAATTAAAACAAAGCTCTGTCAATTATCTCAGGCGTCCAATTAAAACTGGGTTTCTCGTTTAATGCCCTGAAATACCATGAAGGCTGAGAGGCAAGCGGGTGATTAATGGTTAGTTCCCTGCTTTTATAGTGCTTTTGTGTGGATGACTGCACATTCACTCTTGCCGCCTAGGCCTTACTTGAGACTTTACATCATTCAAAACATGGTTAGGAGAAGAATGGAGATGGAGAAAAGAAAAGCCTGTCTGTATTATTGTCAGTCATAGAATTGAGTTATTATCCCGCAAGGATGTAAAACAGCTGCCAAAATAAACGTCAACTTTGTGAAATAGTGGAACATAATGAAATTAAACACTTCGGCCACACTTTGGCTTACGAGGGAATCACAATCATGAGGACAATTAGTCAAATAATCACGATGTCAGATTCATTTAACTGAATGAGGGGTTATACAATAAACAAAATTTTGTTGCTGGGGTCACACTTAAAATTAGCATTCTATTACATCTTTTCTGGAAATGATGGAGCCTTTATTTAGCTTATTCTCCCCTACCCTCCCTTCCTTCCACTTCCTTTCCATTCTCACTATTGTCTTCACTGCCTCTCCATATTTACCCAATCTTTCATTCCCTCTAATTCTCCCCAGTCCGGTCCTCGTCCTCGTGCTGTGTTTAGCTTCTGCTGCTGTGACACAAAGCCTCATCATTGTTAAACACACCCTGAACCATCTACTGAAACTCTCCGTGCAAAGATGTGAATAACCTGAACTCCGCCTGAACCTCTCTGCATGTATACACACACACACACACACACACACACGCGCATGCACGCACACACACTAATAAATGTGTGTGAGCCCAGATGCTGCACTGTAATTGGCCGCTGTGGCTTCCCGCTGTGGCAAAGATATTTTTAACACACACGCTTAAAGACACACACACATACACACACTAATCCTTGCTTCTGCAACATCTGCTTCAACCCCAAACACATGTGCTGGTTAAATGCAGCCACACACAAACACACACATATACATCGACGTGCACACACGTAACCATAGGGATGGCCCCTCCCTGTTTAACTACCACATCTGACATCAGTTCTAAACAGAATGATGTGGTTATTCACTGAAAAGCACAACCTCGTCCTCTGAAACCAAACCTGCTGCTTTTTTCATCTTCAGCAGTGTTTCCCTTGGACTGTTTTCTTGCTACTGTGGTGAGGCCTCTGGAACAGTGTTTGGATCATGTGATGACACACATTTCTACTAAAACTTGTTGTGAGTGAATTAGATTCCTTCAAAAAGTCTGCTTGCCTCGAAACTCTGTTCTGTGCTGTTTTTTTCTCTCTTCGTATATATATATTTTTCTGTTACACCAGAGCACTCAGGTTTCTCTTTTACACCTCCACTGCCAATATTATCTGGCTGTTTACAAAAATATGTGATTTCCCCGGTGGCCATGCCCTGAGTTTTCATATTCTGTTTACCATGAGTATTGCTGTCTGTATTTGTTTGGCCAACATGCACTGACAGTAATTCTTCAATAAATAATTGTGAAGTGATGTTTAAACTTGCCAGTAGCTATTTGAAGTGGGAGCTCAGCACAAAATAATAAATGCATGGCCCTAATTAGAAAATCCCTGAGAGGAAGCCATGGCTGCTTTTCACCTTTTCGACTCTAAGTTAATTGCTTATGAGAGTGAACAGGGCGATATTGTTTAAAAAGGCAAGGATTTCACTTTTGCTTCTTGTAACATTGGTCTAAAATAGCCTTCTTATTCTAGTAATGCTACTCTGAAATTTGATCTGAACTGAAAAGGGATCACATTAAATTGGCATTTAATACTTCTCCCTTCATCATTTAACAGCAAATAATTAGAAATCTCAAATAGGTATTTTAATCTACAAATGTCTCAAGCCATCCTTCAGTTGGCGAAACATTACCTGGAAAATAGCAAAAAGGTGCAGCAATTTACTGCAGTGTGAGAAATCATAAATAAAGATTCATTATAGAAATACACAGTTTGGACAATTCTAATGAGCTTGGAAGTTAATATTTGGTACGAGCACGTTTATTCTTCAACACAGTCTGAACACTCTTAGACAATCTTGTCACTTCTTTAAGGAGTCTTCAGGAATAGTTCTCCAGGCTCCTTGAAGGACATTCCAAATCTCTTCTTTGGATGTCGGCTGCCTTTTGTTCCATTCTCTGTCAAGATGATTCCACACTGCTTCAATAATGTTGAGGTCCGGGCTCTGGGGAGGATTCATCCCTCCATAAGACCTGTTAGCACTGATATTCTGTTCAATTCTTGTGTAATTTGTATTACCTCAGTCTTTTCTCCCTGTTTCCCTTCCTTAAGAATGGCTTCTTGACAGCCACCCTTCCATTGAGACCATTTCTGATGAGGCTTGGGCCAACAGTAGAAGGATCAGCTGAAGGTCCAGATGCACTTCTCAGGTCCTGTGTCAGGTCTTTGCTGGATTTTCTTCCTATTTCTTATGGACATTAATTTCAGGGACTTTAGAGCTGCTGTGATCGTTTTTCAGGCATGGCACTTCCTCTATCCTCCATTATTTTTCCTTAAAGAATATGTGGAGCCATGCTGAGATATGCCAAGTTTTGGTCATCTTTGAGGCAAGCTGCTAGTAACAAAGTGACTGACGATACCATTCAGAATTGGTTCTTTGCTGAGATGTTATGTGTAGACACAACACTGGCTAATCAGTTAAGTTAAATGCCTTTTTTATGTTTGAGTGATTAATGGGCCAGTGTGAAGTGGCTTGACGAACAAATAAATCCCGTTTCTCTCAAAAGTGTTAGGTACAAGGACTGAAGGGAATCTGAGTGAAAAAGCAGCCAGTGTTTAAAGGAAAACTTCATGACCTTCAAAAAGTCTGGAGAACTATTGCTCAAGACCGCTTCAAAATATTACAAGAAAGTCTGACAGCTTGGAAACAAAATATAAAGAAATGATGGCGGGCTTGAGACCTTTACACAATACTGAAAGTAAGTTTGTATATAAAATAAGTAGATAAGATTGTCTGTCTCCGTCTCATCAAATAAATTAATTGGCTGCAAAATGAAAAACCTTAATCAATTTGATGGATAAAAGCTGTCATATTGAAAAGATTTTTACAGTCAGCATGGCTAACATGTAAGTGTTATACTCATCAGAGCTCACAATAGCAAATACATTGTGGAGTGGCTTCTTATAAAAGAATGACACCACAGGTCATTTGTGCAAACTGATGTTACAGACTATAGTTAAGTTTCAGACACAGATGATCCCTTTCAGCTGTGGATCTCCCATAGACTATAAAACATAGCAAACATTAAAAAAAAGTCTTAATCTAAGCTTGATCTTCACTCTTAACCTTAACCATGTTTGTTGGTATCTAAATCTAACTACAAAGCAAGATTTGATGAAAGTAACCTGTGGCAGAAAACACAATTGCAGTTAAAAAATTTAAATAAAGGGACCAAAGAGGCCCTTCGATGGTTTCAAATTCTGGTCTCCTCCGCTTACAATTATCAGTGTCCCTTCAGAAATACTAAGCAAGCAAACTATATGATCATTACAAATAATTTGTTGGAATGGTGGTCATTTGGTTATATGTTTCACATGGTGTTCGGGTCATGTTAGTTGGACTTATACAGCCCAGTTTCACGAATCAAAAAGTTTTTTTTTGTTTTGATAACGTTTTCTAGCATGATTATGGTAATCATCCGAAACTTATGAAAGCCTTGCTTTTAATGGTAGAAGTTGTTTTATCATTGTGGATTTGTTAATGTCCGAGGGGCAGGGATGTGTTGTCCAGGTTGGCGCAGAGAGAGACAGACCTTCCATCTCTTGAAGAGCGTTTACTATCTACCAGCCTCACTAGTTAAGAGAGACTGAGGGTGGAGGATGAGCAGAGGGGTAGGGGAGCATAGAGGGAGAGAGCGATGGATGTATCAAACAGCAGCCCCCTGCTGAGTGGGGAATGGAAAAGCTGCTGGCATCAACATGAATATTTCAGCAGATAGCTACTGCTCTCTGTACCACCCCTCCCGCACCCCCGTCTCTCTGTCTGTCAGTCTCGCGCTCTCTGTCTCTCATCTTTTCCTTCTTTCCACTTCCCTCCCTCTTAACCCTCCCAAACCCCCACCCTCTGCTTCTCTCCCTTTTCTCATGGAGTGGACTGTGATAATGAAGGGAGTGATGGAGATGGAAAGAGTGAGACAGAGGAGAGACCTCTTCGGACAGAATTCTGGGTAGCTCAGAAAATGGCTCCTGAATGTAAATCTGGGAAGGCGGCAGCAGACTGCTGCCTCAACTTGGCTGCTTTTCCAACCCCCCTGCTAGACACTGGTGATGGTTTGGCCCGGGGTAGTTATACAATAAAAAGAGAACAAATGGAGCAAAACAAATGTCAGCAAGCAGGGAGTTTCTCTGGAGACCCACATAGATTTTAAACTGTTTGCTTCTGCTTCTTTATTTCAATAATTTAATAGCAAGCTTCCTTATCTGCTACTTATTTTTAGAAGTCTTCTTATCTTTTGAACTTAGTGCGTTTACAATTTCATGTGGGTCTTTGGAGTTGGTCTGTGCATTGCGTTAATGATAAACACTAATGACGCATTGCTATAAATCCCTTGGTAAGTCGTATGGGCTGAGAACTGCATACAGCCACAATACAAAATTTAGATAAGGTGATGCCGTTGATGCTGTTGCCTGAAGGTGCAGTCTGTGTGATCTGAACTTGTTTTCTAAACAAAAAACTACATGAATAAAAATAAAGTACTGTGGGAAATTTGTCTAGAAAGTGTATGCTTTAAGCTTGAGTAAAGCAAGTCACTTGAGACTGGGAAATTAATTTGAATAATATTCAGACCTGAGATGCATAGCAGCTTCTCGTTCATATTTTTGTCATCATACCCAAAATAAAAAAAAAAAACAGGGTTTATGAGGAGTAGAAGATTCAGTGTGTCTCATTCATCCCATGTAAGAGGCTCCTTTTACTGAATCTTTTACTTTTTTTGTATCAACCCCAAATAACTGAACTGTTAAATATTTAAGATTTATAATATTCAAGTTAATTTGGAAAACAAAATTATATTTTAGATCTTAGAAAGGCTGACGTAAGAAGAGGGATTATTGTAATTTACAATCTATATTTCATTTTCAAGTCTCATGTTAAAGATATGTGGCATTGACAGTGTCTTAAACCTGCGGTATGTGGAGTGGCCCATAAAGTCTATCTAAGTTATGAAGATAACAAAGGCATCGCTGACATTGAATGTATAAATAACCTGCAAGACCTCCAACCTTAGTAAACAGAATGGATATGGCCACATTTATTGTGTTCATGTCATTTTTTCAATATACTGCTGACAGTAAAGATGATATAATCTGTTATTTACCTAAACCAAATATGTTCCATTGCATGAAGAGGTGAAAAAAATCTCACTTGAACCAGGACAACCTAGTACAGCCAGACTTTCCCTTAACAATCCTACATCTTTGATGAATGATATTCTTTTTTAAACTTTATGACTTTGGGGAGAATTGTATACGTTCCACTTATTGGTCCACATGTGGAAAAAAGCAATGTAAAGAAAACTTTTAGCATTTTTTTGTATTTCATGGGTCAATATTAGTAAGTAAGAAGTAATTTTCAATGTAAATGGCTGAGACTTTCCTTCATAGTAAGGTTAGATATCAAAGTTAGACAAAAGTCATGAGATGTCATAAATAACATACATAATTCAAAAGGCTTAGTCTAGTTTATTGTTTAAGATTAGGGAGCAGCAGTATGTGTTTTACTGAGACAGAGCCTCAGGAACATATTCCCGACTCAAAAGACTCTCCACGGTTATCAAACTGTACGAGCAGACAGAGACTGCAGACTGAACGGTAACGTTAAAGGAGGAGGGATTGCAGTGATTGTTAACAACAAACGGTCTGACTCATGACATGCTGCTGTGATTGAGCATCTACGCAGGTCCGATTTTAAAATATTGAGAGTTCACCTATGTTACCTGCCGACACTGCACATGACTTCATCAGCTATAGCTAGGTCCATATTTTATAATATTCATAGAGGCGTCTCTAGGGATTGAGTATAACTTTTGAATATGATAAAATTATTAAACTGTGGAAGGAACTCCTTTGCATCATAAGATATCTGTGGATAAGAAAAGAAAGCACAGTGCAACTATATGCTGATTTGAATGAGAGCTCTGCCAGTAAAGAGACAATGCTTAAAAAACAACACCATCTTCAGAAAAAGTTATGTTGCAAAGCTCTTTCAAAAACAAATTGACTCAGAGCTGTTTCATCAATGAACTAAAACCATAAAAACCTTTAAGAACAAATAGTCTATGTGATCCAATCACACAGCAGAACTTTCTGCTTAAACTGAATGTTGTCAGTTTTATGCAAATCTGATCCAGAAACCAATTAAAACCATTTATTTTGGCCTGCATTGGATAATTGTCATCCAAGTCTAAGATTAGTAAGGTCATGTGAGAATAACGGAGCCAAATAGTTGTGTTATGTTATGTCAGCAAAACAGTTTTTCATCGATGAAAAAGGAATTCAAACAATGTGCTTTTCCAACATAATTCTTGATTGCTTCGAGAAGATTTAACATGCTTTTGAACGCCTTTTCCCTGATTGCACCGGCGATTGGCTCCAGCACCCCCCAGTCTCTTATATAGCGCTTTTCTATTCTAGTTGACCACTCAAAGCGCTTTTACAGTATAAGCAACATTACCCCGTTCACACACACTTTCATTCAGCACTTATTCTACACAGTGTTACAGGCTACTATCACACATATCCACACACCAGTAGATGCATTAGAGTCAACGCAGGGTTCAGTGTCTTGTCCAAGGTCACTTGTCTGGACATGTGGTCAGGGGAAGCCAGGAATTGAACTGATTGGCAGAAGCCTGCTCTTGCTCCTGAATTACAGGTGCCTAATAATTAAGCTGGTATGGATGGATGTTTTTCAGGTATTGGCTAGATTAAGTGTAGACCACGCAAAGTAAATACATTTCCCCAACACTCTCTAACTGCAGCAGCATGAAGGCAAAAGTGCTTGAAACTTCAGCAGCGCAGTAGTCTGTTTGTGTCAATGTTTGGCCTTGATTTTGTTTGAATCATGTGCCAGCTTTTATGAATACCATTCAAACATTTCTTGCCTGTGTTCCCAGCGCAGTTTTCTGATGCATAGTTAATAACAAGTTGCATCATGCAGTATGAAAAGGCTCACACTGCGTCTCAACTTATTATTGAACAAAAACATCCAGAGGAATCTGCAGATGTGCTGTACAACTCAAACAGTATCAATACGTATTACAAAGGCAGTTATTGAGTTGTTTGAAGCCGCTCCAAAATTGAAAAGAAATGGAACAAGATACAAGAAATGATACAAGAAACGATGAAGCTGGTGACCGTGCTGGTAAAACCTGATAAACAAATGAACATTTAGCTCCTTGTGTTTCACAATATCAGTTGCTGTACAACCTTATTCTAGCTAAACACTGACTGCACTTCCTGAGTACTTTCTGCTGCTGACCTTGACCTGCATGTTGAAAGGTCTGAGCTAAGAAAGTGGTACTTCACAGAGATCCTTCATTGGAACCTAAACCAGTATTAGCAGGTGCCGTATGTGAGTGTGTGCTGTGTGAAGTTGAGTGGTTGGCCACTGCTTGGTTAGTTTTCCATCTACAGATATGCCTGTCATCATACAGGTCCAAGTACTTGCCCCCTAGCCAAGATATGGACCAATAGTGAACTCTGATAGCTCCACAGCATAGCGCCAAATGAGTTTGCGTGTGTGTATGCTGAGTGTGTGGTAGAACAGATAAGAGTAAAAGTGTGTGCATGTGGCTGGATGTGGCTGTCTCTGAATCTGTGTGTGTGTGTGTGTGTGTGTGTTTAATAGTCTGCTTAGTGTTTCATGGTGGCAAATCGCTCGTTCTGTCTCATCTCACACACCGCTGGACAGCAGAGTCTGCACTGGCCTGATAACACACACAAGCACTCACACAACATACACACACACGCACAATCTCTCACACAACATACACACACACACACACACTGAAGCTGCTGCTTCCCACCTTGACTTTGTAGACCAGTTAATTCTCCAGCCTGTTGAGTATGAGCTAGTCTGTCTTCACGGCTGTGCAGATGTATCCCCTGCTGTCACTCAGTCAGTCAGTTTTGTTAGTAAAAGGTTTTACATGCGTGCTGCTGCAGTGATGACAATAGAAACATAAAAAGACACTGAAAAAGGAGAAAATTTACTGTAATGAATAAGATCTCCAGCATAAGGTCAAATGATAAAATCATGTCATCATTAATAAGTGACACAGCGAGGGCAGAGCCCAAATTCAGTCAGATGATATTCTATTCATTGAATCAGTTTCAGGAGGAGCGAGGTGAATGAGTGTGTGAGTGTGTCTATGTGTGAGAGAGATGTAAGTGATATAAGTTATTCGTTCACACGCCTCAATGCTGCTCATGACGGTGTCCTGTAAAGTACCTCCCCAACAAACAGCAGGACGGAATTACTCATATGAGCATTTCCACATCAAGGAAGACATAATTCTTAGTATATTCATAAGTCTTTGCTTTAACTAGCCACAAATTCCTCTTAAGCAGGAAGGAGGGGAAGTAGATGAGGCAGTTAAACGCTGCGTTTCCAACCATGGGCCTCTGTGTGACAGGAGATCGAGACTAACATACACTGGTCAACCATACAAGGACAATTTACTGAAACACTTTTGTTACTTCATTAATAGTAGGCAATAATATTACTTGGTTAGAATTTGAAAAGTATGGGTTAAATTCTTTTTACATTGCGACAGTCACTATAATACAGTAGATTTTGCTGGTTGCTTTGTCGGTTTCATGTAAACAGAACATGCTATGATATAACATCACTTTCTGGATGGCTTTAGAAAATAATAACACTTGGTTATGGTTATGGTTAGAAATCAAAACTACTTGGGTTGGTGAACAATCATGTTAAAGACTAAAAAAAACAAAACATTCTTTTTACAACCATTCCATCACCTATGTCAACGTGGTGGATACCCACAAGAGGGAAATGGAGATAGTTCTTCAGGAATGACTTTAATCTCTTGGAACAACTAGGATATTCTACCATATACTTTTCAGTCACATTCATTGTTTGTTGGCTGAGACCAAAAAACAGCAGAAATATCACATTATCTTATTCTTCGCATTCAGGTCAGATGTGATCCACAAAAAGATGCACTTCTTAGAATCCCATAAAAATTCCATCAAACTAATGTTTTCCACATTTTTGAGCATTACTGAAGAAACCTTTTTAAATTATTGTTCTCTTATTCATATGTGCCTCAAGAATGGCTATGAAAAACCGAGCTATCCGGTGCCATACTCCCTCAAGAGACAAAAATTCTCACACACCTCCAGGCTTTGATTCTAATAGGAATATCTATCTTACACCTTATCTTACTTTATCTCAGTTTTTAAGTGTGTTTAATGGAAGAAGCTCTCTCTAACTAAAAAGTGCTGACTGGATATCACTTGCTGTGTAAGGTATAAGTATGTTTGATTTGCCTAAATCGCATGCAAATCAGCAGTCCATGTCACATGAAAAAAGGTTGAGGCTTGCAGTAAAATTTAGGCAGAAAATGTATTAATGCAGATAGTTTTGCCCTTATCTAACAACATTTGTGTACAAGTAATTCTGCAAAACAAGATAACTGATAAGTAGATAGAAGCAGAAAAGCCAGAAAGAAACTAAGAAAGAAGGAAAGAATTTGAGGTGATGGGATAGAAAATTAGATAAGGTAGGGAGAGTTGGGGGGAACTGATAGGAGTGGAGGAGATAGAGGTGGTGGAGGGGTGTCCAGATGCTTGGAGCAGAAAATGGAGGCAAGGCAAGATGAGAGAGGGATAGATAGGTGAGCTGAGATGAAGAGAACAATCAAATCTTTCCAGCACAGAGGTTATGAAGCTATTGAAGTCACGCAGAGCTGTAATAGAAGGCATGAACTATGTGTGTGAGGGAGTGTGTGCTGTGTATGTAAAATGGAGAGTTAATACTGCTGGCTCTTAATGGTAATTTTGGCCTGTCACTCTTCTAAAGGCCATCTCGGTGGGCCATCAGCCAGCCGTACACAGACTTCGGCACACCGAAAATGTCACCATTATCACAGTGGGCTGTGCACATGCATGTCTCGGTGTGTCTCTCTTTTAGTCTTTCTCACGGCTCTTAACATTCACACATCCTCCGTTCTCTGTATTGACAAGACAGGCTGTAAATATCTCTGTGTCTTGAAACTGCATGGATTGATCTTAGATCAATTACAACCCCAGCTCTTTCTGTAAAAGGTTCTTTATCCATTTGTTTTTTTATTATTTATATTTATACATTGATAATGCAAAGCAACATGCTAGTCAAGAGACCATTCAGTTTTTCTCTTTGAAAAATAAAGCTCTTTATGGCATTTCTTGGAAATAAATGGTTTCTGATTAAGAAATACACTACATATACTAAATAAACCTACCTGCTCACCATCCATGTGGGCAATCACTCTTCAAACTTGGGTTGTCTCCCAGAGGCCTGGGAGCCAGATGGATCTACACAATATTCTAACTGCACACTTCTGGAGAGAGATATTGGATATTGTTCATGGATTCTGCTGAAGCCACTCTCCCAGTTTGGGGCTCACAGCCAAGAGTGCTCCAATTACCCATGGCACTACTTTTGTCCTCACTTTCCACATCAGTTCTACGTCATCTTTCAGTCCTTGGTATTTTGAGTTTCTCGTGTTCCTTCTTGATGTTGCTGTTGTTGCATCGTTTGGAATTGCGATAACTATCGTTACTGCAGCTCTGGTTGTTAAGCCATTTCCAATCTATTGGTCTGAATCTGGAAGTCCCACAATACATTTTTTCATTCATTCACCACCTTTAGAGGTATCTCCCATTTAGAGTTTAGGACTTCCAGCCCATAGTATGCACAGAAATGTGTGAACACTATTTCTTCCACTTGATGATGATAAAGTTGTTCAGTGAAGGCAGCACCTGGCTGCATTCCTGCATGTATGTGCCGGACAGTCTCTGGAGCTTTTTTACACAACCTACATCAGGGGTCTATCCATCTATCTATTAACATTTTACCGTTTTAAAAGATCTTTAGATTTTTCTCTGGAACTAGATAATAAAGATAACAAAAAACAGACTGCACGCTGTAGACTTTAGCCTGAGAGTTGTGTTTTTCTTTGCCCTCTCGATTTTGATCTTCATTCTTGGTCTTGATTTCCCGTACCTTTAGTACAGAGAAAGTTCCTCCATAAAACCTCACCATGTGTCACAATCCTTGAAAATACATATCAAACATTTAAATAATGTCTGTGGATCTTGGATTGAAACTGCAGGGCAAGGTCTGTGAGTCCTCTTTAAGAAAAGGTGAACTTTGAGGGTTTCTCTTCAGTAAAATATTTCCATTTTAACTTCTGTTAGAATCACACGCCGCAACAGTGTCAAAATAAATCCCTGAACCATCACTTGTAAAGTACTTACAAAGCTTTCAATCAGACAAGTTGGAAAAGAATAAGTAAAGAAAACTCTATCACATGCAGTATGTTCCTGCTGTTTTCTTTATAAGTGAACATATCGCAAAGATTTGTGTTGTCCATGAAATTACTTTGATTTGGATTTTAAAATTTCTTTTAGTGAATCAGTGAATTTGGCCCATTGTACTGTTTCAGGTTTTTGGTGAAACAACATTTTCTTGCAGTTTTGAGACAACGATTCAGATTGATGCTTAAAATGTATGAACATATAAAACATAATCATTCTGATCACATTGTCATGTCTTTTTCTTGAATAAGAAATATTTCTTTCAAAAGCTCTGTATCTAAATGTGTTGCAGTGTTGAGTAAATAAAAATGTATTTTGGCTCCCATCCCATTTTAGAAAAAATAAAGACATGTAATTAAGGTTCTTCAGTTTATTTCCATTCTGATATTTTTGCTTTGATGCGATATTTGATTAGTGCAGTTTCAGAGGTTTTCATCTTTCTCTTTTAATCATTTTGTTTTTTGAAAAGACAATGGTTGATGTGTAATTATGTCCTCTGTGTTCTTCAGTGAAACCATTGAACTAGGGGAGCTGAAAAGTAGCATACCAAATTGAGTAAAACAAGAAGAATTGAAAGATAGAGAACACTTATGTCACATTACACATCAGAAATGCTACTTGTGCTGTGTGATTGCTTCAACTTTGCTTGCTTGTTAAGATGAAGATCTGGATACAACAAAAAAAAATGTATCTTGTATGTTACCTTATAACCATCTTTATGGTTGAGATTAAATTTGAGAGTTGCAGCATGGTGGTTTTGTATAATATGATGTGGTGTGTGGCATATTCTTTCATTTTTCCTGACAATAACTTCCTATAGACTCTGACTGCTTCCAGCCGACTGAATAGGAATTGGATTCTATTCTCACCCCAACCAAAAGGTCTAACCTCTGTGTGCGTGTGTGTGCATGTGTGAGAGGCTTGGTGGCAACATTGAACACAGGGCTGTGTATTGCATTGTCCTCTGGGAGATGAATGACATTCCCTTCCTTTGAGTCCACAGATTATCTGACTGCCTGCTTGTTTGAAAATCTGTCTGTCTCGCTGCCTGAGCTTTCTGTGTTCTGCTCTGTGCTCCTCTCTCCTTCAGTCTGCTGTTAACATTTTTTTTTTTTTTGTTAGCATTAGTAATTTTTCAGACCTGTTGCTTGTTTAATCAGAAGTGAAATGTTAAAGGAGGAGTTACAACGTTAAAAATGATGAACAAGACTGTCTTTAATAGTTTTGAGTACCCCAAAAAGAAGGTGTCTCTGAAAGCTGAAGCTGGTATTGTATATAAAGTCCAAACACCGGGGATCTGACACAGCTCTGGTTCATTTTCACTGTGTGAATTAACTGAGTGTTTGACTTTAGCAAAATTGCAAACAAGCAGAAGCACCCCCTTGTGACTTGACTAAATAAAAATGGCTCTACTTCCATGGAACAAATATCAAAATACGACCCCAAAATATTACAGACCTCAAGTCAGACCCAGAGCTTCACGTATCTGCCATTTTAAGGGCAAAGAATAATGGGTGATGGAGATCTAACATGCTCTTGTTCTGGGGGGAAATTGTGTTGCATCTGTACTGGCACCAGCTCAGAGAGTGATTGTAAAAGTTACTGACATGGAAGCTAAGATACAGATGAGGGGTTCTGACTCCTACTTCTACAACCATATGTGTTCCATTTCTGCCTCGAGGATTAAATCCCTCTTGTCTGCTTTCCTCCACTCTCCCTCTGCTTCAATAAGAAATTCCCTCCCAAGATGTCCCTGTTTTAAAAACCTTGTAGACAACAAGGTCCTGAGATATGCTGTTTACATTATTAACATTCTGAACTGCACTGAAGCTGAAATGTCATAATATTTTACATAATGTTGCATGCAGTGACTGTATGAATCACGTTATGCAGACATGGCTGAACACATGGTAGATAGAACCTGAACATGTACATATAAATCAGACATTAACGACTCAAGTCATAAGGCCAAGACACACATATATTTTCCTGATACACTCAATGCCATGAGCTATCTTTATTGTGTCATTGCACATCTTTGTTGTATATGTGAAAGCATGTTTGTGTTTGCAGGTGCAAATTGACTTTCAATACACTAACCGGTTCAAGCACTTGTTATGCAGGTTAAATGGTCCATGTATCAATGATGTTTTATGAAACTCACTGAAAGGAAAATATCATGTGTGAAAATGTATCTTTTGACTGATCATCTCATCACTGTCTGGACTGGAAGAAATATGAAGACTAAAATAATAAAATCCATCGCAGCAGTTTGAATGCTCAACATGTACAAATGCAACTGAGAATTGGACAGTTTTTTTACACAGAAGGTAGAACTAAAGCATTATTTCAGGACTCTAGTTGTTTCTAGACTTGGTGATGTACCAGTACTGGGACATTATGAAAAATGCCTTTTTAAGCTTAAGCATGAACTTTTCCTAACCTTAACCCATCTATCCATTTATTTTCTATACCTGCCAGGGTCAACAGGGGGCTGGAGCCTATTTCACCTGCATTTGGGTGAGAAGTGGGGTACACCCTGGACATGTCGCCAGTCCATCACTGGGCCACACAGAGGCAAACGAGACAAACAACCATGCACACTCACGCTTTCTCCAAGGGTCTATTTAGACCCACCAGTTAACCTAACATGAATGTTTTTGGACGTTGGGAGGAAGCCAGAGTTCCTGGAGAAAACCCACTCATGCAAGCGGAGAATATGCAAATTCCAAACAGAAAGGCCTCAGCCTGGATTCCAACAAGGAATCCTCTTGTTGTGAGGCAACAGGGCTAACCACCATGCGGCCCCAAACCTTAACCAAGTACTTTACATATGTAATGAAAGAGTACAATAGTAGACTGGAAGTCAGAGTAAGAAATAACTGCCAACAGCTGTAGATCAGTTCTCCCTGGGTGAGAAAGTACTGATAAAGGGATCCTTTTTCACTGAAAACTGACGTCAAGGGCTCTTGACCAAGCATCAGTGTGTTATGAGTTGGGAATGACAGTGTGTTGACACATGCGCGACAAAGTTAAAGAAAACCTGGAATCCTTACCTTCTCAAGGGATCTGATGACTCCGTTAAGGTGTTAGAGACATGGTTCAGGTTTAATTGTCCCGTTAAAGAGAGGGGAAGCTGGTCTGAGTGATTGCCTTTTTCCAGGGATGCAACATGTCTTTCCTAATGGGAGTGACCTATTCAAGGATTATGTTGCTTCTATCCTGGGCATCTCAAGATGATTTATTGAGAATTGAAAATGATGTGAATCATTTGTTATGGTCTTCAAACACACCAGAGGTCCGTTTCACGAAGCAGGTTTAGTGAAAACTCTGAGTTGATTAACCCTGAAATGAGGGAAACCCTGAGTTTTCCGTTTCACAAAGGGAGGTAACTCAACCCCGAGAAAGAGGGGTAACTCTAGCCTGTTTCACAAAGAGAGGTAACTTAACCTCTCGGTCAGTTACCGTAGTAACAGACTCTATGAACCTAACCTGGTCGGGACCAGGTTTTATTCAAGAAACCTCGAGTTTCTCTCTGTCTCCGCCCTCTTTCAGCCACACACGCCATTTGATTTCCTCATTCATTCAGTCAGCAGAGCGAGTTCTTCTACTTCTAGAAGTCCATTAAGCAGAAGGAGACAACTTTTTTCACGAACATGGCGTGTCCTTTTGACAACGATCCCGTGGATGAAGGTGCAGCATTATTGCGCAGATAATTAAATATTCGTCGGGAGATGGTTATCAGACCGCATTTTTGAGCGGCACCATCAGAATTTTGTTGGGACAAAAGAAAAAAAAGACATAAAAGACAAATACATATTTGTATGAATAGGCTTAAAAAAGATATATATAGGCCTATTATATTTTATAAAGACACTTGTGTCTTGGGGGTGGACTCCCTCAGCCACTGGCCTTCCGTTAGAGGTGGCGGTGCTGGGCACCACCCATTTTACAGGCATCTGCCTTCTTTCTGTTGGCTCAGTAGAAGTCTGTGTTAGTTTAAATAGGCTTAATTATTTAAAGGGGCACTAGGTAGCATTTTCACCTAAAATTATAGCCTTCAGGAGTTTAACAAAGGTTAAACAAGTCAATAGTAAGCGAATGAAGCCTGTCTCGCTCCCAGCAGGGGTCTGTATGCTGAAAATCCCATATGTAACTTCGGCAGGAGCGACCCGCTTCTGAAGTGTCGTGATGCGCGAGAAGAGTCGTTTGTGTTTACGGCACTTAGCTAGGTACTGTATGCTAGCTGTAGTTGTAGCTATGTGTTCGCTTGCGTTGAAGAGCCAACACCAAGCGTTTCCTATTCTGCCTTTCACTGACTGAATATGAAACGTTCGATGTTGGCACTTCCCATCTTTGTGAAATTTCTCCAAGCGTGATCTTGTTCATCTACCATAGTGACCTGCGTTTTAGATCGTAAAGAGACAGGTGATGACGGTGCTCTAATTCCCCCTGAGTTTGAGACGTAGCCTAGCTTCAGAAATACACGGACTGACCTGATTAGAATAAGAATAGCGTTTTGATCCGAACAAGAATTGTTATCTACAAATGAAAATTGATTAATTTGTGATTGTAATCGGAATAGTGTAGAGCTAGTCTGCGTTTATTGCGGCGTGTATGTTGGTAGTGCCTGCGCGCATCTGTCTAAGATGTAACTTTTGTAAGTGTCTGCTAATACAAAGGAATCACTCCACGAATACACCATGATGAGGGAAGAATCCCATTCAAGATCAGCAACAGTCCATCCATACATCCATACATCCATTATCTGCCGCTTGTCCGGGGATCGGGTCGCGGGGGCAGCAGCCTGAGCAGAGAAACCCAGACGTCCCTGTCCCCGGCCACTTCCTCCAGCAACAGTATTATAGCATATTATCTTGAGTTCTCTCTTCAGAAAATCTCTGATTATAGTATCTTACGTGGGCAGTCTACACTTGTGAATCAGATGACCTAACTGCACTGACTAAATAACACAATGGCAGCATTCGCCACGATGGTTAGTTAGTGGGTGTGTACAGGTGGGCATTTTTACGACAGTGTAGAATTTCAGTTTGACCAATAGAGATCGCTATACTGCCGCTAAACTACCTTGTATCCCTTTAACTGAACATGATATAGATGAGAAGACATAGTTTATGTGTGTGAAAACAGCATTATTTGGGGATAAAATAACTGCACAGTCAAATAGCCACTTAATATTTATTTTACAGTGTAAAACATGATCAAAATGAGGTACCTCCATGCCGAGGTCTCACCTGTTTGAACAATGGGCCTCATGCAACAACCGTTCGTACGCACAGATTTGTTCTTAAGTCGTGCGTACGAGTGATTTAAGAGAATGTGCGCATTCACCAATCTTTTCGTATTTTACGTTTTCTTTCGGGTACGAACAGAATTTACGAGTGATCCAGACCTGTCGTGGGAGTTTCGTAAAATAGTCCGCTGTTATTCAAATCAAGTTTGCTTGACTAATGGATTGTATATTTAATTACTTTGAAGAAAACATAAATATACATTATACCCCATAATTATGCTGACATTATTCTGTTTGACTTAAATTGTGCACTAATTGAAGGTTCATTTGAATCTGTATATAACAATGTCAATGGGAAGCTACTTTTGGATGCCTTAGTGCGTCAGGCTCTTGGAAGAGACCGTGTGGAGACAGACGAATGGCTGAAATCGCGATTAAGATTCCCAAGGACTGTGCTGCTACAAATATGCAGCTTGCTAGAGCCACAACTCCAGAGAAAAACACACCAATTCCACCACACGTCCAGGTCCTCACCACCCTTGGATTTTTGGCCACTGGAACCTTTCAGAGCGAGATTGGAGACAGATCGGGGGTGTCCCAGTCCTCTGTGAGTCGTGCGCTCCCCTTGGTCATCAAAACTCTCATCAGTTTATCACCCATGGTACATCAAATTCCCATACGCCGCTGTCCAAGAAGTGCAAATTAAGAGGGACTTTCATCCCGTGGCTGGACTGCCAAACATAATTGGAGCACGAGACACATATACGCATCAAAACACCCATGCCTCTGTCGTGGAGCGCACTGAGCTGAAGGCCAGGTGGGTGTGTCTCGATACCTTGTTCATGGCGCAATATTGCCATGAACGAGGGTCTCCACCTGAACCAGCCCAGGCAGACCAGAAGGTGTGGTGCCAGAAGACCCCCCTCATGGACCACCCCATCAAAGTGCCATCATGATGAGGCAACAACTGATTGCACGGCTTTAGTTGCAGTCATCGATCGCCTGCCCATGGCGAGACGTTTTTTTTAAGCCATTTTCATATCAAACCATTTATTTTTTTTATTTCGGTGACATGGTATTAACAGCACTCCTAATTGCTTCCCATTTCTTGGCTTTAACAGGTCCCGTAATTCCACTGCTGACACTGCTAAAAATGACAGATTTTCCTTTTTGGATCTCTGAAAGCAGAACTTCAATCTTAGAGCCCCTAAAGTTGTTCTTTTTGTGCCTTGATGCCATTGTCATGACTCAACACTCAACACTTCCTGGCACAGAAGCGAGGAAGCACAGCTTTATATGGTATAATTTAGGGCGTGGAGTATGCAAATCTACTATCCTCGTACACGTGAATTTGGATACGCACGAGTGGGATTCATCATTTACGCAGGTCGTTAACTCACTTTTTCCGAAGTTTAGAGAGCTTGTTGAATTTGACGTGGTGTGTTCGTACGAGACCTTCTTACCAAAAAAGTAAAAAAAAATTAAAATTAAAAATACGAAAATGTTCTTGCATGAGGCCCAATGTTTTTATATTTCATCTTAAGCTGCTGCCAAGTGCGCTTCTCCCCCGCGAGATTGCACCTAAATGAAATAAAGGAATGGGTTACCATTCAAGCACTTTTCCCCTGTAATATTATTGTGATTGAGAAGAACTATATTTAAAGTTACGCTTTTGCTGCAGCAGCGGTGTTGCACTTATTTCTAAAAACGTATTGAAACTCGCCGTATGAGCGCATTAAGATTTCCAATTCGAGGTTGGTGAAAAACGTAGCCCTTCCTCTTCCCCATTGCCATGGTGACTCGTCGAATCGGGACTCCATTGATGCTGGCTTTTTAAAGTTGTGGCGCACACGCAAAACTCAAGGTGAACCTACTCAGAGTTGATTAAACTCACTCAAATCAGCGTTTCTGGAACCGAAAACTCAGAGTTTTCTTTCTCAGAGTAGATCAACTCAGAGGTCAGGAATAGACTCAGAGTATGTTCAACCTGCTTTGTGAAACGGACCCCAAATCTCTACTAAATTGAATGTATGTTAGACAGTGATGACCATCATCAACAAACACCAATTCCAAAAAAGAAAACTTTTGGAAGAGGTGTGCTCCAACCCTGCAGCTGTTCTGGAAGCATGAACTGGCCCAATACCAACAATTTGTTGTTTTTTTCCTTTATGTCCATCTGTATCTTCTATTGGAAAACTCTCAGCATGTCAGTATGTTGGGTGATGGTTGTAATTCTGACCAACAAAATCGTCCCAGTATTTGTGGTGGATATGAACTTATCCACTTAACTTATGAATTACATCATGGATTTCTTGTTGAAATTGTCTTTAAAATGTATCAGCCAGTTGGTAAGTCAGTAGAGGCTTATATTATAAACTTTCGCTTACTGGCTACTTTTGATTGAATTTTAAATGTTGGTTTTGGTAATGGTACATCAGTGACAAAAGGGAAATCAAAATTCCAACTTCTGACTTATAAATAAATCAAAGATTAGCCTTGCTGGGAAATAAAAAAAAATGGCTTGCTGATGTTAAGGTAAGTGAACAGTATAACTACTGATGAGAATTTGTTAATAGCCAGAAACAAAAAACTAGAACACAAGAGCTTTGACCTTCCACTCCTGAGGTACTGTGAATGTGGCAAGATTTAAAGCTGGGTGGAGATACTTAATTCAGCTCCGAGCCCGAGTCTGATGCAGAAATCCATTGTAAATCTGAAAGTGGCATTGATATATCTTGTCTTTCACCTTGAATGACTAATCACCACATGTCAAGAAAACCAAAAATTCTCTTAATGTTATGAAATATAAATGTGAGCCTCAAAGAAGGCTGCAGGGGTGAGGGCTAAGAGGGAGAGGTGAGCTGGGAAGGAAAAAAAGGAGAAAGACAGCAGAAGAATCTCCATCGCTGATGCTGCTCTCAGCCAGAAGCTTCCAGAAAAACACAACATGGCCTTCACTACGCAAATGTGCACAAACACACACATTCACTCAGAAACACATTAACATTGGTTTGCTCTTCACACAGGCACATATTCACACAAACACACGCAGGTGGGACTAAGAAGTGTAGTTTGCCAATTTGTTGTGCCCCTGGTCTCCTCTCAGGAGGCCCACAGACAGGCATCCAGCCATGCCAAGACTGGCACTGGTCCCACAAACACACACTCACACACCCACACCTCTACCGTTTCTACACTTTAGCCTCGGGCACTGCAATATCAGGGTTTCATATGTGTGTTTGTATATGTGTGTGAGCCTCCACTTTTCTCCATTTTCATAGATCACAAGAGACAAATGCTAAAGGGAACATGTGAAAGACATGGCAGCCCCTCTCACAAATGGAGAATGGAGCATCACTTGTTTCAGATACATGAGGTTGTGGTTCACATATCTTCCATAGACAGCTATAGCATTCATGGAAGATAAAGAAGTTGTCTTTTTTTCCTCCTGTCCATAGCAACAAACTGTAGACCAGTGAGGAGTTGGAAATTGATGAAAAGAAAAAATGAGTGTCTCCATTCTGTCACATGCTGCCACAAAAACAATGTTTGCAAATTATTTAGCCACTGAGCAATTATTTATCTCAATGAAAGCATCAGTACGGAGAAGACACTCATTGTCACGTCAGAGCAGTCCCGCATGAGGAAATGAGGTAAGGGCAGGATATTACAAGTAAATATGAGATGTCAATGTCAAACCTTCAGCCTCTGCCAAGGACTGGATGCCCCTAAGTGAAGCTGATGCAAGTACTCTTAAACTGCAGCTTGTTCTATAGTAAGGTCATCTCATCTTAGCGTTTTTCTTGATCGCCAAAAAGTTCAGTTTTAGTCTAATCTGACCAGCTTCCATGTGTTTGAGGAGTTTCGCACATGCCTTTTGGTGAACTATAAATGTGCTTTCTTATTTTTTTCTGTAAGCAGTGGCCTATTTTCTGGCCACTTCTCTGTAATATCCAGCTCTGTGCAGTGTACATCTTATAGTGATCCTATGGATAGGTGCGCAGCTCTCTTCTACAGAGCTTCCCAGCTCCTTCTAAGTGTTACTTTTGGTCTCTTTGTTGCCTCTCTGATTAATGCCCTTCTTGCCAGATCTCATGGGAGGTACAGAGATTTAGAGATATCATGGACAGCCTTCTCTTGGCAGGTTTGTTGTGGTGCCATAATATTTCTATTTTGTGATGATGGATTTAGTGGTGCTCAATGGAAATATGAAAGTTTCGGCTATGTTTTTAACAGCTCAACCATACAGTGGTGTTACAGACTTTCGGAACTTTCAGAACAGACGTATATATATATATACAGAGATCATGTGACAGTTAGATTGCACACAGATGGACCCTTTTTTTGTTTGTTTTCAGTTCACCAATTTGGATTATTTTCTGTAACCCTTTGTGCTTGGCTTTCTCCATCCTCCAGATCCAAATTCCTGTACCAGTCTAACCAGTTAACCAGTTCCTCCATTTCCTCTTTTGTTCCTGCTCTGTAGAATGTTCGCCTTATTTAAAACAAGCTCACCCACTTTAAGCAACAGTAAAAGGCTTATCAGATGTCGCTCTCGGGCCTTAGTAGTACATACATATACTTATACAATTTCTTGCTTCATCAATGCCCCATGATGTCATAGAGGGTTAAACTAAAATGCAGTTTCGAAAAACACGATCAGCAGCTCCATTCACAAAGATTAAAATGATCCAATTCAGATTTACAAATAATATGTTGCTTTCAACCAGCAGACAACCCAACAAGTAAAGTATTTCATGTTAACTTCTCGCTTTTGTGTTTTTTTTCTGAATGTCCAGCGGATCTGTTTTTCAGTGGAAGCCCTCCTATCCATCCAACTCAGAATCATGATGATAGAACAGACAGTTGGGGGTTTCTTGATTAGATACGAGCAGAACTCCAAGAGGTTTGCTGAAGGAACTCTGGTGCCATTTTCTTGTCAGTATTGCTGTCTTGTAAAAATCTTCAATTCATCCTGAGACTGGGAAACTTCTGCAAGGTTTTCTTGTATTGTTCTAAATTTTCTTCATCCATCTTTACCTCTGACCCTGAGAGGATCCACGGTAAATAATTTTATTTCTCCATGTTTTATTATTGCCAGCCGACAGTGCTTTCCTGCTGTCGTGAGCAATAAAAGCGGAAACTAGTTTTTTAGCTGCATACCTTGAAATACATTTGAATAATTCCTCCTTCAGGGACACTTCGGCCTCTGAGGATGTAGTTTGCTGATACAACAAGACACATTTTTGCTGCTCTAATTTCTAAACCAAATCAGTCAAACCAGTCTTTGCTTTTCTGTGCTTTCTCCCTTTGCTGTATGCTGCTAATGTCATTGTTAATGTCCTCTGGGCCAATTATGCATTGGCTATTGTCTGATTGGACTACATATTGTTTCAGCAAGCAGTACCCCTGTGTTACTACACATTATCCCATACACATACGCTTATGGGATAATGCGTATGTGTATAATTTAGTATCAGGTGTGATTAGAATCTGTGGAGGGTGGGGAGAATATGAGATTAAAAGATACAACAGAAAGAAAGAAAGACCTGACTCCTGCCTTTCTTTCACTCATTTCACTCATTTAGTCAGCAAACAGGAGAGGCCATTGAAAGTGTCTCTATCTCTCTAGTCTTCATCAGGCTGTCACTGTTTAGAGTTGTATTTGTTCTTGAATACTATGCCTTTTTCAGTTGAGTTTCAGCTTCATCTCAGGAATCTCTGTGACTTTAAATGTCAAAAGGGTCATGGACATTTTATTACTCAGCCAGCTGAAAACACAGTCTGATGGCTCTAAAAAAAATGTTCCCCTCTGGACACAGGACTGGAAGACAGCCAGAAAATCAAGTCCTATTTTTCTGTTTATTTTTCTCAGTCGTTTTAGTTGACACCATCAGAGCAATCTAAGGGAATTTAGCAGGACAGTATTGGCCTCAGCAGAAACTGGATTGGCAACTCAGACAAAATGTATGTCTATTACACAGTGAGATACGAGTGTGTCATGGAAAAATACTGTTGGTCATTATTCCCATCTGTTACAGCTTCTAATGGGTTCCATAGTGTTGACTTAACATCTGTGGAAATAGTTGTGATTAAGCTGGCACCAAATTTGAGGCCACAACTCATTTCATTGGCACAGTTTACTGAACTTTGCAGAATTCAGTATAGATGATGCACACTGCATCATATTATTATTAATATAATTGTTGTCTTGAGTGTACATGATATATTTTTACTCTTCATCTGCATGATAATCTGTCATCCCCTGCTTTAAATGATATCATGAGTAATTCTTATCTGTCTAGGTTTCTCTTGGCTTTTCGGTAACCATGCAGCATCTGGTCTGCTCAGCATTCACAACATAGCCGTCAGAAAGGTGTGTTTGTGTGCTTCTCTTGGTTTGGACATAAATGTGTTTACATAGTTATATTGTTGAAAGACACCTGGCTTTTGGGCACAAAATAACCTGCAAGCTGTAATAATATTAATCAATAACTTTAGACAAGGGCTTGGTTAGACTGTTACCAGGTAGGATGGAGAACACATTGTACACATATGCGTGTAAGGATAGACACTGAGATAGCAACTTCACGGCCCCTCTGCAAACCAGACATGACAAACATGAAATATACATTTTCAGCAGTTGCTGAAGCTTTTCAAAACAGGAACATTTAGAGACTATCTGCTGAGGATGTGCTGCTGCATGTTTTTCTCAATGCATCATTAGAAGTTTGGCTATATACAGGTCAGGTGATTGCATTTAATGTTTGAGTTCTCCTTATTGATTCATACTTGCTATCATTACACTGAAGCAAAAAAGGGGAAAAAAAGATGAAAGTCTGCCAACTTTCTTTAGTCGAATAGAAAAATATATGAAGAGATGTGAAAAAGAGAGTGAATACTTTTTTTTCAGAATAAGGACATAATACATTTTCATCATAATACATAATACATGGTCATTATCAGATCTTAAGATTAAGTAAATACAACCTCAGATGAGTGACAACACATGACATTAGATGGTGTTATTATCTACTGAGCAAAAACTAACTCCAAATGAAAAAGCAGAGTTTGAAAGTAAACCACATGACTGTACAGTGTGTAGAACCGTCTTTAAAAGCAACAATTTGAAGTAATTTACCAATATTTCACAACTTAGTGGAGATATGTTTGCCCTCTCCAGTTGCTTCAATAAACTGAGGCTTGTGGGCATTCTTTAATGAACACTTCTCCTAAGGTCCCGCCACAGTATTTCCATCAGGTTTGGGTCTCGAGTGCTTAGGATCATTGACCTCTTGTACCAATTTCAACCAAGCTTCAGCTTGTCAGACAGATGGCCTCACATTTGACTCTAGAACAATCATCACCCCTCAAACACTGTGCTTGGTATGAGGTGTTGTGTTGATAAATGTTTGATCTTTGGTTTTAAGGGCATAGTATCTGAGCTTCTCTAAATGCTTTATTGTCAGATGTGTTCATGTTTTCTTCACAATCTATCGATAGCTATCGATACAATTGCACAAAAAAAAGAGGCAAACAAAATCCATCTTGTAGGGAAGTAAACAGTTCAGCTATTTGAGCTAAATGCAAGGATTTGATGGTCTACCACTTAGTTTTTGTGTCTAACTACCCTCATGCAGTCTCTCTGTCTGTGTAATAAATGCCATCACCTAAGTCTACAGATCTCCGCAGGGACAGAAAGCAAGAGCAGCTGGCATCTAGCAGACAGCACAGTAAAGCCCCATACACACACGTCGCTGCTATTTACTCGCTACTCGCCACTCGCTTGGGTGCTTTTGCTGACTTGGTGTGTAGAAGTTGGGTGGCCACTGTTTGGAGAACACTGGGGGAACGTCACCTGTCAATAATCTGTATTCTGCATTTTAATTGGCTACTCGCTTTTACTCGCTTTACTCGCGTTGCTCGAAGTTGAAATATGTTCATCTCGGAATCCGCCCACATCGCATCGCTTGTACTCGCTTGTACTCTCCTCGCCTACTCGCCTCGCGTGAACACATAGACATTCTATTGACTTCACTCGCTGAGCGAATAAATAGCAGCGACGTGTGTGTATGGGGCTTAAAGGCAGACAGAGAGCAGCACCTGAAACCTTCCACATCAAGCACTGCTACGGGAGGTGAAAAGAGGAAGACTATTAGAAAAGGCTACAAAGAAATGCTTAGATAAAGAGGTCAAGTATGAGTCAGCATAGGGATAGCTTTACCACAATAACTAAAACTCTGGGAATCACAGGGCCTAAGAGCTGACTCCGTGGTTTCTGTTTTCCTGCCAGATAGAAAATGCTCTGGTATGATTTATAGGAAATGTGCTGTTTTCATTACCATGCAGCAAGTTATGCTATATAACTACAGTGTGTGTTTATCGGTGACCAAATTTGCCACAGTTTTCAGAGTTAGCCCAAGGCTAACTTGCTGCTTTTTCAGCTGACTGGGATGGTGCGTGTGCACACGTTGTAGAGGTGTGGTTTGGAGGGAACTGCAAGGGGAGGGATAGGGAGTTGTTTAGCTGTGTGGTTTCAGAATCTACCTTTGTCTTGCTTTGGAAATACATTACCCAATACAGCTAGAATGAAACGTGACACTGAATTAAGGCCAAGCATCCCCACTTTCATCTTGTCTGTCCATTGGACATTGTTCCAGAAGTGTTAAAGGTGGGGTATGAGATCTTGGAAAAACGGTTCCTGCAAGCTATATTTTTGAAAATACACAACCTTGCCTCTCCCTTCAGCCCACCCCTCGAAACCACGCCTTCAAAACACATGAACGAGTCACGAGTCTGTGAACGCGCAGGGGGGGGGGGGCTGGCGGTTGATTGGCATGTCAGAATCCAATAGAAGTAACTCTCATCATTACTTCTATTGGTCGGACATTTCCTCTTGCTACACCCTCTACAATGGACTAAAATATAAAAAAAAATTTCCAAACATTCTAGTGGGTGCAATGGGGTCGTGAGGAGGTTTTCAGACAATATGATAAAAAATGCTCCAGAAAACATCTCATACCCCACCTTTAAGGGTTTCTTCAGGTGCTAATTTGCAAACTAAGCTGTTCTTTGGTAATGATAAAGGCAGTAATATGTCAGGTGGTGTTGTTCATCTGAGATTATACAGTATTTACATAATTTTAAAATCTGTGAACTAAAAACCAGGTGTTCTTGAAGTACAATGTGAGACGTACAACCTATAAATCAACTGAGACTGTACTTTCCTTTTCACGTGCCTGTACGTGTATGTGTAACCATGATCACATGAAAGAACTCCATCTGAAACCCGTATCCACGGGACACTGCGCACTTTGCTGGTGCTGCTGAAACTGTAAGTTAGAGCTTGAAACTTTCAAGACCCACACCTGACAGATGCCAGAATGAATCTTACTGTAGCAGTTAGTTTGAATTTGACAGCAGGTTTTCACTGACACTGCACTTTCTACCTGAGTCTGACACATGCCAAATGACACGAACTGTTCGTTTCAGTCGCTCCACTTTACTCATGGAGTGTTTGTGTGTGTGTTTGTTTGATTGACAGTATGCACATGATTAAAACCTAAATAATTTTGTAGAGAATGTGATTTATTTTAAATGGTGAGAATTTATCATAGCATTTTGTCATAAGACACGTTCTGTGCGTTTTACGTAGATTTAAATGTATGATTTACATCTAATAAATTCACGATGAGTTACTTAAATTTATTTCACAATAAATCTCATCAGTCATAAATATTCCATCTTTTTATCATAACACAAAGACATGCCTTTTGCCCTCAGCAACGCACTGTCAAACACCTGTGTGTTTTTGTGTCAATGTATGTGTGTGTGTTTGGAGGCAATACGGAGGTCATGTCTGGCCCCACGGCAGTTCATTAAAATGCATGTGTTTTGGGGCATGTATGTGAGTGTGTCTGCATATGTGTTCCTACTATGTTCACATAACTGTTTACATAATTGATGAATATGATAATGACACAAGCTGGCACTGTACTCGTCTGCATTTGTGTGCACGCTCAGATGCAGGTCTGTGTGTGCTTGTGTATGGGTGTTTATGTGGGATGTTCAGTGCTAAGGCAGATGAACCCCCAATAGCATCACGCGCCCATCATCTTGGCTCTGACATTTTGACCATTGACAGCACTTTGTTCACTTGGCAGGGAGGCAAGGAGACAGACAGACAGACAGACAGGTAGACAGACATGCTGACAGCATATGGTGCAAGACAGGAGACCTGTGGACCCATGTGGTAGTTATAAAAACACTTTTTCCCCCTTCTCACTCTTTCTCTTCCCCCTTGGCATATGTTGTGTGTGGTTGGCTGTGCGCCACATGCCGATCCGATGCCCTCGGCACTGCTGTGGCTCCGTGCCACCTGTGCCACTCACTCCCACAGAAGCCCCCAGTTCCCCATACACACATCCAAACACTAGTTTCCAGTTTGCACCTGTGTCTGCTGTGGGAGAGACTCTCAGACAGGATACTATAGGCATATTGTCCTCGTAATGAGTTCAATGACCCATCTAATGGATTTTTTGACACAAACTTACCTTTTAAGATCCCAGATGAGACAGTTATTTTTTTTCTTTTCTTTTCATTCTTAAAAAAATCAAGTATGGCAAGAATTTGAATATTAGCGATTTAAACAAATGTGTGAAATCATATATGGGAATGGTATGCAGAAGATTTCATAAGTGTTTATACATTAGTGAAGTGTTTGCAGAAGAAGTAAAGGAAAATATCAAAAGGAAATATTAATCCAAAGTGTTTACAAAGCAATAAGAAACAAAGCAGTATTATTCTTTGTCCACTCTGATACTAGCACTGAGACAACTGGAGCAGAAGAAAGAAGTTTAGCTGATGTCATACTTGGAATTACCATGCACCTAGAGCTGATCAGAAGTGTGTCAGTTCACATTTGGCATCAGAATGCATCTGTGTCTCAAACAGCCACTTGTGACTGGTTCTCATTTACCCACACTATATGTAAATATATGTGTACAGCTGTACTGTCTACAAAAGACCAAAGGCCAGAGTCCTGCATTAGGGTTTTTTTTCTCATTAGTGCTGGAAAGAAAAAGTATATGTTCAAGTGGCCAGAAATCCATTATGTTCCATTTTCATGTTCCAGAAGTGAAAGGGATCTGGAGCGCTCAGAAATACAGTGTCAAGTGATCCAAGACATGGCTGAAGAAAACTGAAACATGAGCACTTCTGACTTAAAATTCACAAATATAAGGGTCAAGAGTCCCTGAGAGTAAGTCTTGATGGAACAGATGAAAGACCCGTTGCTTCCTGTCCTCACTAATGGACACGGGGCAGCACTTCAAATCAGGCCTATGCAGAGTGAAGGGTGGGGTTATGGGCTGGTGGCAAAAAGGATGAGCAAATATAATCCTTTCAGTTTGAAGATGAACTGAAAATCATCGACCAAATCAGATTCTCTCTTAAAATAAATGGTAGAGGAAGAAGTGTGCAGCTTTTTAGAAGACCATAATATATGCAAGGCAAAGCTCCTTCACATGTATTCAAGAACTCCACCTCTTCGCTTTTCAGTGAAGGAATAGAGGACAACAGAATAATGACCTGACCCACTCCCTCTCTTGCCCTAAACAAGCCAAATAACTTGTGGGCCGTATTTAAACTTGTGATCAACAATGAGTGAAGACGCTACAGTGTTTTGAGACGTAGGAGAGAGATGTTGGTGTTTCAGAAAGCTCCCAATGAACAGAGCCATGCTTGGAATGCATCCACGAAAGGTTTTGAAAAGAAAAGCGTATTGATTATATTGATCACTAAACATTTTGGAAAAGCCAAAATTTTAGTTCATATTTGCTTTACTTATTCAATAACTTGGAAAATAGAGATAAAAAAAATCCTTTGCATTAAAAAAGTGCGTCTAATGTGCAGTAGTTCCTTGATAATTCATAAACACTAACAGCAGTTAATTTTTTGAGCTACTTTTAGAAGGTTATACATATCAAACGGCTGCAGTTCCAAAATTCTCCCTTGGATGTGAGTTGTGGACTGAATTGCAATGCAAGCTCTCAACAAGCCGGGAGTTTCCACTCAAACGATGTAGAATGTTGCATAAAAAATATGTGTATTCTTTTAAGTCCTATTCTTGCAGAATAAACATGGAGCTTGGGAGTACAGTTTGTTTTGGAGCAAGGTCAGCACAAGAGAGATTTAAACAGATTTGAGCGTGTATGTGTGTCAGAGTGAAAAAAAACGTATAAAGAGATAGAAAGAGATAAAGCAACAAGGCTGCAGGTTGCGTGCAAACTGGGCAGGTAAACAGAAAAAAGGAAGAAAAAGACTGTTATCTACAGGCGCTGCACAGACCAACTGCAGGCTACACTTTAGTTCAATCATTGTGTCGCTGAACAAACTGTAAGTCCACACACAGTCATGCAGTGGTCATGTTTTCGATGTTCAGTGGAAACATGATTCATCTGGTCTGCCTTAAGCGTCCTCACGTGTACATTCATCAAAAAAGGCAGACTAACTATGATTATTAACATCTTTGCCACATCTTTATTATGAGGGAGGAATTGTATTAGCTGTCATTTTGCCATCATCTGTCTCTGCCTTGCTGTAAATGGCAAATGATCCACATAAATCCAAGCTAATCCCCAAATTCTCATGTTATCTGCCACAGCTGACCCACAGACACACACATATCCCTGGCTAGGTTAGCTAGCTAGACAGGAGATAATGCACCTGACCCCTGTCTGCTGTTTCCCAGGTTGTCAGATGCCAAGAGTAAATGCTACCTTTTTACATGTGCTTGACCACACACACACAAACAAGTTTTTTCACTCTCTGATTTAGTTTGAATCTAACAAAGCAGGCTGGGCTAACACGACCACACCTGACGCACGCACACACTCAGGTGTCCTTGCTAAAGTCTCAGTTGGCTGAGGGAATCTTTGGAGACTTAATTGGTTCAGCTGTTAGGTGGGGAGACTGAATGCGAGATGGATGTGAGCCAGACCAAATGAGGGCCAAGAGAAAAATGATGTTAGTGAGAGAAAGACAACTTTTAAAATGGCCATCATTTTTATGTCCAAACCCTTACATTACATTGGCACTGTTGCTAACTTTACTAATTTACTGCAATGCTGATGGATGTGATATAGTGAAAACAAAATTTTACTGGAAAATGTAGTGTACATTTCCCTTGACTAAAGATTTACTCTGACTCATGATTCAAATGACTATTTGCTTGTCATTAAATGGAGGAAAATTTTAACGCTCAAATGGGGTAAATTCCGTTTATTTCTTCAGCTATACACACAATTGGTTTCCAAAAAAACATGAAAGTTAACAGAAAATTAATGTATGCCTTGTTTCACAAATTAACTTGTGGACTGGGACATGTTCTGTTCTCCCTATAAATGTATACATTTGGGCAAAATCAAGCTTGTCTCATAGAAAAGGAAGGCCTGGATGATTTGTCATTGTTTTATGTTAAATCCAGGCAAGACAAAGGTAAATAGTTTGAGAGTAATTTTTTATCAGGATCTGTCTTTTAGTTCTTATATCAAACAGGTCTCTACACCAGCTTTCTTTCATTCACGTAAACAAACCAAAACATGGAACATCCTGCCCCAAAATGATGCTGAAAAACAGTTCCATGCATTCCACACAGATAGGCTGAACTGAAACGTTGCTGCCAGAGTTGCAACTGACATCCCCAATTTCCTGTTTCAGCCTGTCTACACTGACTCCCTGTAAAATTTCCAATAGGTTTTAAAATCCTTCTGATGAAAGCCTTCAAAGCAAAGGTCCAGATTATCTGAAAGGTCTAATTGTTCCCTGATTCCCCACATAAGAAGAGATTTTTTTCCCCAGAATGTGGTATCAATCACTTCTAAAACAAGAAGAGGAGACAGAGCTTTTAGTTTTCAGGCCCCTCTCCTGTCAAACCAGCTCCCTGTATGGAATGATGACATTTTCAAAATTCAAGTAATTTTCGGGCAAAGCTTAAGACTGAGGTCATGTATTAAAACGGATTGATCTGTTTGTGCATTACCTGTTTTAGTATGTTCTTTTTTAATATTTTCAACCCTTTTGTTTTATTGTTGTTAGTTTATTTTGATGTTATTAGAAAGTTGATTTTTATTTGTTTTAGTTTTTATATAATGTTTGTACATTTAAACCTTTGTTTGATGTAAATTCCATGTAAAGCACATGGGGTTGCACTTGTGTTTGTGTTTGCTATAAAAAAAAAAAAGTTGAGTTTAGTTCAACTAAACTTCCTGTCTTATACCTACATAATATACAGCAGATAAACAACTTTTATTTGCCAGACATCCAAAATTCATCTCAGTCTCGGTGTCTGAACAGTCCTCACGAGCTAGAATTCCATGGACCCACTCTTTGTTTGTTCACTTCCCTGTAATTACATTGTTTAAAAAGGACTCCATTTTTTTCAATTGATATTTAATTTCCCAGCTCCTGGTTCATATTTCTCCTGCCCTCAGGCTGGGTAGCTTTTCTTTTTACAATTCAAGCAATAGTTGGTCAAATTGGTGTGTTTAACAGTGGTGTGTGTGTGTGTGTGTGTGTGTGTGTGTGTACATGCACTATGATTAACATTTTTTTTACTGTAGTATTGTGTGTTTGATTTTACAATGAGACCAAATGTACAATAGCTGAGGCCAAAAAATGAAGCTGCTGATTAAAATTCAGCCATTATCAATTTTTTAAGCACTGCCTTTTCCTACAAATCAAAAATGTATGCAACAAATGAATGTAGCAGGGTTTCTCCTCTCGTCTCGCTACACTGTCTGCCATTTAGTTTTTCTCTATTTTTCCTATGCTGTTTTTCTCTGTGCATCTTTAAAGTACAGTGAAAGAAAAAATCCTCCTACGAACACATGGATTTACGTGCACACAAACAAGTGTGTACATGAACTGAGCTGCGTCACAAATTATAGGTACGGTAAGGCTCCTGTGAGCCGCCATCCGATTGAATCCCCCGATCTTTGCAGCTGTGATTTATCAGCCAATTACACAGGTGGACAGGAAAAGGATTACACTCATAAATAAAAATAACGGAAAGTCTATTGTAACCAATCGATACAAAAAAAACACAACAAACTGTATGATGAAAAGAAACTGCGGATGACATAAATATGTAACATAAGCAGGGAAAGAGGAAACAGACAGAACAGTGCTGCCAAAAGCCCCGCATGAACAACAATATGATCCATATATCTAAGCACTGGAAGAAATAAAATTCACTTTTTATGCTCATAATATGAATTAATGAAGATGAGAGCACTTTCTCAATGAAAATTGGAGCAATGCAGCTGTGAAGTAACAAACAAATCTTCAAAAAGAAAAAGGTAAAAAAAAAAAACAGACAGAAATCATATGAAATAAGTATGTGTAGAAACTATGTGTGTGACTGAGCAGGTTGATATGAATGGCAATGAAATAGTCATTTAATGTTTGAAGCTCTTGAAATGTATTTTCTGCTGGATATGTCAGTTTAGCTTGTGATGTCAGATGCATAGAAAATAATGTGATTCGACTTTTTACAAATCAGGAGAAGCATTGCTGATTTGCTGGATTAATAACATGGCTCGGTTCACTTTAGTGTCCCAGTAAACTATGACAAACAATCAGCATTTACAACAGCAAAGACTTTCCTCAAGTGAAATACAGATATCGTCACTATTGTGGTGCATTTGCACTTTCAAAACAAACAATTTCCCTATTTGTCAGTGTTGTTATGATAGTTGCTGTTATGTGACAGACTGTTAAACTGTCAGACATCCCTCTCTAACAGTGAACTGTCATTACCATTTACTCTCTCCCTGCATAAAAGCACAACCCACAGTTAAAGAATGTAATTCTTCATTTGTTTCATAGTGACATTTTTATGTTTTGACACGTTAGTTTGGATCCGACATCCAACATGGCGTCGAGGCAGAAGCGCTCCAAAGTTTGGTTACTTTTCACCAAAAAGGACAATACTAGGGCCAGTTGCAACACGTGCAGAGCTTTGATCACATCAAAGGGGGGAAATACCTCCAACATGCTGAAACATTTGACCACACAGCATGTAATTACTTTGAACGAATGTAAAGTCTTTGACACACTGCTAAGCGATGGCGGCGTCTCTCGGGGGAGCTTGTGGCACAGCGTCTTCCGTCTCAAAAGTCCCAGGTAACGCAGGGCTCTCAAGTCTCACGCATTGAGCGTGACAGTCACGCTGTTTGGTCTTTTGTCACGCACTCCCGCCACACATAGTATTTCTTACGCTGGAAAAAAATGACTATATAAATTTCTCGTCCCGCTATCGCTATGGTAACGGCAGGAAACAAGCACATCTCCCAAGATTCTGAGCAGAGCAGTTATTAATCACAACAACCCTAATGATAATACTATTAATGAATTGATTCCTGCGACCCGTAAATGTTGGTGCATACTTGGAAATTAAAGTGTTACTGCAACCAAAGCCATTTGTACTATATTTGTACTATATAACTGGATGAGAATCGTTAAGCAACCGAATTGATAAGCGATATCGATAATGGAACCAGAATTGCTGAATTATTAACAATTCCCCTCCCTACACAAAACCACAATCCACATTTTATGTGAGGAATTAAATGATTCATAAGCAATCTCATGGGACAAACTTTCAGTCCACATTGTTTTTTTACTTTTGGTTAACTTGCAGGTGATGTAATCAGATGATATTCTAACCAAAAAGGAAGAACAGGATCTTCATTATTTGCACAGAATATTACAATAAAGTGCTGTTGTTTGCTAGCCTGGGTGCCAGCCGAACTTTGCCCCGCCCATAAAAGTTTTGGTCGGGAAGTTCGGTCTGGCTCTGCTCAGTTGGGAAATCTCTATGCCCGACATGGAATCAGTCGACCCAATCTGATTGCCAGGGCGGGCTTTATACGATGATGGGCAGATGATCAACAGGGACATTATCGACTACGTCACTAAAGAGCGCTTGGTTTGAATTCTGATTGGTTGTAGGTCTATCCAATTGAGCGAAGAGGCATTTTTTCTCCTGGTTCGGTTGAAACACGCCCCATACCCAAAACTCTATTGAGCGGTATCAGACTCAAATTCTGACTAGAATCGTGAGTATGACGTAGTCAGGCTAGTTGTTTGCATCCCTACCAACAAGGTGGATATACCTGTGTAACACTGTTAGCGTGGTATGATATCATTTATATACAGTAGTTTGCTTTCAAGGCAAATTTGATAATAATGTTCCACTAGAGTTTTGTCTAATGTTTTATTTTCCCACCAGAAAATCTAACTTCTCATTAGGGTTTTGAGTTTTTCAGTGTAAGAAGTTGGAAAAGTTAACTTTCTTTTTGTAATATAATTCAATACTACACTGGAACCAACCACTGCAAAAATAAACTCCAACGAACATCTTTTAAACTTTGCCCATGTAAGCAGTAGTTCTTTACATTAGTTTCCAAAAACAAGACAGAGAAAATGCTTCATCGAGGTTCATTGAGCCATGAAACATATCGTGATTTTGAACTGCTGCCTGGGGCAGGCTGTCCCAGTTCCAGAGGGATACCTAAAAGAAGGGCTCACTCTACCCTGTCAACCAGTATGTGGCAGCTGAGGAACCCCTGCCTGGAGGATCTGGAAGGAAGCAGCTGGATTCTCATGAGATAAACTAGATTGCAATGACCACAAAAAGTCTCTTGTCAGACTATCCGTTTGCCGAAACATAAAAGTTAGGACAAATCAGAGCTCCATGCTCGTAGCTTCGGATGGGTTGAAAACAGTTCTATTTTAGCTGTAAAATTAATTTTAGGAAGCTCACATCAAGTAGTCCAATAGTCATGAAGCTGTTAACCATGGACGAAAACTGCTAACATCTTGCTTTTTAAAGCAATGGAGAAGCATCTAAACAGCATTCAGTCCTCTGCATGACTCTGACACGAGTTTATGGTCCCCATGAGAATACAACACAAGCTAACTTTCAACCAAGGTTCTGTGGTTGGGGCTACAACAGTGGGCTCAGATCTGTAACATGATCAAACTGCAGAAATAATCTAATTGTGTAAAATGACAGAAAATATGTCAATATAAATGTAATATATATTAATATGACAATATAAACGTAAAAGTTTATCTATGATTTAGTTCTAGAAGTAAGCCATCCAACCCCCCATCTTACCCCTGTTTAGTGCACTAAGCCTCCTAATAGTACATAGTTGTTTTCTACATATCTTATCTTTAAAGCTTATTTGATAGCATAGTCATTTCAGAAAGACTGAAAAAATAAATACTACAGTCTTACAGTGTCGAAAGAGAGAGGCAGCGACTGCAGGAAAGAATACATTAAAGACCAAAAGCATGAAATGGAAGGAAAGCGTTAGGGCAGAACTTTATGTTGTTCCATTTTTCTAGAAAGTGAAAGCATGTGAAATAACTATGGTAGTAACACCGATTTAAACACAGAAATAGTGCTCAAACATCAAAATACAATTATCTGGTAAACTTCCACGGAAACAAACAAAACCAAAAGTTTGTGTCTAGAATAAATCAGGACAGGTATAACAGAACTCTTCCACCTCTTCCCAGTGTCTGCCTCTGATTCAGTTTTTGTGATTATTTTCTGTTTTTGCCAGTGTCAGCAAAGGCTTATGCATTACATCTAACCTTTACAATACAAGAGATATAAATTTCCAGTTGTGAGCAGAACACTTTTAATTAACTGGAATTAATTGTCTCAATATAAATGCCTACCAAAGTACCACACAAAAAATATGAGATCTTCAACACGTTTACATGCCACTAATTATCTATAAAACATATTTTTAAAATGCATGTATACACATTAATCTGACTTAAAAAAAAAAAAATAGAGCTTCTCCAAACCAGTCGAACATACACGGATAATGTGGTTGTACCTTGATTTACCTCTGGATGTAAATGCTCCAAAGGGGCTTAGACTATTGTCTTTATATAAAAAAGAAAAAACATTAAGCATAAATGGATGTCAATGCAGCCAAATTGTCCACAAAGGTGCTCTCATTCACGTGTTTTTCTATGGCTTTTGTCAGATGGCTAAATGTGTCAAAAACTGTGACAGAAAATCACCCCATTAAGAAATTATGTCAACTTGAGGTCACTGAAAGCATTTCCAGATTGTCACTCTGCTCTAATAACATCCTGATTTTAAAACCCCAGCATCATCTGGTAAAGATCTTCATGTCCTTAGCCACACTGCTTTCATTACTATTTTTGTTTGTGATGCAGTGTCACTTGAGAAGTCTGAGGAGAAAATCTCTGTATGGACTTGGGGAGAAAACTTTCGAAAACTGTATTGTCACTAAACTGATGTCATTTAAGAGAACAACAACAAGCAGCCCCCCTCAGCTGAGAGAGGAGTGGGGAGATGCAACATCACGGTAAACATGCCCCTGTATTAACTTTTTTTTTTAGATGTGCTGGGGCAAAATATCTGCATCCTGTTTTATTTACATCTCACATAGATTTTTTTTTGGGAGAAAAAGAGATCGTAAATAGGTAAAAATATATTTTAAACACATATTGTTAATGAAGCCTTCAATAGAGCCAATATATATATATAGTAGTATTGTAAATTAAGTGTATGAAAACACTGATTACTGTACCATTTCATCTACCCTCACTTTCACACATGTTTGTGTGAAATGTTTGGATGAAATTGGCCACACTGTAGCTGCACCTTTAAGTTGGCAGCTGTCGTAGTAACTGAGCCAAAATAACAACTGTGGGAAAGGAAGAGCCGGCAAAGCAGGACACGCCACTTTCAACACTGATGCTGTTGTGATGCTGTGATAATAAAAAAAAGACCAAAGACTGCATAATGAGTCATAATGGCAAAGTCTCCATACGAAAGGGGCTAAAGTTTCACACACCGACCCTCCCACCTCACAAACAACATACCAGTAGAGTCAAAGTATCAAACGAACACCTCAGCTCAGCCACACTTAACTAAAACACATGGCAAAGCACACGCACATGCAACATGTCTTTTTCCAGGATGGTAGTATCTCTCTTGTCTGAACGGCCAACCACTTCACTTTAAATAGCTGCACCACTCAGAGCGTACCAGCTGATACACAGCCAAGCTGACATTGAGCAGTTGTTCACCATCTGAATCTTGACTCCCGCGACCCTGAGATGGATTAAGTGGGTATAGAAAATTGATGGGTGGATGGATGAATCTTGACTCTGTGTTTCTAGGTCATCCTGTAAAATCCAAAAGAAAAAGTAGAAATACTTGTCATTTAGTAAGAAATAAGTAAGAACCCCCGCTTGCTAGTCTGAAATCTAGCACACTGTGGAGATACTTGCACTTGCATCAGATGTTTAACTTTATGTATCAGTTAGGCTTAATTATTGATCACGAGGGTTTATTATGAGGGAAAAGTACATTCACAATAATACATTACTATGAGGCAGATAAGCTTTTGTTCTCCTCTTATCCCAACTCTGTTGTACATCTGAATTATAATGATTTGTTGTTCATGAATATATTAAACGCTTTGTTTGAATTAATTTGTTGCTAATGCTACACTTGGTGGTGTATTTACTAGGTCACAGTATTTATCTGTATTAATGCTTTTCCCATTTCCTTAGCATTTCCTCAGCAACACCCACTACAAAGAGGAATTAACAGTATCTTTTTTTTTTCTTCATTCTTTCCAAATTATGTGAATAAATTAAATGGAGAGCCTTCTTTTAGAAAACACCCACTGAATTCCGCAGTTTTTGAAAAGAAATGCATTTCAGTTCTTATTATAGAATAACTTTATTGTCAAAGATATTTCTGGAGTCCGGTTTGTCTCTTTGTGGTGCTGCTGTGGGAAAGTGTTGAGGAAAAAGTACTATTGAGGGAACTTGTTTCATACTGTGATTTATAATATATTAAATGATGAAATATGTAGAGCATTTGTCAGGCATAAAAGTGATTTTAATCCTCACCACACAGAAATCCAATCACTCTAATCTTGTGTTTCAAGCTCTGAATGCTGAATTGAGAGCAAATTTGTTAGATTACAATAAACTGAATCTGTGGAACTCCTACAACATTAACCCAAGACAATGAACGGCTTCAGGAAACCTAATTGTTGTTGATGCATTTCAGCCACTACTTTTTTTTTTTCGGGGGGGTTGGGGCAGAGAATTATTGCTGCGATCAAATGTCGATCAGGCTCTCAGTACAAATGAAGCTTTTGCTTTAACAGGAGAAACAACACAAAAAGTGCAAATAACTGAAACCAGAGGTCCGTTTCACGTAGCAGGTTTAGTGAAAACTCTGAGTTGATTAACCCTGAAATGAGGGAAACCCTGAGTTTTCCATTTCACAAAGGGAGGTAACTCAACCCCGAGAAAGAGGGGTAACTCTAGCCTGTTTCACAAAAAGAGGTAACTTAACCTCTCGGTCAGTTACCGTAGTAACAGACTCTCTGAACCTAACCTGGTCGGGACCAGGTTTTATTCAAGAAACCTCGAGTTTCTTTCTGTCTCCGCCCTCTTTCAGCCACACACGCCATTTGATTTCCTCATTCATTCAGTCAGCAGAGCGAGTTCTTCTACTTCTATAAGTCCATTAGGCACAGTAGGAGGCGACTTTTTTCACGAACATGTCCTTTTGACAACGATCCCGTGGATAAAGGTGCAGCATTATTGCGCAGAGAAATAAATATTCGTCGGAGATGGTTATCAGACCGCGCATAGATTTTTGCATTCACAGACAATTATCTTTTTGAGCGGCACCATCAGAATGTGTTGGGACAAAAGAAAAAAAAAGACATAAAAGACAAATAAATATTTTTATGAATAGGCTTAAAAAAGACATATATAGGCCTATTATATTTTATAAAGGCACTCGTGTCTTGGGGGTGGATTCCCTCCGGGGATTCCCTCAGCCACTGCCCTCCCGTTAGAGGTGGTGGCCACCACCCGTTTTACGGGCATCTGCCTTCTTTCTGTTGGCTCAGTAGAAGTCTGTGTTAGTTTAAATAGGCTTAATTATTTAACAGAACATGATATAGATGATGACTCTAAATTGTCCTGGAATGACTGTGAGTGTGTATGGTTGTTTGTCTCGTTTGTCTCTATGTGGCCCTGTGATGGACTGGCGGCCTGTCCAGGGTGTACCCCGCCTCTTGCCCATTGACCGCTGGGATAGGCTCCAGCCCCCCCGCGACCCGACTGACGGATTCAGCGGTGTATAGATAATGGATGGATGGATGGTATAGATGAGAAGACATAGGTTATGTGTGTGAAAACAGCATTATGTTGGGAATAAAATAACTGCACAGTCAAATAGCCACTTAATATTTATTTTACAGTGTAAAACATGATCAAAATGAGGTACCTCCATGCCGAGGTCTCACCTGTTTGAACAATGTTTTTATATTTCATCTTAAACTGCTGCCAACTGCGCTTCTCCCCTGCGGGATTGCACCTAAATGAAATAAATGAATGGGCTACCATTCAAGCAGTTTCCCTGTAATATTATTGTGATTGCAAAGGACTACATTTAAACTTACACTTTTGCTGCTGCAGCGGTGTTGCACTTATTTATAAAAACGTATTGAAACTCGCCGTATGAGCGCATTAAGATTTCCAATTCGAGGTTGGTGAAAAACGTAGCCCCTCCTCTTCCCCGTTGCCAAGGTGACTCGTTGAATCGGGGCTCCATTGATGCTGGCTTTTTAAAGTTGTGGTGCACGCGCTAAACTCAAGGTGAACCTACTCAGAGTTGATTAACCTCACTCAAATCAGCGTTTCTGGAACCGAAAACTCAGGGTTTTCTATCTCAGAGTAGATCAACTCAGAGATCAGGAATAGACTCAGAGTTGGTTGAACCTGCTACGTGAAACGGACCCCTGAACTTAGCTACTCCCGTTTTGTTTTCTTCATCATAATAGCACATATTGACCATTTGACCATCCTATTTGAGCTCGATCTCCATGTGTAGGAAAACATTATACAGTTTATAGATTTATTAGCTTTTGAGTATAGGCTGCAAAGTGCACTGCAAAGAGTCAAGTACAAACATAGACCTTTGTTAAAGGTAGAAGAATTGATATATTAGGCCCTGAAATAAGATTTAGGTACAAAAGTAAAGAGTAACCCAAAGGGCACTTCCACCAGCTCTTTCAATGCAAAGCTAACTGATCCTCACATCATGATATGATTTTACAAATGTCAAAGCTTTCTGACTTGAGATATAATTAAGTACAACATACAGTAATGAAAATAATAAGCACTTGCAAAATGCATAAGTCTGCCAATAACTTATTGAATGAACTTATTAAATAAGAACATGGATGAGGAATGACTTGCTTCTCTGAATCTGCTCTGTGCTTTACTGTCATCCATATCACCAATAACTCCTTCTTCTTGTTGCAGACTTTACATTGTAGTCTCCGTTTTGTCTGTTGAGTTATCGTACACCGTTGCCTCTTTCATCACCTGTTGTGTGCCAATGTATACCAAGAGACTGTCATTCCTAAATGTTACTGTCCCATTCATGAGGGCTGAAATCCATCTGGATATTGGAAAGGTGCATAATGATGGAAAACAAAAATATATAATCAATCATTTCCATCAAATACATTAAGAATAAAGTTTGAAAAAAATAAGCACAAAAGTACCCAATATAAATAGTTCCTAAAGATTCAAGATGCATGGAACCACACAACACACTAAATAAGATTCCCCATAGCCAGATTTCTTCCATGTTGCCTCTGATGGCAAAAGTTATGTTCAGCCCCAAACTAAAGCCTCCTTCTCTGAAAAGCTGCCAGGGTTTAACTGAAGGGACATTATTCTAATTTAACAAATCCGAGGAAACCTGTCGTGCAGTTTTACAGAGCAGTGAAGGTTACAAAACCAAGAACACGGTAGAACTTAACTAAATTTGACATGAGGAGTTTGTTACACAGCTGAAATTAAATAAAAGGAACAAAGGTCACCACAGAGTTTTAATACTGAGGGAGCGGATGACAAATTAAATGGCAGGTGTGCTAATCAGCGAACTGAATCCAGGTGCTCTCTGAGAGCAGAAAACAGGACTGAGTCAACCCAAGAAACAGCCTGAGGAAATGAAACAAGAAAACAGAACAGGAGCCTAAACAGAAAGCTTGATCAAGCCAAACACAGAGAACAAGGAAATTAGAACGACAAAGTAGGACTAAAACAGAACCAAAAACATAACAAAAGCCCACAGACCATGGCAGAAATCCAACTGGAATGTGCACACACACACATATTGTCACTGGCCAGTGAAGTGTGTTGGTGGAAGAAAAGCAGTGTGAAGCTGCTAAGGCTGAATCGATTGAAGTTCTGTCAGAACCCAGAGCGGCACCTCTGCTGCAGGTCTCACAGCTCCGGGTGAGGAGGCTGCATTTTGAGACTCGTCGCTGCTGTCTCTCAGAACGCGTCCTGTATAAGGACAGAGCTGATGGTTTGTATTTGACCTTGGTCTCAATGTCACTCACCAGCCTCATGTTTCTCCACAGCCAACAGCTTTCCTTTATTCTCGCCCCTCTCTTCCTCCTCCTGCTCCCCACCACACCACATCCACCACACCTCCCCACCCTCAGCTGGTGTGTTTGAGCTTCTCAGCAGGGGGCCTGCAGTTCCAGAGATATGTGGGGGCGGTGTGTTTGTGCGTGTGTTTGTGCACGTGCGCATTTATGTGTGTGCTTGTGCTCAGCCGGTTGTGTGCAGACTTTCGGCTTCTCTCTCGATGTGTTAATGTGATAATTGAGTATTCCAAGTTCTGCCTGCAACTGTGTCACCATGCAGCCCAACGCGAATGCACACTAACACACACACGTGCATTCATTCACACTGACGCAAACATCACACAGCTAGTTTGTCTCAGAATAGCTATCTCACTTCTTGACAACGTTCTTCAGCCTGAGTCGTGTTGAATAGTAAGTGTGAACTCATGCAGAGATTAATCAGTTCTTTATTTTTGCTTTGGGTAGGTTACATATGTTACATCATTTCGCATATGTTGCAGAGTAAAAGACTTCTTGAGGCACTAATGAAAACCCTACAGCCAGCAACAAGCAGGATAAGGATTACAGACAGATTATTTATGACATTTTGGTCATTTTACTTTGAATTTAACTCTACAAATATGTTAATAAAACTTTGAAAATGTCAATTTACTATGTAGTTTCTTTATACTGCTAAATGTAATTTTCAAATCTAAAGAGAAAAGAGGAGTTTTGAGACATGGTGTCCCCACAAATAGAACATAATATGCTTTTTCATCCTGTCACTGCAGGATGATGACGCATGTCTCCAGAGCAGTTTTGTAGGAGCCACCAGTGCGACCAGTGAGCAGCAGCCAGAGACCAGCCCCCCGTCCCCCTGTTCAGAGTCTGAGGAGCGGTGAACTGAAGACTTGATGCGCTCAGAAGCCAGTAGGTCGTAGCTTCACTCTGAAGCTCCAGGCGAACACATCACAGACGAACCAGAAAGGCACTCTGGCTTTCAATATTGATCACTTCTCACACATTCACCAGCACAAACAGATACACATCACATGTAAGAGAAATCAATGGACAGACAAATTTACTCTGGCTGTGAGCCAACTAATTCTGGTAGCATTTATTTTAGTTTGTGCGAGCTCTGGTGGATATTCATGACTGAGAAACAGAGGAGAGTGGTGAAGAATTGGAGCCAGAAAGTTTCCGTGAAGATTTTTAACAAACGATTGAGGTGGTGGTGGTGGTGGTGGTGGTGGTGGGGGGGGGGGGGGGGGGGGGGCTACAAAGGGAGGAGGAGAGGGGGCGTTGACGAGGCGTTGTCGCAGGGAGAAGAGAGGAGGGGATTAGGGTTGACGGTTCACTGTCAAACCAGCATCGATACAACGGCAGCATTTGCCTAATCCCTTGGTAATGGGAGCTTAGCAGTCTCCTCGGACACACAAACACTCCCACCGCCTCCTCCTCCGCTCTGCTCCTCTCTTCTCCTTCCCTGCCCTCTTCTCTTCTCATTTACATAACATTAGAAACATTAGGGCGACTCCAACAAGGCCCCATTATGTGCATGTTGGTTTTGGGTCCCATTGCGTCGGCCCCGCAGCTTTGGAGAGGCGAGGAGCAGAATGAGTCAGGACATCACAGAGGCTTGTCCACTGTTTTGTCTGCTGGAGATGGTTTGTGTCTTTCTAAAGGACTTATTGAAAGGAGAGAGAAAGAGAAAGGGAGAGGGAGAAAGTGATAAATGGTTTTCTGAGAGTCCAGAGCGAGCGATCTGATTGCAGATGTGTGTCCAAAGAGCATCCTGAACATCCTGAGAAGGCACAGGCTTCAGTTTGGATAAGGATTGTTTGTTTTCCCTGATAATTAATTAGAAAGAGGAACATAAAAAGCACCGTGGCAATAATGTGTCATGGTTGACTCTTGGCACCAGAATTGTTTGCCAGAGCTGCACTTCAAACATCAAGGTGACAGAACTGAAAAACAGAAGTAAGCTTCTCACCTCATAAGCATCTGTTTACTCAGTCTGCCACACAAGACAGCTTTAATACCATGAAACTATTCAGTTTTTTATCTAAGACAGCAGCTTTTTAACCATAATAATCTGGCTGCAAGATTGATATTGATAAACGTGATCATATGATGTGCAATAGGGCTGAAAAAGAGCTGCCTTTGAACTAAAAGAACGGAGAAAAACAAAGCTGAGAATTGATGCAAAAACAGAGAAAGAGCCATATAATTGGTATTTATCATTGGAGAAACAGAAATCCCATAACTGGAGTTCTAAGTAGGCATTTGATGTGTGTTACTTAACAACAACAACAAAAAAAAAGATTTCTAAATGACAAACAATTTAGCAATACATGTGCATGTAAATAATTCATTAATTCAATATTATGACTGAATAACTCAATGATGCTATTTTTTGTATTCTGTTGTATTTTGTAGCAGATGACTGAGGCCTTGTGTTGAATTTGCAGCCTTTTGCGGTGGAACTTTTCAGTATAGTTCATACGTCATGTTTCTCCTAATTTGTGTTAAAGGGAAATTTTATATATATATAACACACACCAGCATTTTCCAGCCATCTTTTACGCCCTTGTTCATCAACTGAACAATTTTTGATGGGCATGAATAAGATGTGGAGTTTTATCAATAGATATCAAGTGTCTTGCAGACAATCACGGTCGTAATTGCATGAGAAAATGCGGCACACATTTGCTGATCGTGTTTTGCCTGAAAACATCAAATATCTTACAATTAGGCTTGAACGGGAAATTTCTAAATGTTTGCAAATGAACGCTGAAATCGAAGATATTGTGTAAACAGACTTCAGTGTTTTCTGCTGATGGATTTTTTTTATTTTTAAATCATAGAATCTCCACTGTCTAGTAATTGCACCATAATAATCAATTGTGCTTGTGTTAGAACTGTGATTTAACAGAGACAGTGTTTTACTGACAGATATGATACCACTGACTTCACATCTACTGTATTTACAGAAGTGAAGCCAACTGTGCAATTAAACATCATACAAGGCGCGAGCTCACAGGCATGAACCAGCAGAAAGAAAAAAAAATACAGCAACAGTGCTCAGTGTTTTTCTAACTTTCCCCTTTTCCTCGCTTTCATTTAGTCCCATAAAACGGAGTTTTCAGTTGGCTTCAAAGCTCCGTGCCGAGCTCAGTTGGGGGCCTTCAAAGCCCCCTGTCTGTCGGCAGGTTTAGGCACAGAGAAAGCTTCTTGTTCTTTAAGGATTTGGCTCACAAATAACGCCCAGCCAGGGCCAAGGCAACTAGCTTGCACCCTGACAGGATAGTAGGCAGATTCTGCATTTTAGTGATGTGTTTTTTGGGCTATTCCTCCATCTGTCTTGCGTGAGTACCGGCTATGTTTGCTTACATTTTGCTCTTCCTTTTGATGTTTTCTGTGCTGTCCTCTTCTTAGAAATGATGCCCGCTTACGCTTATATCGTGTGAATGCTCTCTTGAAACAAAAGCAATTCCTCAAAAAGTAGTTTCTAACTCTTATCTCTGGTTGTCTTGTTGAATTATAATTTCAGATTAGCAATAAAAAGTTAACTTAAAATAAAAAGTGCAGTGAGCTGGCTGTTTGTGCATTTTGAATAACAACTGTTCTTGAGGTTGTCTTTAGATATACCCTTAATAAATATCAATTAGAATTTTTTTTGCCCTGTGGCTTTGTTTCTAGCATTGAGAAAATAGTTTGGCTTCAAAGGTTGTTACATATGCCGTTTCAGAATAAGTCTTAAAGTTATTATAATCGATCTGATGTATTTCATCCTAAGGAGTTGATATCAGGGTTTAAATATTACTTTTTAATGCATGTGAAGCACTCTGATGGTGGGTGTTATTAGATTTTATTCAAATAGATAACTGAAATGATATATTAAAATTTGATTACGCCTTGGATGGTAGTGCTCAGGAAATCATGTCTTACGTTTTCCTTTCATGTCTCAGGTCCCAACTCTTAAATGAAAACTTACATGAAAAGAAGACAACAGGTTTCACAGGTATATACAATAAAAAGGGAGGAGACACAAACCTCCTCCGGCCAATCAATGCATGATTCAAGTGTAACGGGATGTTTTTCTGACAAGTAAATCTTATTGTAACATTTAAACAAAAATGAAATCGGGAGAAATGTATCTAAGGACGAGTTAAGAGGAAAATGAATTGGAAACTAATGTTAGAATATCATACAGTCGCAATGATATCTATATATGCTCTGTTTTTAGGTAATTTTATGTAGTTTTGCAAGAACACTCCAAGAATGTGTTATATATTTGTTATTTCTTATATGACCAAGAGATCATTTTGTATATTTATTTGAAGATCACCAGTGATACTGGCAGATTATTTCTATATCTGGGTTGAGTTTTAGAGGTGTAGTGGTATTGTTGCTGTGTTAGGTGTCTAATATGTCTGTTAGAGTGCTGTATTGCAGAGGTTAGCATGCTCAGGCCGTGTATAATGGCACACAATCATTTAGAGCAGAACAAACTTTAACACTGATGTCTCTCTTTTTTTTTCTTTTTTTTTTGTCATGGGAGAAGATTCGTGCTATATTATCACTATGTTTCTAAGCAATAGGCAGAGTTATATAATGGACTAGCAGGAGCCGTGCCGCTGTGAAGAGTTTGTTCTGTCAGACTGCAGTGAAGAATGTTAGCAAAGGAGATGGGATTTTTAGGGATTGTCAGCCTAAACTGAAAGGCTCTACTGTTGTGCCTGTTATGTTTGTTAAAAAGCCATAAACATGCCTGCTGGTATAAAGAACTACTGCTAATGCTACATCATTTTTAAGACATAGGAAATCTAGCATATTTCGAAATATACAAAGCAAGAAATGGTTTGTCCCACTGGAATCCAGAATAACCCCTGTATCAATCAGAACTGCTGGATCACTGCAGCTGATTTCAGTGAATTTGGAATTCAAATAAGCTTGCTGTGTTGTCACTGCGTGCAAACACCATAACCCTTTTAATCTTCTTTTCGTGGAAATTGTTCACATCTCTTCAGAGTGCCTCTGTTTACCTCTCCAATCTACTTATTTGCCACTGCACCTGTTCAAGTTCCTCCCATTGTGTCATTGTCTGTCATTCTTGCCCTTCACCACAGTGCTGAGGATCACAGGAATCACAGACAACACTGTCTTTTTTTTTCCCACCCCTACTTTTATTGTCCTTCAGTTTGGACAAGGGCCGCAGCTAAACGCCTAAATTGTAATTGTAAATTGTAGGCCTGCCCACATGTTAGCTCGCCAGTCACAGCACGCTTAAGAAAGCAGCACTGAGAGACTGATGGGACGAGATCGAACCAGGCAGCCATTAAAATCAGTCATTCAGCCCTTTGGAGGAGACATTCAGCGTTTGTGGTTTGTTCTAGATTTAAAGGGGAACCTCTGTGACCTGCTGGCTTTCACTGGTTTAAAGCCACTCTGCTCCGCTCCCATCAACCCTCCCTCCCCTTCAAGCCTTCTCCTGCATTCACTTATTCTCTCAAAGTTTATCTCCCTCACTCCCCGCCGTTCTGTCTGTTCTTTTTTTGTTTGTTTGTTTTCATTCATACATGATTGAAAAGAAACTTTTCAAAAGTCACTTGGAGGTATTTCGAGTAGTGACTGACTGTTGCATCATCACACGCTAACATCAACTCGAGGTGTTACGAGCAGGTTTGACGATAACCATGGTATCAAACAAAGTTTAATATTGATACTGAGGTGGTAATAAGCATGATGATGGCGAATGTAAGATTTGTTTTCTTGTCTGTTTCCATTTTCTCTTTTATTTTGTGAAAAGGATTTGCAAAAAAAAAGGAAATAAAAACAAAATGAACAAAGTGATTATGCAAACTGACAGCATTCATATTTTTGTTATCATTCTCTCAAAATCTCAATAGTTAATACGATGAAATCTGATTACTTTTGTCCACAACACTAATGTGGGGAAAATCTGATATCTTGACAAGTTGAAGTCATTACATAGAAATTTAATTTAGTCAGCATTAATCTATAGTCACTTTTGCTATGTGGCACAGATGCTATAGTTTTAATGTTCATTTAACATCATTCTCAGGACATTTAACCATTAATCAGATTCCCATTTTTTTCTTCCAGTCATCTATTATCAGGTTTTAAATTTCTACTGCAGCCTGTTGCTGTTAAACCAAAGTTCAGATGAGTGTTTCTTTTGCTTGAATCTGAATATGGAAAAAGGTTGAAATAAAATTCTAATTGAAAATGATTGCAGCACTTATGCAGTATTCTGCATCAGTTTTCCTATCGTCCTGGACGAGCTGCAAACAAAGTTTTTTGGTCTAATGATGACATTTTCCCCACCCTCGTTATCACTGTTTTGTTTTTTTTGATAATTTGCAGCTCAACATATTGAAATATACATCAATAATGGTTGTTTTCTGTTATCTTTTAATCTCTGATCTCATTGGAAGAAGGCAAGCACAGGAGCCTTCCCCTGCATTCAGTCAGTGGAGAGCAGCCATCCTCCCTGGGTGAGTCACCAGTGCATCTTGAGCAGACTACGACAAACTAGCAGTCACATTCAGGGGCAGTTTTGACTTTCCGATCCCCCTGACCTGTGTGTGTTTTGGTTTCAGGAGGAAACCCTGCAAAGCAGAAGGGGCCGTTGTGCAAACTACACATAAACCTACTAAATTAGGTAACCAGTGGACTGCTGTGCCGCCTTGTTGTTATTATCAGTCACACCCTATCTCCTTGCTTCACCCCCCACCCCCATTTCTGTCTGTCAAACCACAGTTGGGGATATTGCCTGCGTGCGTGTGTGTGTGTGTGTGTCACTTCTCCAGCAAATGGTGGATCTCTGCTGTGCTAATCACATTTCTTCTGGCAAGTTGTTAACCCATAGCAGGAGCATGGTAGGTAAGAGGAGACAGAGATGTGGTGGTTAAACTAATACAAGCATGCACATGGAAAATGGAGAAACGAAGAAAAAGAAAAGGGGTAGAGAGCATAATTAGTTAAGTTATGCACTAGTTTCTAATAGAGAGAGTTGTTAAAGGATACCTTGTTCTCTCCGCTCGTGTCTCCGTCTCCACCTTTAAATAATGCAATGTGCGAGATGGTTCTTACATACTGAGGAGGTGTCAGCAGGCAGTAAAGCAGAGTGTCAGCAACGTTACAGCTACCCAAATGACACCATACACATGAGCACACCCACACCTGCACACGCTGCTGTCATCTCTGTTTAGTGTGCAGCTAAAGCCTGCCACACCATGCAGATAATTAGACAGGCTCGTGCCATTAACATATAACATTAAGGCCTACAACATCAAATAAGCGGTAATGCTGCGTATTTCCACACAAACAAAAAGCTGAAACCATTGTGGAAATCTCAAAATAATTTAAAGGCTTTACATTAAAAACTGGGCCAATAAGATAAGATGTGCATTATCTGACAATTACAAAAGATTTACTGTAAAAATACATTTTTCCTCGTGATAAAGCTCTGTGATGTTCATGTATTAGAACAAGGATTATACGTATTTCACCATGGAAAACATACTAAAAGCTCACAGCTTAAAAGAGAGTATTCATGAATATAGCAAACAGGTTTACATCTTAAATACTTTATACTGAATTTATTTTAAAAATAAAATAAAATAGATATATATTTTAATCTAGCTGGATTTGCTATATTTTACTCTTAATTTACAGTGGTAGGCTCTTAATAGTTAAAAGATGATTCGAAGTTTACTACGAACAGGCCAGTGGCCTTGTATACCATGAAATGACGTTCCTCTGAAACTGATTTTTCAGTTTCAATACTGAGACTTTGCATCATATCAGACCAAAGGAATGAGTACAATGTTTTTTAAACCCTGCTTTCTTTAAATTGTTATCTATTTTCAAGATAAATTTCAATCATATGATGACATCTATGATTAGAAACAGTTTTTACTTTTTAGTTTTAACTTTAGGTAAAATTAAAAAAAAAAAAAAAAAAAAGCTCTTTGAAAGTATATCAAGCAAAGACGTTCCACAAATTTCCACAACTGCAAGAATGTTGAACGCAATAACAAAATCATGTAGCAGTGTGAATATTATGTGAGATGAGATGGATCAAAAAAAGCAGAGCCGAAAGAGGAGATTATTCGCTCTATTCAGTAAAACCTATGGTCATTTCATTTTGCGTGGAGACTGCCTGGAATGAAAACATTACCAGCAGCTAAATTTTAATGCCATGTTTTTTTAGTTCCATCTTAACATTGCTTGATGCTGCCAAATGTATTAAAAACAAATTATCTCTGTTCATCATATGTTCCAGCGGGTTCCAGCCATTTATTTATACTGACGTTTCTCACAGACTGCTCGTTGTCTTGGCCAATTCCAGCAGCGTTACATAGAAGCTGCATGGTGCTGCATGTCAACATCCCATTTAGCCACGTTTACCTGAGGTTCTTGTACAGTACAGATTTCCCACACTTCAGAGCCTCTGCAGGCCTCTGCTGTCTTCCTCTCACTTCCAGGAGCAGCTTCTTTTTTTTTTCTTGGTAAAAATAGCCACTATAGACTCTTTTTTTTGTCTGCCTGTCAACACCGGATCTGCTGCTACTTCAGTAATCTCAGTGTCAGTTTAGTATTAGACAAATATCTAATAATAGCCAGCCTGTTAGATAGGTGGTCCTCGCAAGAACTCAGTCACAATAAGCTTTTTCATACTGTCACACTCTGAAGAAGCTTTGAATGCAGAGTTAATGAAATAGTTGCCCATAATGCAATTTCAACTCCAATCAACAAACAATAAACAACATGTTGACATTGTTTTTCATTCTTGCCTGCCTGTTATCAATTCTCCCTGAAGAGATGTTTAACTGTAGTGTAACCTTGAACATTTGGAAACGCAGTATCAGCAAAGTATAATCACATTCACCCTGTGCGCTGTAACAGTCTAATATATGGCGCTGAAATTCTTGTTCTGTGTTTCTGTGATTAGGTTAGGAGTATGAATGCAATGTTTCATCGTCAAAGCTTATTCTAATGTTCTCCAACCAAGGCTTTACTATTTTCTGAATTAGATTAGCTAATGTTTCCTTGTTCCTCGTGTACAAACACTGTAAATAAGTGCAACACCTAAGTAATCACAAAGCTGAGATAGAAGCAAACCAGAGACTAATGTGGTAGAATAGATTATTATATTATTTATACTAAGGGGACATTTCCCTTATCATTTGAAAGGAGAATATCACCCACACGGCTTTGTACCCACAGGCGAGGCGAGGCTGTATTTATACATAATTCATATTTCCATATCATCATGGTGATCATGTGCGATGAGTGTTTGCTCTCACAGCAGGGGAGCTGAATGGTGTGTGTGTGAGATTGTGAGGTGGGCTGCAGGGAGAGTGTGTTAGCGTGTGGGCGCATTCTAGGTATTACTCATGTTGCGGGGACCTAACTTGGCTCGCAGAGTAACATTATGGGGGCAAACAGCAAATATCATAAATCATTCAACTTTACAGTGAAAAAAAAGGTAGTCGGTGCAAGTCTTCGCAACGTCCTCTGTAGTGACAGAAACACCTGTGTGTGTGTGTGTGTGTGTGTGTGTGTGTGTGTGTGTGTGTGTGTGTGTGTGTGTGTGTGTGTGTGTGTGTGTTTGTGCGTGTGTGTGTGTGTTTGTAGGCTGAAAACAGAGAGAAGGGTTTGGGGGAAGGTGTCGTGTGGGAGAGAGAACTCTGAAAGAGAAACAGATGAGAAAGAAGGTGAAAAGTGTGACAGGTGAAAACATTAACTCCATATTTGCTTTAGTTATTCACCTTCTGAAAAGAGTTACATTTTCACACGTTCTTATTAGAGATTTTTTTCGGTCGAAGACAGACAGCCTGTATGAAATGGGGGGAATTGTAAACAGCTTGGGAGTAAATAGCTCATAAGCCAGATTTATTCTTGCAAATGACAAACACCCCAACCCTGATTTCCAGGAAATATAATAACACGCTGCAATCTCCTGCTTTTTTATTATAATAAATGGAATATACTGCTATATTATTTTAAGAATAGTGAGACATGTGACAATGTCTCCAAGAAAACACACCTATTATGAAACACCAACACTTTTAAATTTAGAACGAAGAGAAGACCTTACCTCTGGATATAAATATGTTAAAAAATACCCTGCATGCACAGTGATTAGGTAAAGTTGTTCCCCAGGATTAGTCTTATTCGTACACAAAAACACAGCTCTTAGACAATCCAAAATGTTACTGAGCTATAATGCTAAGAGAAGGCACATTTAGTATATATAGAATATGGTGCAGAACAATTAGAGGTGCACAAAAAATTAGTAAAAAAATTAGTTTCTGAAAATCATCTTTCTCAAACTGACATAATTCCGACTTGATTTTACAGTCCATTTTAGGCAAAAAAAAAAGGCTCCAACCGGCTCATCATTGATATAGCAGCCCATCACAGAGTCGGATCCAGCCTGCTGGGAGCTGGCTCTAAATAGTGTCCATGAGTGATGCAGCAGCATCACACTCCATCTGCTCCATCGGGTGACTTTCTAGTTTCATCTGTCCATAGAATCTTTGAAAATGATTATGAACCACGGGTAAAAGCTAAGGGTTCAAAAAATTCATTTGAAGAGTTTAAAAAGAAAAAGTTTGTTTTTCTGGTGAGATAATTTTTTTTTTAGTCATTTCCACAGTGTTGCTTCTACCTAGAATATATTTCCACTTTTTATGGCTTTGCATTTTACTATTTTGATATTTCTAGAGCTGCCTTATTATGCACACCTTAATATAAGCACACCTTTCCTCTTTCCACGCAAATACGTCTCAGTGCAGAATGATGAAATCCAATAACGTTGTTTTTTATGAGTTAGTTGGGAAATGTGCTTAGAAATAATGATAAGTTTAGGTGGCTCACTATCCTAAATGTTGTGGGCGCAGGGTGTGAGAAGAACTAGAGAGATTTAGAAGTGACGCTTGACTTCCTGTTTTGGTTTCGGGTGATTTCCATCTGCTAGCACATGACCTTTGTTGCACAACAGACACCTACTTACATGTGATTTTCCACCTGACGCTGTAGAAAAATTCTGAAACACACATGATGCAAATGATTGATTTGAATAACTTAAATATGTCCAACTTTTATGCCCAACATACTGAACTGCAGGAAAGGGACCTTATTCATCCTTTTTTTTTTCTGAGAATAGAATTGTTTTGTAATGTGTGATAAAGTTTTTTGTTTGTCAGTTGAAAAGCCTCTTTGGACTTGAGTTTACCAGTTTTGAAGGCAGCAGGGTGAAGTCGGCTGATCCCAATATTTCCTTTAGCCTTTTCCCAAGAAACAGACACTGATGAATAAATGTTTTGAGAAAATCCTACTACTAACAAGATTATATTAAACAACTGCATAGGAAGTGTGTTTTGGTTGTTTTTACCATAATTTAGGAGGCAAGTTTTTCTCAACGTCTCTCATCTTTGTTATCCAGCCCGTCTTCTCTTGACCCTCGGTGAACACGGTTCGATCCAATTGCTCCTCTGAATCTTCTTGAGAAGCTTTACCAACACATCCAAACACACACAGGTGTGCAAACACAAAGACACACACACATCTCTCATAAAGGCTTGATATTTCACTTTCCCAGTGGACAAGACAGACTAGAATTAATTATCCCTGCTTGGGTTGGACACACACATATCACACATCCACAAAGAAGCACATTTCAACACACATTCATCCTTTGTGTGTGTGTGTGTGTGTGTGTGTGTGTGTGTGTGTGTGTGTGTGTGTGTGTGTGTGTGTGTGTGTGTGTGTGTGCAGTGTTTATACTCTGAGAAGAAGTGTGAAGTTGCTCGTGCTTAGTATTCCCTTGGTGTTTCACAGAAAGATATAGCAAAGTGTATGTGCGTGTGTGTGTTTGAGCGAGTGCACAAATGTGAAGGCTGGAATTCAGAATGGTATTGATTAAACACAGCAGGGGGTGAGTGTGTGAGCACTGCAGATAGCTCGCTCACCTGCCACTCTGCAGACACACAGTCATACAAAAACATCAAACTGTCCGCTGGCTTCATTAGAAAGAGCCTGTCTGGCTTTCAGTATGCTAAATGAAATAAATCAAGGAAATTTAATTCAGCTTTGAGGGGATGAAATATCAAATTTGTGTTGAAAATATGTTGGGCAGCCATTTCTTGTTTCCCTGTTGGACAGGTTAACACTGACAAACAATTTATTTTCACTCAGCTGTTACCCAAAAATCTGACCTTGAAGACATTTCTAACTTAAACTCTGTTTCAACTTTGTACTTTAGTGATTACAAGGTCCATGCCCAGCCTGAGGTACACTTATGGTAGGAGTAGAACGAGAGTTAAGTGGAGGTTGCTTGCACCCTAACAATGAAGATGTTGGAGATAACATGTTTCTAACCAAACACCAAGGGGGCACTAACCTGTGACGCAGTTGAATTTGGGTGCAGAATGCAGAGTCAAGGTGTCATGTAATATGTAACCATCATGGGACACTAATGTCCATTTAATGAGCTGACAACATCTGAATGTTTGGTCATAGTGTTCAGTTTTGTGTTAATTCTTATCAACTGATGTGTCAAAATCAACATCTGAAGCGTCTAAATTCATAACTTGTGTTTATTGGTACACAGATTACAGTCACAAACAGTATTATTGTCACAGTTTGAATTATATTGAAATTTTATTTCATCTTGTCATTTGTTGTTCTCTGTAAACAAGAGGGAATATTTAATCACATGTTTTCCCTTATTGTAACTGGGAGTATACATTAGTACATTTAATGCTTGTAAGTTTATACAGCTGCGTGAGAGGCTCATCTCCGAGGGGGAGCTTATATTTATGGTAAATCAGACATGACACAAAAGCAGCTCATGAATTCATGACTAATGAAAATGTAGTAGTTATATGTATGCAAGCGTGAACATAGCAAACTGATTTCTGCTACTCCCCAGTCTGTGTAATACTACTAGGACTACATCATACAAAGGTTGGGTTGGTTTTAGGAATAAGACACCCAAAACAGCCAAAAGTCTAAGTTTTATATATTCTTCTTCCCAGGATCAAGACTTTCTTGCAATCTAATAAAGTGGTCTTGAGCTCCAGGCCTTCGTAGGTTATTTATTTTGGAAATTTGTGGCTTTTTCAAAAATTTCCAGTCAAGGCCTCATACCAGACCTTTTTTTTATTTTTTATTACTATTTGATTTTTTAAGCCTCTTATCACTGACCTACAAATCATTCAAGCATTAAAAAAGGCACCTAACTCAACAGATGAGCCAGTGTTCTGTCTACACGCAACAGACAACTTACTAGAGAATTAATCAAAGATTTTGACACAGTTTATCACAGAAACAGTTTCACGGGCACAGAACAGACATTTTTGCACCAACAAGGTGATTCCAGAAAAGCTATTAAGAAAAAACTTAGCATTTCTTGCCATGGTGTGCAGTGTGTCTTTGTGAAATGAATGGAAACTGGAAGATGGAAGGAGCAGGCCTAAAAAAAACTCCATACAGTAAATAAAGAAAATCTGAAAGTTATGTTCTTAAGAAATTAGATTACAAGAGAGCTTGCCTAAGAGAGTTCAGACTGTGTTGAAAAATGAAAGTGGTCGTGACAATGATAGACTGTCAGACTAGTTAGGACTAGTTTTTGTGATATATACTGTGTTTCAATTACACTTGCACACACTTCCCATTTTCCTGGCAATACATACAAAAATGGTGGGTAACTTTTGCACAGTCCTATGTAAAGGACTAAGAGGTGAAAATGCAGTTTATTCAAGTGCCATGACTTTTAACTGGAAGCCAACAGATGTGTCACTCAGCATACTTAGAATAGAATAGAAAAATACTTTATTCATCCCCCGTGGGGGAAAATTCACTTCAATTCAGAAATGAAAATGAAAAATGAATGTATTAAATGACAGTAGAAAAAACAATAATAAGTCACTTCTGCTCCTGTGCATGTATGCTGGGACACAGGCAGTACTGCACTTAACTGGCCAACTGGAGCTGTGACCACAGCTCAACTCATATTTTTCATGTAACTGCGCTGATTGAGAAAATGCTCTGACTAATAAGGTGCCATCATGGTGTGTCTTTAAAATAGTTATGAATCAACAGCGCTGATACCGAGAATGAAAAGCTTGCCTAAGACCAATCATCTTATAAAGAGGCCAACCAAGGGTGTAGCAATCTCTTTTTAAATAAATGTAATGTAATTTACTTTTTTTTTTCTACCATTATTAACCTGATGTTAACACCTGTAATGACTAAGTGCTTCTCTTGAGGCACTTAACCGGACAATTTTTGTCTCCTTTGCTCTTGTATTTCACACATTCTTTTTCTCTCTCCTGCCCTTTACATTGTGTGGGCCTCCACACATATAATCTTGTCTCACACATTTCTCCTCTACATTAAAACCTTTCCTCTCTTGTCCTTCCAAGTACTCATGCAAGGAGGGCATAAAAAGATGGCAAGATGAACTTCTTGGTCTAATCTCTTTTTGACCCTCTTCCCTGTCCTTAATTTTCAGCCCAGTCTCACAAGAAAAACGTGGTTCATTTGTCTACATGTCCAAAATGTTGTACTTTCACAATAAATAAGCATGTGTTTTTTTTATGCCTAATCCTAACCACAACTAATAAATAAGTTAAAAAAAAACATTGGAAAATGTTGGGGCTTTGTGGGATGGAACTCAAACTTGGTAATGAGTGACAATCAATGGTGTAACACCACCATCCACCCCATTTTGGGACACTTTCATAAATGTAAGCATGTAACAGTTTGCTAAGAAAAATCTAGACACGTAACATTTTTGGAGCCTTGAAAATGTAATGGCAACTTTTAAGTCCTTATTGTGAAACGGCTACACTTTGTGGTGTGGACATCACATCCTGGAGTGAGACTGTGTTGTTATTTCCATTCATGATTCCTGAACATTTCTCAGCAGGGATTTTTCATTTTTTGAACCATTGGAATTACTTCCCTCACTCTCCACACCAATTTCTCTCCATTTTATTTGTGATGCATGAGGCATATGATACTGGCTACACATGGTTTTACACGTAGTTAAAGGTGGAGAGGGTTGAATTTACAAATTTTCCATTCATCCTGTGGACTATTTCAGGAGCATAGGAAATATATTTGTATAACTCTTTAATTCTAAGGAGTCAACTCTTTACCAGCTTTTAGATATCTAAATGTATTACGTTGCGAGTGCGACACAACCTAGTCTGCAGGCTTAGCAAGACTGATGTCTGGTTCAGTCACAGTGGCCTTCAATGGACAGTTTTCAGAGGGAATGCACTTTGGCTATGATTATCTGCTATTATTCTGCTCATAATAATGCTGTTGCTTATTTCGACACAAATGCACTCATGTTTACAGAGACTCTTCTTGAGCTGCACACAGAAAATTGCAGAAGCCCATTTCCTGAAATTTTGACTCGGGCTCTCCATAAATATCACAACGACAATTCAGTAGCATTTATGGGAAAAGGCCATATGTGGCCATATGAGGCACATTAGTGTTGTTGTTCATTATATCTCTGACTGTCTCTCCGTCCTTACAGATCTGTCTTTCCTATTCTTCCCTCATCCCTCTCATTGCCTCTTTTCCTCCTGCTCTCTCTTTCCACACCACTAGCTTTTAATCACTGCTGTAATTGGCAACTCCCTGCTGTGCTTGTGCTCACATACCCACACACATATACACATGCTCTGTCTTGCTGCTGCAAATCCCTCTGGCAATGTATGTGTGAGCATGTGTGTGTGTTTGGGGAGGGCAGGAGGAAGAGATATGGAGAGATAAGGATAATGAAAGAAGGAGAGTTTCAGAACTGCAGGCCAACTCCACAATCTGTCTGCTATGAAGCACTGTGTGGAAGTGAAGCAGTGCAGCCAAACTGTAATTATCCAGGAGAAAAAAGGCCCCATTTGAGATTCATTACAGAACACAACATTATGTTGGAGTTACCGGAAAAGCTAATGCAACCCTGACTTAGTCAAATTAATAAATACCAACTCTAAAAGAATACCACATTATATATATATAATGAACAGTTGATTGCAAGAAATCATGATGACAACAATCTAGCAATCTGAGCCCAGGCTCAGTTCCAGTCTGTTTATCTCGGGCATTTGTATCTCAACGATTTGATTGAGTAAAATGCTCAACCAGCTGTTTCTTTACTGGAGCATATTAGAATTGGTATTTTGCTCTGTACACCTGAACATGTATGGACAATAACTTGATCTTGCTTCAGACACATTTTGCAATACAATCAGGCAATCTCTTGAAATTAATACAAATCACTGGTATGAGAGCTGATTTGTTTCTCATGGTTTGTATAATCATCTCAATAAAACATTTTTGAATCAGGATTTTTCTGGCCCAAAAGTAGCATGTGGTGTAAGGTAGTATTAGGGTGGTTGGCCCACTTACTCTGCAACACTCTGCAACACTTGCCTCAGCTTAGCTAGCACAGTATTGATTGTTTTTTTCCAGTGATAACAAAATTTAGTCCATACTTATTAAGGTCACTTTTAAATCTTTGACTGTTTGAGACCTCTCGGATACACACTACGGACTGAAACAGTCTGAAATTAATTACGACTATGAGAGCTAACAGAGCTCCCCCAGTTTTAACCTTTTGGATGCATTCTTCATATCAGCACCACGATGTATACTGATTGCTCATGCTGTTTTCACAGCTCCCTGTTTGTACAAAATCTGTTACACTATTTATAAAGTGAGTTTCTCAGCTACTAAGGCCGTGCACATCTGAAGTCATATATGTGTAACAGCTTTAATAAAAGTTAAAGATCACTGAGGAGATGGTGTAATGACAAACTGATGTAACTTTTTTAATTAAATGTTATCATGAATTTACAAATCCCATTTCCAGAAAAGTTGAAAATGTTTTCTAAACTGCAAAAAAAACTAAATTTATTGATTTGTTTGAACCTTTATTCAACAAAACACAAGCACAGAGGAAATTATTTTAACGTGTTGACCTACTTTACCTACATTAACAAAAATGTAAAACAGATCTGGAAATTGAAGCCCTGAAAATATCAAAAAATATTTAAAAATGTCAAATAAAGCTGCATTAAAGAGAAGATAGAGGAGTTTATATGATAAAAGTTTTACAGCGTTTAAAGGATTCTACAATCAGCAGATTATTGGTGACAGGTGAGGGTGTCAGGATTGGGTATAAAAGGTCAATGGCTTCATCTTTGCAAGTAAAGATTGGTCTGGCTCATCATCTTGTGCCAAACTCTGTGCAAGAATGATCACTGAGTTCATCTATCTATCCATTTTCTTAATGCACTTCATCCTGTTCTGGGTCACTCTGGGCTGGAGTCTGGCCCAGCTGTCGCAGGGCAAGATGCGGGTTAACACCCTGGACAGGTCACCAGTCTATAACAGGGATAACACAGGAACAAATGAGTCACACATACACACAAAACATGCATGCTCCAGCTCAAGTAAATCAGAGTACCCAGAAAACTCCCATGTAGGAACATGCAAAAATGCAGAGAGGTTTGGTCTTTCAACATTTCCAGCTGACAACGCTGCGCGAAGATTCAGGAGGTCTGGGGGAATCACAGTGCATGATGGCCAATAATGAAAACCTGTTGGATTTGCATGACTTTCGAGCCCAGAAGTGACACTGCATGAGCAACCTTCATACCACCATGATCAATATAGCCACATGAACTCCGGAGTACTTTGGAAAATATTGCCATATATCATTTTTGAGAAGAGACACCACTGGACACAAACTTATCTGAGATGGACAGAAAGACATTGGGCACATGTTCTGTGGTCAGATGAGTCCATCCGTTTCAGCTACTTTTGAGAAGAAGGGGTGTTTGGTTCTACACACCAAAGAAGAGAAAGACCAAGCAGGCTGTAATAAACGAAAGGTGACAATATTTGGGTCCATCAGTGTCCATGGCAATGATGTGTGAAGGTACCATTTATACAGGGGTGTACAATGGAAGAAGAGAATCCAACTATGACAAGAGCAGACTGTTCAGCAACTGAAATCTTGCATTCAGCAAGAATGGACACAGATTCCTTTGAAAAACTCCAACAATTAGAATCTGCAAATCTCAATTTATTCCAAAGTTCAATCACAAGGAAGGGTGATGTAACACATTGGTAAACATGGCTCCATTGCGGCTTCTTTTCATTGTGTTGCCGGCATCAAACTGTAGATTTGTTTATATTTCTTGCGCTGTCAACTTAAATCTACATGGTCAGTGAAGACAATAAAAATCCTTTCCATACTTTTCTCTGTTTTAAAAATTAACAAATGACTGATTTAAGTTTTTGTCACTTTTAAGAAAATTTTCTGACTGTTTCTGACCTAAAAAAAAAAGGTCTGTAAATGGCCCCTTGACAACCATACTTATTGTTCAGGAATGAACCTGCACAGCCGCAAAGAACCCTCTTTAGATTTTCACTTCACATCAGGGTCGATACATTCGTAGCTGCAAAATCCTAAAGAAAGTATTTTGAGAACAATTCTTCACTTAAATTATGTCGTAGAGGCCTCAATTAGTTGTGTTGGGTTGGAATGATGTTCATATTTCCAGCACTGACTGCACACATCGTTGCTGGTAGATTTATGTGAATTAACCCTTTATGGCCTAAATACAAGCAGTGTGGGTCAAAAACATAACACCACATACACTTTGACAACTTTCATTCAGAAAACGTAGCAGGGAGAATGTGCTGGAGAGTGTCGGGGTATGCTGAGGCTTACTTGACCAGTGGTCGCCCACCAAATCCCACAGTGTGAGAACCACATGACAATGGCTGTGCTAAACCCAATGCTTAAGAATCCCAGCTTTATGGTTATCATGCCACATTGGCTGTAGAAAGGAAAGTTTCATGGTTGTGTGTGTGTTTGTATCTTTTATGTTGGTCACCCCACCATGTCTAATGGCCCCTTGCTGCGTGCAGCGTCCTATGTTGAGCTGCTCCCTGCTGTCACACTCACACACACAAACAAATGCATAGGCACAGTGGGGGAGATTTTGGGGTGTCCCTTACCCTAATACCCTCCACAATACACCACCACTGCATCTGTTGCTCCACTTCTCAAAGTTGAAAGGTGGTCACTGAAGTGCCACCATGTCTCTGCTCTCTGTTTGGTAGATTTCGTCCTCTTTCTGCATTACATCTCCCCCAGCTCTCCCTCCTTTCCGTTACTTTTTCGTTTTCATCACACTCCAAAGATGGGCTATTATTTTTGCCATTTCTCCCTGTGATTGTTTCGTTTCGTTTTTTTTGTTTTTTTTACCCTTAGATGAAGGACTGGATTCTTCAGGCCAGCTGCTGCTTGTGAGAGATAGATGGACGAACTTGGCCCTCTGTAGGCCTTCATTATGCAGACAGCTAGCAACTGCCTCAAATGCACAGGTGAGCATTCGCACTGAACAAACTTAGAACTCTGTTGTGATTTGTGTCACCATGGATACAGTATCAACTGATAAAGGTGTTTGGCTTATGTGTCTTCTCCATGTTAAATACATGCAGGATGGAAGAAAGTTACTTAATCATGAAACAGGTTGTTAGTGTTGTGAGTTAAGAAGACAAACTAATAAACGAAATCATGGTGTCCAAATCCAGTCAAATTATGCTTCAAAATGCATCCATAGTATCATTTCTACTCGTGTGCTGAGTGTGTTATATGTGTATGTGCTAACTTGTGTGTGAAAGCAGGTTGTTTCCCAACAAAGACGCCGGCGTTTGTCTATCTAGGCATTAAGCAGACAGTAGAGAAGAAAAGGGCTGTCATTAAAATTCTAGCACTGCAGTTTTATTTACATCCTGCGTTGTGGAATAGTCTGAAGAGTGGAGAGGAGAGGAGAGGAGAGGAGAGGGGGATGGGTGAGGTACAGACAGAGAGAAGAGAAAGGAAAGAAGAGCGAACAGTGAGATGCTGATAATTCGGTTTACCACAGCCAGACCCAGCCCATCCCCAATGAGCTGCTTAAACACACAAAAAACACACGCAAGTATATCAACTGAAAGCATGAGGAAGGCATACATGTGGTGAAATAGGTTCATCTAATGCTAATAGGGACAAAGTTGCTGTACACTCGCACACACAATTAACTTGAAGCAGTTGTTCTCAATCAGTTTAGTTTTTGTTCTTTTTTCTTAAATATGTGAAACAGTACGCACATTTACTTCAACCCGCAAAGTGTGAAACGCACTCAAACACACGCAGACTAAATCTGAGCCACAGAGAAGCCAGTTACGTCAGTATATTTTCACACTGCGGTAGTGTCTCTTTGTCTGCTTGTCGGGCAGCCAGCTGTAAGATGGAGGGCGAGAAATATGCTTTTAGCGGACGATTTCGTGAGACATAATACACGGTTTTCTCGTTTTTGTTTCAACGCAGCATTGTTCTGGTATTGAGTTGTGTCACGATGATTAGTTTGTTGTTTCATCTTTTACAGTGTGTGCACGACTGAGTATTTGGACAGACAAGCGGTTGTGTATGGGTGTGCACAGCGCACAGTTTGATGATTACAAGACCTAGTTATGCGCTTCAAAAGAAGCTTAGCCGGAAAAGGCAGAGTTTCGTGTTAGCATTCACGTGAAGATCCTAACAGGAACCTGGTGTGCGTTAACAATGTTTGTGAGGGGGATGGTAACCTATTTGTCCACCTGTCCACAGCATCAGCTGTTTGTGTTGCCACAGACAAACAAACACACAAACAGAGGAGCAGAAGTAATTTGTTCATGTTGAATCCTGTCCTCATTGTAGAGTTTGCCACAGGGAGAAAACACACACACATACGTATGGAGTTGCTCAAATCAGAAATCGGTTTTGCCTAAATATGCCTCGATACCATGTTATCTCACATGCCTCCTTTTGTTAAGTGTGTAATATCGAGTTTTATGACAGTATTTTATTTAAGTCTTTTCCAACCAAATTAGCTAGCTAAGCACGTTTTTGTATGTACAAGGATTTGTGCCCCCCCCCCGCCGAGCTACTTCACTTTACGTGAGCATATAAGAGACAATGAAGCATGGTTATTCATTCAAGTCAGTTGTGTTCTGTTCTTCTGTTATTGCCACGCCTCACACTGAAAGCATCATCGACTTGTCCCACCCGAACAAACCTACATGAACGTCACTGTTGGGTACAGATTTATCCACAATTTATCCAGAGAGCAAAGCATCAGTATGTACGAGAGAGGGGCACAAAATAGCCCAGAAATGATTTCTAAAAAAGCCCCAGAAATTTTTATCAGCTCAGAGAAAGACACTGAGCAGTCGAGAATGATGGAGGGCCTCTGTGAGATAGTTCACTGTTGTCTGATAAACAAAAACAGATGAATTCACGATTTGATTGCCGCTTGATTTTTACTCTTTGCAGTGGGAGTTGTCTTTTAGAAACAACCCTAAAACACACGCACACACACCGTGGACTAGATTGATAGGATTAGAGACTGGTGCTATAGTCAATCTCTCTGTCTTTCTTTTCTCTCGCCCGTCTGCCAAAGCCTTGATTATTCACGAGGTTAGCTCCTGATTGTGATAGCACAGGTTCATTGTCACTCCACCTCTTCTTATGCATCACGGTCGATTGTGTGTGAAATAATCTCATCGTTTATTTATTCATTTATACGTAAATCATATCTATCTATCTATCTATCTATCTATCTATCTATCTATCTATCTATCTATCTATCTATCTATCTATCTATCTATCTATCTATTTTATATTTGAATATATCTTATCAATGCCTTGCATTTGAGGATGATGTCAGCTGTTGATTATATCAATAAGAATGCATCCAGGCTGCAGACAGGCAGATTTCGCAGAATACTGATGAAACTCTAAATGTGCTTGTGTGAGGATATCAGTGCTGCAGCGGAAGGCTTGAAAAGGTAGCCGTCGGTCAGCCCTCTGCTGTAACAGTGCAGCCGATGTTATAAAACCTCCACCAGCAGCTCGTGTAACGAAAAAAAATATTCGAAAAACCAGCATACGCGCACTGACTTCTGTTTAAAATACCAGAAAGAAAATTTTAGGCCTTTGATGATTCCCTCAAAAAAGGGCAAATACGTCCTTCTTAGGGTAATTGTCTTGATATTTTCCTCACTGATATTTCGCTAATGACTGAAGCTTTATTTATTTACTACTCATTCGTTGTCATGCTATCGAGTGTTAGTTTTTCTCTCTGTCTGAGGGACAATGTCCCCATTCTGAGGAGAATGCGAGTGCAGTGTTGACACATGTTAGTGCTGGCTGATTAGTCGACACATAAAGGAACACGCAGCCCCTCCATCACTATTCAGCCATTTTGTCTCCCTGTCTGTGCATACTGGTGGAGTGGATGTTTGTGCGTGTGAGAGAGGCTTTTGTTAAGGTAATGCTTCGGTGGGAGAATGGACGAGGGAGAAGACACCATGAAAAATTGCCCAGACTACAGCCAAGTCCCATGAAACCAAGGATGCTTTTTTCCCCCTTAATCTCGGCAGATCAGAGCCACACCGTTTCAGCCTTTTCTTTTACCCCGAAAGGCCCAATTTTATATTTGCTGGGAAACACATAAAAATTAGATATATTTAACAAGAAATTGGGACAAAGGTGTTGTGTAAGGTGGTGTGTCAGATCAGTGGTTCTGTGTCTTTTGTGTCTTAAGTGGATTAACAGAGCGGTCAGTGGGACAGACCGTCACAGTGGCAGCCATAACCATTGTTTACAAGCCTGTGTTGCCTCTGTCACTTCACATTTTCGTACGATGTAGATTTGTTTCCCCCAGATTTTCTCACAACAGCAGGGAGGAGTTTGTGCAGATTCGTTGTGTAATCTTTTTGGAAAAAAGAATGAAAGTTGGTGCTGTCACATCTCATCAATTTCTAGACTTTTTCTTTTAAACATTTAAAGCTCTGTCAATGTTGCTTCACTTGGTCAGGTGGGAATCTATATATTATATTGTAATTTACCTTTATCAAACGGTTTTTATGATGAACAACACCATTTCATTATTCAAATGCTCATTGAGGGCTCTGAAGCTCATGTAGCAGAAGAAAAAGAAATGCAATTTGCTGGACTTTTATGAAAAGGAATAATTTCAGATTAATACATTTTTCAATCATTTTCAAAATCTTCTTATTTCTAATGTTAAAAAAACCATTTCAAGTGTTATAATCTTCCGAATAATCAAAACTCAAAAAAATTGAAGCTTCATAATCTTTATTTTTGTCTGGTAGAATCTGCCGTTTAGCCGTTTGTGTCAGCTTAACGTAAAAACGTGCAAATATGTCCCGTCTTTGACAGTGTAATATTAAAAGTCAAATAAAAAGAGCAGCGTGATTTCAATAAATGTTAAATAAACCTAAAAAAATAAATTACAATACTGTTTTCTCACATTATGAACCCATTTATTTCACCATTAGACCATCATGCCACCGCTATACATGAACTTTATTATACCGTAACTGTATATATATGTATCTGAATTATTACTATTATCATTCCTATTTGGCTATTACAGTTGAGAGTATTTTTGTGTATTTCTTAGATAATGTAAACTATGTGTTTGATGGATTAGTATATTTAATTGCCTCTTTTTGAAAATATTTTTTTCTCTTATTCTTTTCACGGAAAGGGTAAAAACAATGTATGCAATGAATTATTTTACTCTGTTTGAACAGCATAGCTCCCCCTCTGGCTTTCAGGTGGCTCAACATCTTTCATGCTCCTCATCTGATGGATTCGGTTTGTTGTTTTGACAGTTAAGTGAGTGTTTAAGTCAGATTCACTGTACAGAAAGAGAGTTTTGTCTCAGCTCCACAGCATGAAATTAGCATAAAATAAAACATGTAATAATATTTAAGAGCATTAGAAATCCACATGGTGAATTGATTTGAATTACTCCGTTCACAAAATGAAATTAATACAATGAGAATCCATCTGAAACATCTGTTAGTTTCTCCTCCTGCACATTTTTATTCATATCAGAAACCTATAGACAGAATTGAATTAATGACTGACAAGGACTAACGTACAAAAAAAAAAGTAAATATACACTGGAGCTTTTCATTAGTTTTCTTAAAGCGATCAAAATGGTGAATTCAAGTGAAAACCTTTCATATCTGTTATCATACTACATATTTCTCATCTCTACAGATAATAACTACTTGCATCTTTCAGATTTTCTTATCACTCTCTCCTAATGTCTTATCTCTGCAGTTAATATGTATATCTATATGTATACACTTAACCTTGCCTATGATAGAATCTAATGATAAGATTTCAATAATCTTTTAAGTGCTGTGAATAAGATGTTGGTGTGATTATACCTTCAAGGACTCAAAGTCATATCGAGTCAAAAAGCGTCTTTTTTTTTTTTTCACACTTCACCTCTTTTTTTCAGTTTTTTTCTGCACTGTGAATGATTTCAGTAGACATGTGACAAGCACAAGGTTTCCTGTTTTTTCTTATAGTGTGTGTGTGTTATAGAGATTTTTAGCAGTTTTTTTTTTTCTTTTTGTATTTTTTTCCAATAATGTTTTACTGTTTTTCTGCCACAGTGCCACGATAATCAAAGCAAAGGTTTAAAGGAGTCACTATCATTGTTTCCTTTTGTACAACTTTGTGTTCACGCTCATTACGTTTTTATCATGAGTTAAAATTTAAGACGTATTTCAGTAAGACAAAAGATAAACCGTTCAACTTTATTTGGTACATTTGGTAACAATAGTGATAAAAAAAATAAATAAAATTCTGCAGGGATTTTGAATGACTTAGTAAGAATTAGTGCATTGCATGAGGGAGCACACAGTCAGTGATAGCTTTTTGATGACTGTGACCTATTAACATTTTAAAATTGTGAATCCTACTTACCATTAACTCACTCACCTTCTACTTGACCATCCAGTCCTGTTAGCTTGCGCTGAGGCCTGTGCTGAAGTCTGCAAATCATCTCCAACTGTCTGTGTAAATGGAAATATGTAGTCGTCAAAATGTGTGCGTGTGTATGTTTGCTTTGCACCGTTTTTAAAGTGAGATTTTGCATCCACAATACTCTCTGTTGTCGATTTTTCACCCTTTCTTTTTCTGTCTGGATCACAGATTCTCCCTATCACGAACACACACTCTCTCTCACACAAACACACACAGACCTACGGAGGATCAGTCATGCTGGAAGTTGTTGAGGTGCCAGTTTGACATTGTTGTCTATAAGCTGCTTTGGAGCAAAAGGAAATATTCTGAGGACAATTCCAAATGGTTCGTACCAGTGGAGGCTTTCTCGCTGCTCCAATAGCTCCTTGTCGGTGAATCATTGAGGGGGAGGGTGGCAATTCACCCCAGTTCATTCTCAGTAGAACCCATTCCAAATGTGAATAGAAACAGCAATTGATTTGCTAATGATAGAGTCCACAGTCTTTATAAAATGGATAAAACAAGCTTGTCCTTGTCGGTATTGAAATGTTTGGGAGGCTTCCTAAATTGATTAACTGAAGGTGAACTGGAGACAGCCGTGCAGGATGTTGTTTTATACTGTGAAGAGATGATTTGATATAAATGTGTTACAGCTGTTTATGTCAGCTATATTGCTTGAATTTTCCTCAGAATAACCAAATTATAGTTATCGAATTATCGTGTGACAAAATGAGGGGAAATATTTGCTCACTCGTGATTTATTAAATTAATTTGAACATATTCGATGCTCTCAATTATACAATCCCCTCAGCTCGCCGAGGACTCCTGGTTCATCACTGTCACTTCCTCATACGCAGTTTTTTACTTGCAGTCTTTTACATGATTCACTTTTGCAAATTTGACGAAGATGAATATGTTGTCTGCACACGTGTTTCAGTATTTCGATACATTTTAGTTTGACATTGTGTTATCAAATGAAAATGTTCGAATAATGTTAATCAGAGATTGCCTTCTTCAATGCAATAGACAACTCAGTTAATGGCTTTTGCAAATTTTCATTTTTTGAATTTCCTTCGGAGGGTAGCAGTGCTCACTGGCATCAGAAGTTATGTTAGATACAAAAGTAAACCACAGCTTGACAAAAAAAAATCACAGCATCTCCCTCACTATCTCCCATCAAACTAACATTTACACTCTCTCTGGGCTTGTTGAAATAATTTCTTAGTTCATAATGATATGAGAATAATGATGATAGTCATTATCCCCCGCTGTGAATGTGACACAAATGGCATATAAATCCAGATGTGATAGGCTCTAATATGCAGCTGCTGATAATAATCCAGCTGATAAATGACGTTGAGGAGCTTTAAAGCTCTTAGCTCCAGTTTAGCTCTCCATGAGGAGTTTCATTTTAACATGACATCATGGGTTATAATGAAATAGGGGGCACCCTGGTAGTTTAGTGCATCAAGCGGTGTTGGCTGACCTCTCTCTGTGTGTGTGGCCCGTTTTTCAGAGACGTTCCATGGAAATTATGTGTATTAGCAGAAACGTACTGTAGCTGCAAAACTGAGCAGTGAACACAATCCCTGGCCCTCATTGCACGTAGGCTTGCTGTGCCAGTAAGTGTTCTGTAGAGGTGTGATGGATAAAGAGCAAGACATCCCAGCATGGTTTTACAGGAACATCTCAGTGCTAGTACATCACACAGCTGTGAATAGCTGTCACTGGGTTTCAGCTGTCTCGGTCTCTCAGACCCTAAATTTCCTCTTGCAGAAATCAGTGTGAGTGTTGCCTCTCTGTGCAGGATGAATGCAGGATTGAGGACCTTTACCATGGCAACCACTAATGCAGTATAGATGCAGGGACTGAGTCTCGGCTGCCGTTGTAACAACACAGGACTCACGGAAGGCAGGTGAAATGTCATCCGGGTTGTTTAAATGAGTGCCTTTGATGTTGAGAGCGGTGAACTCTAAATCCCACTCGGCTATGCTGTGGAAATCAGGTTATTGTTTCCTGTATTAGTTCAGCACCACAGTATTCTCTCCATTCAGGTTCCATTCAGTGGCTTGCAGCCAACAAAAGAGTCTCTCCTCAACATGGCTTCCTGCACTGCAATACAGCCCCACTTCATTTTTATGTCAGCCTCTCCTTCACATTGTTTCCTATATCGGCTTATACTGCCCAATCCTAATAATCCTCCTGTAGTCTGGATCGAGCAGCTTCCTCTTACTTTCTTCAAAGATTTGATTCTTGTATCCTCCCATACTTCCACTTTACACTCTGGATTACATTTCTTTTTCCTTTTTGCACACAGAGAGTAGAAGTTTAACCTTAAAACATTGCATGTCCCTTTAGGTAAAAAAAAACAACTAAAAAAAATCCCATTGGAATGCACCAAAATAAAACATTTGGCAAACTAAATAAAACTACACATAATAAATACATATATGTTTACACGAACACTCTTTTTTTTACCTACTCATATTATTTAGAGATCAAATTGTATTTGGAGCCACAGTGGATGCATACCAATAAACGTTTCTCACACTCTCTTAAAAAGAAAGAATAAGTTTGGTTTGTCGTGCTGAAAGATATTTTCCACCAGACAGAAGGCCATAAGCCACAGCCTTCCTGACTAGACTGTCCAAAACTAACATTCTTTCTATGTGGCCTTGTCAATCATGCTTTCCTGACCTGCTGCTGCTACCGTCGCTATATGTGTGTGTGTGTGTCCCTGTGTGTGAGGGCGTATTTGTTTTGTCTGCCCCTATCTGTAGCTTTGAGCTGCCCCTTTCTTTCACAGCGAGAGAAAGAAACCACACCCCTCAGGCCTGAGCTAGTCTATGCGTATGTGGCGGTTTGCTCTCCAGGGATTTGAGGATTTCTCTTGGAGTCTTTGCTCCACACTAAAAACTACTGCACACCAAATACTTATAGTCATACATTGTGTACACAGGTGGTTCTCCAAAAGATATGATAAAAACATAGAGACATGTGTGGACACGGAGACCCATTTGGGCTCATGTAGTGTTATATTTGTTCGAGACTTTTCTACTCCCAGCACAATCAAACCACTAAGAATCTTATAGGAAACATATCAAATATATAAACACACAGCAGATATTTCCGTATAATCACTGACACAGATACAAGCGTGTCCACACGCACATGTAAACACAGCGTAGGCTTTGGCCAATAAGAACGGAGCTTGAATGTGACCTGCTTTTCTCTTGTGAATAGAGACCCCAGAGAGACCAAAACCCACCTGTTTTCATGAGTGTGTGCGTTATTTGTGTTAAAAAATACTCCATCATGTCCTCTGCTTATTGAGAGCTAAGGACACATGTCCCACATATGTACATGCAGTTTCCTCACCATCATGTTTTACACCTGATGACTGCACTGCTGGTTGTGTTAGCAGTTAATGGTGCGCACAGTATGGTTTGATAGCATTTTCAGGTATTTCTTAAAAATGTTTGCCATGCTTTTGTACGCTAAAATTCTGTTTTGAAAACTGTCAGACACACGTGGAATGCTGTGTTAGGGACTGTTTTTTTTTTTTACTCACCACAGATGGCGACTTTTTAAAGTATTTAACACTGACGATGTTCTGATTGGACGATGTTGTCAGACTGGTTCAGTAGAGAATTATAAAAGCTGAAATCTTTTTCTCCATCCTCTGAACACATTTATGCCATCAACTGATTATTTTCTAAGTGAATGGACCAGAGATTATCAGTAAAGATGCACAATATCTCAGTCAGTAAATACCATACAATACTGCACTGTAACAATAATAATAATACAAATAGTACTACTACTAATACTAACAATAATAATATTAATAATGATTATGATAATAATAATAGGCTTGGTAAAAAAGGAAGCATTTTATTCTATAAAGACTGATTTACATCTAGACAGTTGCATTTATTTTTATGTGTGTGTGTATGTGTGTTTGTGCTTTAGAAAAACTGTCTCTTGATGTCCATACCAATGAGCATGTATTGATGAATTTCAGGTGTACATGTTTCTCATGCTGCCTGGGTGGAATGTGAAATGGCTTCTCCACCTTGAAGAGCAAGTGCTGTGGGGGCTTCCTGAAGTGGTGCAGCAGCGCAGGGTCATTGGAGAGCCACAGCCTGTTTGGGAACAGAGAAATCTGTGTTATTTCAACACAGCCAGCTGGATGAAGGGCCCTTCCACAGGCATTACGGATTAATCTGTGGCAGAATCTCACCAGGATCAACCAAAATGGGATATTTAACCTCACGTGTCCTAGCCCTCTTGTGATAAGCCAGGACTGAATATGACCCACATTGGGACTACATTCTAAATGTATTACCTGACTCCTAATAAAAATATCTTTATAATGATACTAAATACAATGTACAAATCCATGATGTTAAATTCTAAGGAAGGTATCACTAAATCCAGATGTTGATGGGCTTCTGTCCAGCTTCTTCAGGGCTTCTTTATTAATCATTTTAATCTTATGTGTTTCTCTCCCTCAACGACTCAGTGTCTTATTCAGCTGGTTTTAAAAAGTGACCTTTGGCACTATGCAGAAATGTTTATTCCACACTTTCCTACTAGCTTTACACACAAACACAGATTCCCAACTGAAAGCTCCCACATCTGCCTTCACTTATTAGAAATGGTTTGTTAGCAGGCTGTGTAGAACTATCTTCCTGCTCAGTTTAGCAGAAGAAAGCATGATTGACAAGTCTAAATTTAACAAGCAGAAAGGACCAGTATAAAGTCTATACACTATGATGTGGATTAAATACATTCTTTGTCAACTCAGTAATTCAGTAAAAAAAATTAGATTTTTTTGTTTGTTTGTTTGTTTGTTTGTTTGTTTTGTATCAGGCACAAATTAAGCATAAAAAATGACGCTACGATACAGGACTTCAACAGAAATTGAATGCAAAGACAGTGTGCTTGATTCAGACTGTCGTAGACATCACAGATTAGACTTCAGAAGGATTTCATAGAAAGTAAATAAGATTTTTTTACTCTGACCTTTTAATCCAGACTCACAGCAGGATGAACTGTGACAATCTGGTTGTGATTAAAACGTGATGGTAGCTAAAGCCTGACTGTGCAGTGTCACACTCTCTCCTAAATCACTATCAGCTTTTCAACATTATATATTCCCTGGAATCCTTTTGTAAATACAGACATTTGTGTGACAGAAGTAGCTAAATAAAGTTGAGTTGACATAGTTTCATAAGACAAAAGTGTACAAAAAGGCTCATGGAAAGACACTGAAAAATAAATCATGCTCTCCACTCACACGTGCTTCTTTGACTTTAGTGTTACACCTCCAAATTTGACTTCAACTTGTTTAGTTGAGACATAATCACAATATCCAGCAATAACAACTATGCATCCTTTGAAAAGCTCTGTTTACTGTAGATTGGGTAAACTATATTTCACCACTACAAAGGCAGGTGTGTCTTTTTATGAAGGAGTTCCTTTACAACAGCGTATCTGTATGCAGATGAAGGCTTTAATATGCGTTTGCCATCTAACACAAACATGATTATGTCAGACACTGCATGTACCACTCTCTGTGTTCAAAGAGCTTTAGTGATAATATGTTTTAATGTAATTTATCAAAGATTCCTATTTCTAACATCTGCACCCACAAACACGTTCTTTACTGTTTGATACTATGAATATATAATGATGAAGTTGGAGGTTAACCTTGGAAGAGGACATGCAGATCAACAAGCGTCTGATCACCATCCTGTCACCTTACAAACGATTACAAAATCTCTTTACTGATATATGTTTTTGGACTATAATTAAAAATATCTACCACACTGAATGCTATGCCTTCCTGTTTTCCTAAAGTTACTCACTGTGAGTTGATTTCGTACCTGTTTGGTTGCATGAGCACGCTCTTGTGAAATCACGTGTCTCCTGAGAACTCGAGCCATTTGATTTCAAACTTCGTGGCTCTATGTTTATCTGATTGACAGCAGTAATTCTCACTGTGGTTTGAAAGCCATTCAAAAAAATATGAATCACTCTCAGTTACTGTAATCGTTGCAATCTCGTGACACGGGGTGGAGTCATTTTAGGTGATGTGCTCACGAAATATGTAGCTGTGATGATTTGATTCCCGTCTAACTTGAAACTCCTGCAGCTGCTGGAGCTTGGTCATTCCACCTATAGACTCAAAGGTTAAGAAAGTAGCCTGTAGGCAAATGAGAAGAAATGATGTTTGTTTACTAATGACATCACCACTAGTTGAATTAATCTAAATTGTAAAGACACATTATCTGCTCTACACCTTTTAGTACACAAAAAATAAGGGATCAAAAACTGGCTAGAGGCTCCTTCATCGTAGTTAATACTGAGCCAATAGAAAAATATCTGAAAATGAAAAGCTGTGATCTCAGAAAAAAGAGGAGATCACACTATTGACTTAAAGAGCCTCGGCTTTGCTCATAGATCATTTATAATTTTAATGGTTGAATCTGCTTTATGATGAAGACAGCAAAATACGTCTTATCCAAGTCTTCAATATTTTGAAGATATAATCCTGTTAGCAATAGAAACCTCTTTTGATTAGGTAAGTCTGCAGAAATACTAATTTCTTAACTCGGATTTCCCCACACAATGAAATGGTGGTAATTAATCAAAGTTTTTATCTGATTCCTTCACAAGTGAGATTGTACAATTCAGAGACACAACCATGTCTATCTCAGTTATCATCAACTCTCAGGAATGACTGACAATCACTCACAAGGTGAGAACTGATGCAGAAGTAATCAAGAGAGGTGATCCGACCTGCTGAATAACTTGCTGTGTTGCTTGCAGGCATAAAAACACAGCATCACAGTTTTATATGTCCAAAGGAGCAAGTGTTTGTGAGTAAAACAAAAAGACCAACTCCTGAGTGCCACTGACATTTGACAATTAATTAACTACTTGTGACTGAAACAGAAAAATATACCAGTTTTATCTATTGAAATGTTTATACCAACTCTACTGGCTATGATCTCACTATTAATAGAGGAGTAGAAAAAGGTTATATAGGAACTCACGTAGTGCTCACACTGAGCCACTGAAGTGATTTTCAGTCACTGTTCCTTTCCAACTCTGACTAATTTGTGAGGTTATTTTTGTGTTCCATTTCTCACAAGTGTGAAGAAGCCTTAGTGTAGAGTTAGAGGTGTAATTTTGCATAGGTGAGAGAAGTAATCCATGTTTTCCAGTCCAAGATAACTCTGTGGAAAGGAGTCGGGTTTCCTTTTTTTTAGTGTCGGAACTTCATTCCATTGTATATTCATACGCCAGTCGTACCCACAGATTACGCTTTACTTTACTTTGTTAGATTAACAGTTTCTCACAAAAAATTGATTGCCATTGTATTGAGAGATAAATATTTATTAAAACACATCGTATTGGCACTAATTAAAAAAAGATATGTGATTTTAGTTTCTATTTGATTAAAGTGCACGACAGGATATAGAACGGCATAGGGTGTTGTCCGGTCTATATAAATGCGCCGCCATCTTACATTTCATACTTTCTGCGGTTCCGGCTGCCTCTGTACCGACTCTCCGTGGAGGGAGTGGATGAGGGTTCCCCGCTGACGCTCGTCTACGCATTTTCCTTGAGTTTTTCCATTTCCAGGTGGCTTTTACTCTCAAGGACCCAAGTGGACGGACTTGCTGTGTTGACAAGGGTAGGCTTAAACATTCAAACTATCGGCTTTAGTCCATTTCTTCATCTTTACTTGCCCCGCTCTGTCTGAATGCCAGCGGGAATGGAGACGATTGTTGTGTGCGGGCTGGCCGGGGATGCTGCTGCCGCAGCTAGCGAGTCAGCTGCTTTCACGGCAGATATTTGGGATATGCCAGCCACCGCCTAATGGAAACCTAGCCTTTTACAGAAGATTCTCTCTGACATGTTAACAGAGGGTTTGGTATTGTCCATTATGAACTATTTTCCATAATATTTAGATTAATCCTGTGGATTCCGTTGCCTCACAGTTTATTCGGAAACGGATAACTGGATTTGCAGCAGACGCCGATGTTATGTCCAAGTTCGTTTTTAATTGTTGCCGTCGGCAAATGTTAGCCCAGCTATTAGCCAACTTATTGTTGGCCGCATTCCTTATTTCTGACTCATGTTTGGGCGACTTGGCTTTCGCCTTTTTGGTCGTCTGCTTTTACAGCTGTTTAAGCTTAACAAACGCCACACGAGGGGGGCGGGGATGTGCGCAGGTGAAGCTCATTGCAGTTCACCTTCAAGTTATATGTTAATTTTTTTTCTGGCAAGCGCCAGTAAACATTGGTCGGGTAGCTAAATTGGTTAAATTGACGCCACCGTTTCGTCGGAAGCTCCGTTGGAACTTTATGTGGCCGTGGCCGGTTAGAAACGTAAACGTTCAATCGTGACATAATGGCACCAAACTTTAATGGTTTACATTTGAGTTGACTCCAACTCGTAGGCCCGTGAGTGTTTTCCACTCGTCCTTTTAAACAAAGACCGACAAATTCCTCCCTGCCGAAGTGCTTTGGGAGGAAGACGAGGAGGAGCCAGAGTGTGAAATTCGAGTCGGTGGTGTTGGGGCAAGAAAGTCAGGGGCAGCCAGCAGCTGTGGAGAAGAGGCGGGGCAGCACGCTTTTTGTTTGGGTGAGCGTTTGGTCCGTTTTTATTAAGTCTTACATTAAGTATACAATTCTTCCTATGGTCCCTTTGCACAGCCATAAATTCATTGGTTGGACTGTTGGAGAGGCACATGCGACACGCGACTCAAAGTTGGATACCTCGTGGCTTTTTGGCTTCTTCCCAATACACACAAGTGGTACGGCGACAGCGTCCGTGCTCCCTTCGTTTCACGGGGGTCCGTGACTTTTTCTTGTGCCTTTTTTTTTCAATTGTTTTCGCGGAAGCCTCATCACAAAAACTGGATCATTTTGAACTGTGCCCGGACAAATGGGTCCAGTTTCCTAACCACGCGACTGGTTTCGCATGTCCCGTTTTTCCACATTCCAGAGATCGCTGGGAAAAAAGCGTTTCGCATCCCGTGTTTTGAACTTGGTCCAAATAATTTCGCTAATTCGTCCTCCGTCAGTCCTCCAGTGAAATCCCCGACCAAACTGCACAGCGCAACAAAAAACTACAGAAAAAAACAACAAGCAGCGCTATCTCGTCAGCGTATTTCTTTTTTTCTGACGATGCAGACAAAAAATTTTGAGACGGAAACGTGGGTGTTGGTTGCATCCGAGGCAGTAAGTGGTATGCTGAGACGATCCACTTATAGGAAAACTGCTACCGTGAACCTTTGCATTAGTCCAACCCAACACCGTCGTTTTTCTCCCCTTTAAAATAAATCAATAAATGAATAAAATAAAAAAATCTTAGTGAACTCCACATTAAAGATGTAATGACTGTTACTGTTGTGAGGCAGACTTGGATTCCCAAGCATGAGTCGCAGTGAGATATTAATTCGGGTATTTGTTCTGATTTGGAGAGAAAAAAAATCTGGTTTTCTTACTCCCAGCCCTTTAAAGTCTTAGTATATGGGCTGGACTTTTATTATATGTTATAAAACGGGAGAAAAGTCACCTTCGCGCGAGCCCCGTGAGTGCTTTACCTGTCCCTCCACAGGAATCCCGACGTTCTGCTGTGGAGGAACAGAGCAAAGCCCTGCAGGCTGCAGGCATCGGGTTCATTGTGTTGTTGGCAGCAGGCAGCGAGTGCTGCTGACCCTGCACATTATGCGGCTAAGCCTGTGGCAGCCTCTGTCTCTGCTTGTGCGGATAATACAGCTTGTTTGGGTCATTTACTCATCTGGACGTATTGACTCCTTGTGTTTTTCACAAGAGAGTAAATGGACTGTGCTCCAGTTTAAATGGATTCTGCTCATTTGTAGTCCTGTGCTCAAAACGCATCTCTTTAACTCAAACGGTGCATAATTTCCCCCTCGAAAGTAATTGTCTGTACCTTCTTTTTAAAGGATGCTGTAGTGTCTGCAGGCCAAGGCCAGAAATGCAATTTGAAGGAGGGAGTGCGTGTCAGATGGACAAAAATTTTTACTCTAATCTGAACACGAGGCTCACCTGAACTCAGCCCGGGGGTGTTGAGTTCCAGTGAGGAATAGATGGCTGTGATGGGTTTGTTAAAATGAGGAATGACACAGAAAAGTTGAGTTTAGTTAATGAATTATTATTTTATTTTGTGTGTTAGTGTTTTGCTTAAAGTAATCTGAGAGACCTATCTTTTTCACTCCTGCTTTTTTTTTTTTTTGACATTTATTTGACATGTTAAACATTAAAGGTATCACAGTTGATGTATACTAACCAACTGGATGATACACCCTTTTGTCATTGGCCACAGGCAAAGCCTTTCTTTATCCCCATTTAATGGTTTCATGCTGTGTAACAAAAAAAACAAAACAGCAGAACTACATCCAACTTTGAAACACAAACAGTTGAGCTGTAATGCCTTAAAAGTGAGCTGTTTTATGTGCCAGTAATGTACCGTTTCTCTGTTTGAACAATACGTTGCACATACTGCATTCAGGACAGTGCCAGAGGGACACTGTTCCCAGTTATCCACCTCTGCACTGGAGCTGTATGCCCTGTTATTTGAGTGCTGATCTGTAGTTAAACTTCAGTGAGCTTTGAAGTGAGGCTATGTGCATGCACGCATATCCTCTCTATCTACATTCAAATGTCTGATATGCTTGATAGTTTTATCCAAGCATACCTAAAGATGATTATTATTTTTTTTTTTCCTTTGTTTTTCTGCACAGGACAGACATCTTACTCCGGGGGCTTGTGTGTTAGTCAGTAGGCATCTGGTTTCAATTACATGGCTTTTAACTGCATACGGCACAACTCTTATTGGATTTTGCATTTGGCTTCAAAGTAACCTATCGTTCAGATTTTTGTGGCTGGGCTGCTGGCTCCGTCTTAGAACTCTTACAGTAACAACTTTGCATTTTAAGCTGCCGTTATTCTATCTCAGTTGGAGGCCAGACTTTGCTTGCTCGCTCATAAAAAGGAGTTTTTCCAGGTCAGATGTAAAGAACCACTTTACCACCAGTGTGAATCATAAATGGCTCCACTGTGTTCTTTGATTGTATGTTTGATTTGTATCCAGGCCTGTGCGGGACATGTGGCTTCCATTAAGACTGGGCTAGGTTATATGAGGCTAAGAGCCTGCAGTGCTGGGAGGATGGCGTGTGAACAGCAAATTTAAGTTGGTACATTTGTGGTTAGAAGCGACTGTCTCTGAAAAATGATTCAGAATTGTGTTTGAATCACACAGCTGAGGTAAGGTGGTGTGGGTGTTGCAGTAAGGAAGTCATTCAGAGCTGTGGTTTAGCTGTCCTTGGATGTATTTGCATACTGGCAGTGATTTAACAGAAACTCCTTCCATCCACAAGCACTCACACTATCCTGATTTTTACCATTCAGCCCCTAACTGCTTTGTCTGTGTATGGAGGCCTTTGTCTTTGTGCTCTCCAGCTTGCAGTAGAGGGTTTTAGAAGCAGGGTGATTTATATCCATTTCCCATAAGAAAATAAATTAGAACAAAGTGACCAAATTACACATTGAGCCTTTGAAGTGGTTTTATTAAATCAAGGTGTTAACATAAGGTCCTCAGTGTATAGTACCATCTCCAGACATTTAAACACGGATGCATTTGATCTTAAGCAGAGACCTCATGATGACTAAGAGGGACCCTCTAATCAGCCCACATTCAGCACACCAAAAGACATATTCCTGAAGCAGAACATAATAACAGCTCTGGTAGCGAGTTCTGTTTTGGTTGGATTGCTTTAGGACTTTGGTCTAACATCAGGGTGACTACAGGCTCAGTAAACTCATGCCAAACTTCCCCAGCCACACCTTTTTGTCAGAAGAGAAAAGAACACAGTAATGGTGAACAAACTCCAGTATTTTATTCTATGAAAGGACAGAGCAAGATGCTGTGTTTTTGGTTCACTTTAGTATTCAGAGGCAAACTGCAAGATTCACCTCTCACTGGATTTCCGAGATTCAGAATATGGAAATGCATTGTTTGTTCAGTGTGTGAAACAAAAGCTAGCTCTAACTAATGTTCACCTTGGACATTGCTGTGTCACTGGACATGAATTAATCTGAGTTGCTCCATGGTTCCTCTATTCGTTCTGTATTATCACTGAAATCTTCAGTAATTTCTGATCACTTGGAAAGTCTTTGCCCATGCAAAGTGACCTGAACCGTTTTGACTTTCTTCCTCGAACACAAACTTTAATATTGCTCGAGCACCTATTGTGTTGAATCAAAATTCACTGCAGGAAGTGGCAGCTGGTTTATTTGTTGTTTGATTCTGGTAATGATGAAATTATTAACATTGAAATACAATAAGACCACAAAACAAAAAAGTAGTAAATTGAAGCCTGGAGCTCCCTTTGAGAGGGAGTTCTATTTTTCTCTTTGATGGCTGTGAAAGATCTCCTTGCCATCTGAGTTGAGTCCTTTTGATCACTTGACCTCTGACACCAAACCACCTGCACTTCCACTGGCAGAAGTAGGACAAGTGGGTACCCAGAGGTGTGCAACAGGCAGCTGGGGGAAAATGCTGCATTAAGGTCAAGGTTCTGAAGAGGGGGGGTCCTGCACTTTGCCTACATGCCTGCCTTATGCAAGCTGTATGGCTGGCCGATTGATCTTGCGGTGTTACAGATTTAGCATTTTTGCAGCACTACTGGTACTAGACCATGTTTTTAAAAATGTGCTCTTTGATATAATAAACATCTGGCCTTGTGGTCATGCCTTGATCTCTTGGTTTTCCTTGCTACAGCTTTCAAACAAAGTCAGCATATTGGCTCGTGTGTTAGTTTATTAATCTGTTCTCTTCCCGTACCCTAGCTGTGAAGTTCATATTTGAAACTAAATCCATTTGGACCCATTCTTCCACATTTTCAGGCTGGAGATGAGCAGTTGTTGGGGAGTTAAACACTTATTAACTGTGGTTTAAGTGATATTTAATCTTCACTTGGTTCACTATTGGTGTGTTTCTTTGAGACTTCCCAACAGTAATCTCAGCACCTCCAGTGGTGCAAATTCCTCTTATTCACAAGTTTACATCTTGTCTTTTTTTCAGTTTTTGGACACATCGGAGCAGTGAAGCCTCTCCCAGCTGTTAACTTACTCTTGTGCAATTTGGCCAGCAAGGAAAACCCAGCACGCTGTGCATTAGTGTAATGTTGTAAATGCACAAATGTTTAGGCTTCAGTGTTTTTTTGCATGATGTTTGACAGTTGGGTTATTTTCAGGATCCTCTTTGTTGAGCAGTATTATTCAGTTCAGATCAGGCGTGCATTGGTTTTGATTGTATTGAAGATTTATTTAAAACCGAAAGGATATTAAAAAAAAAAAAAAAATCCCTGTTCAATATTAAGAACATTACCTTGGTGAATTCACATTTCTTGCCAGTGTTGGAGCAGATGCTTGATGAGAAATGTAACACAAGGTGGAAACTTAAGTCATGGCTACCGTCTATAATCTTAATCACTATGATTCCTTTTTTTGGTCTCCCTTATGGTTCAGCATGTCCTAACTTGTGTATTGTGACTGAATGAGATTTTGCTTCCATTTTCTTCCAGTTAATTTTCGCAATAACCGCAGATGCACTTTTTAAAAGCTCTCACTGAAGGATTTCTCCCTCCACAAATGCACAGCCTCCTTTTTTCTCAGTTCGGCAAAGATCTTTGAAGGGGTTCTTCCCATTTCCCCTTTTTTGTGTCATAACATTTATCTTTCAGTATAAATTGAAAATGCTGCTTTTTCACTCTGGCTTGTTTTTCTAAATTAATCGCGTCTTGCTTGCTCTACCTCTCCTGCCATTTGCCAGTGTTTACTCTCCTGCAGTGTGGTTTCAGCTTCAAAGCCAGTGCAAGAATGTGTTGCCCTCCTTCCTCCCCCTGCCTCCTCTCTCCACCCAGTGCTCCACTTCCCCTGTCCTTCCTCACTTAAATAGTTGGTAGCTGCTAGACTTAATGGTGGCTTTTGTGTGAGAGCTGCGACTGTTTGCATATCTGTCTGAAACGGGAAGAGGAAACCAAAGTATGGGAGGAGGCAGTAAGGGAAAGAAAACACTGGAAAATCACTTGTCTTGCTAATACCTCCATTAATTTATCCTTTTTCCCTGCATTTCATTTGATCTTTATGTGTGTTGAGTATGAAATGACCTATGTTTCACTGGTAGTGAGCAGGGTAGATGGAGTGATACATGAAATGCTACTGACATGGTTTGACTTTATTTTTGTCTTTGTTTCCCCAGATCAGGAAGCTGTGTTGGCTGTGGTTTGAGAAAGGAACATGGCTTCCCAAGGTGAGCTAATGAGCTTCAGACATGCACTCACTTGTGCATTTTACTCAATTTGTGCACAGATTGAGTAGTTTGCAGTGTATTAAACTTATGAGCAGTCCAAACTTATCTTCTCTTGCTGTAGATTTGTGTTCTTATAAAAACACGGTAAATTACTTATTGATTTCAATTTGAAACTTTTCATTGGTGAATCCCAGCTTACTGAGGTATGAAAGCCCTGGAAAATAATAGCACAGGAGGCAGGTCAGAAATCCATTTAGATCTGTGGATTCAAACCACTGCTTATGCAGCTGGTACCGTCTGGTGTCAACTTACATTGTTGCCACACATGATGTTGTAGTCGTTGTTTTTCATTGTTACAATCTTATAGTATCGTTTGAAATTAATTCTGCGCAGTGCTTTTGACATTTCATAGCCAACTTTTAAACACGTCTGAAGTTGGCTTTATTGAGCACGCCCCCACCCACCCATATTCATGAATATTACTTCTATTTTCAGCTGATCTGATGGAACTCGACATGGCTATGGAGCCAGACCGTAAGGCAGCAGTCAGTCACTGGCAGCAACAGTCCTACCTTGATTCTGGCATCCATTCAGGGGCCACCACAACTGCTCCTTCTCTCAGTGGTAAGGGCAACCCTGAGGAAGAGGATGTCGATAACAACCAGGTCTTGTACGAGTGGGAGCAGGGCTTCAACCAGAACTTCTCCCAGGACCAAGTACAGGGTAAGTTTGATCACTCTTCACCCCTTTTTTCCCTCCTCTTTTAAGCAAGATTGCAAGGTGAATGTTGCACAGTAGACATAAAAAAGTTTTTCTCTTGTCTTTTGTAGACCTGGATGGTCAGTATGCCATGACTCGTGCTCAGCGGGTGCGTGCAGCAATGTTCCCAGAGACTCTAGAGGAGGGCATGCAGATCCCCTCCACACAATATGATGCTGCAAACCCAACTAATGTCCAGAGACTGGCAGAACCATCACAGATGCTCAAACATGCTGTGGTCAATCTGATCAACTATCAAGACGATGCAGAGCTCGCAACCAGAGCCATACCAGAACTCACCAAACTACTCAATGACGAGGACCAGGTCATTTTCTATACTAATTATGAATCAGAATTCTCACTCGGATCATTTTGTTTTCTTCTGCTTTGTAACATATTTCCCCCCCCCCCCCCCCCCCCCACCTGCCTACTCAGGTCGTAGTTAACAAAGCATCAGTGATGGTTCACCAGCTATCAAAGAAAGAAGCCTCTCGCCACGCCATCATGCGCTCCCCCCAGATGGTGTCTGCAATCGTCAGGACCATGCAGAACACAAATGATGTGGAGACGGCTCGCTGCACTGCGGGAACACTGCACAACCTCTCCCATCACAGGGAGGGACTGCTGGCTATTTTCAAGTCTGGAGGAATACCAGCTTTAGTTAAAATGCTTGGGTATGTACGGGGAGGGTTCTCTGGGGATCACAATTACTTGGTGTACTGTAGCTCATCAGCAAAGCTAGACAGCAGGCAGTGCAGTGTTTTTATGGACAAAAATCTCCACACCAGGTTTTTTTTATTTATTTTTTTTGGCCAAAGCCTGATGTGTTCACTATCAGGATTTTTAAGCAAACAGATCCCATCATTCATGAAAGGGGAATAATTGTAATTAGCGTTTTAGGCACCAAAGGCAGATGTTTTTGATCAACCAGTCCTGTCCTCTGCAGTTCACCAGTGGACTCTGTCCTGTTCTACGCCATCACCACCCTCCACAACCTACTCTTGCACCAGGAAGGAGCCAAGATGGCTGTTCGTTTAGCAGGCGGTCTGCAGAAAATGGTGGCTCTGCTCAACAAAACCAATGTCAAGTTCCTGGCAATCACCACTGACTGTCTCCAGATACTGGCTTATGGAAACCAGGAAAGCAAGGTGAGCGGTCAGAGGGTAATACTTTGTTGATAACATTTAGGTTGTTGTACGGGCCCCTTATATATTTGGACAAAACCATCTATCCTTGTGTGTTTTCTGTTTGTATAGTTGATTATTCTGGCCAGTGGTGGCCCCCAAGCTCTGGTCAACATTATGAGGACATACACCTACGAGAAGCTGTTGTGGACCACAAGCCGTGTTCTTAAAGTTCTGTCAGTGTGCTCCAGTAACAAACCTGCCATTGTTGAAGCAGGTACGTTTCCTCAACATTGTCAGTAGTACGAGTCAATACATAATTGTTCCATGTTTTTACTTCAATGCGTGTTAAACACAAACCATCACAATCAACACTGTGTCCAGGAGGTATGCAGGCCCTGGGACTGCACCTGACAGACCCCAGCCAGAGACTGGTCCAGAACTGTCTTTGGACTCTCAGGAACTTATCAGATGCTGCCACCAAACAGGTGATGATAACTGCACTTTGAGGTTTTGTTTTTCAAAGACTGAAGGAATTATTGAAACTTTCTGAATTCCACATTCAATAGTTAGTTTCCAACAGTCATTTTTCAGCAGAGGCAGAAGATGAAGAAGTTTCTATTTTTGAGTTGATCTTCATCTTTGTATCTTGCATTCATGGGGCTGTTGGTGCAGCATACAAACCTTCTAACTTCTCTCCAGGAGGGAATGGAAGGTCTGCTAGGAACTCTGGTGCAGCTGCTCGGTAGTGACGACATTAATGTGGTGACCTGTGCTGCTGGGATCCTGTCCAATCTGACCTGTAACAACTACAAGAATAAAATGATGGTCTGCCAGGTGAGAGCACACACCCACAGTTGGTGCATAATCCCAGGTGAAATTTGATTGCCATCATTTATGTAATCCTAACTTTTATGCAAAGGTTTGTTGTTGTTTTCAATCTGATATGTCTCCTTTTTAGATCTAGAGTGAATGCTATCCATCCGAGAGCTCTGATGGATGTATTTATCTGTCATGCCATTTGTTCCAATCCAGGTTGGAGGTATTGAGGCATTAGTTCGCACGGTGCTTCGGGCTGGAGACAGAGAAGACATCACCGAACCAGCTATTTGTGCCCTGCGTCACCTCACGTCTCGACACCAGGATGCTGAGATGGCACAGAACGCTGTCAGACTGCACTATGGCCTGCCTGTGGTTGTCAAATTACTGCATCCGCCTTCACACTGGCCGCTCATCAAGGTACACACCCACATATCTGTGCAGTTCATTTCTACAGAAATGAGCTTTAGTACATCTTATTCCTGTCCCGAGAAACAAAACAGTCCCGAATAACAAACTGTCAAATGAAAAACATTACTTGAAACATGGCTTTTTACTGCCTTTTTAAATACTAATATGTTGAAAAATGTAATATTTAAATGTGATTCTTGAATAGCTGGGATTTTATGTTGGTCAGTTGAAAACGTGTTCTATTGACACATTGCTGTGCTCCACTGTCAGGCTACAGTTGGTCTGATCCGCAACCTGGCTCTGTGCCCTGCAAACCACGCCCCTCTGAGGGAGCAGGGAGCCATCCCCAGACTGGTCCAGCTGCTGGTCAGAGCACACCAAGACACACAGAGACGCACCAGCATGGGAGGCACGCAGCAGCAGTTTGTGGTAAGAGCACTCACACATTCCAAGGACTTAAGTGATTTCACACCACTGTAGTAAACTGTCTGTGCTGCAGTGTAGCTGCAGTCCCCACACAGCAGACTTCAGTTCCAAATTAAGGTTCGCCTACAACACCTTCCATAGTTAATGAAGAGATCAAAAGCATTACCCACTCTGCTCAGTTTTAGAGGACTATAGCAGACCAATATAATATGTGGAGAAGTAGAAAGGTGAGTAGATCCACTGTAACCGATGAAATGTTTACAGGAGGGAGTTCGTATGGAGGAGATTGTGGAGGGCTGCACAGGAGCGCTTCATATCCTGGCCAGAGATGTCCACAACAGAATAGTCATCAGAGGACTCAACACTATTCCACTCTTTGTGCAGGTAAGTGTTGAGCAGTGTCACTCTGCTCAATTTCCATGCACTGGATTACAAGGCATTTAAATATGTCCAAAAATTCAACTTGTTTTTATTATAAAATGTCTGCTTTGACAGTACTCGAGGTAGTGTCACTTTTATGTAAAAGCTGTTTATTTTACCATGAGGTGCTGGGTGTTTTTGTGTGCAGCTGTTGTATTCACCCATTGAGAACATCCAGCGTGTAGCAGCAGGTGTCCTGTGTGAGCTGGCTCAGGATAAAGAGGCTGCTGAGGCCATCGAGGCCGAGGGAGCCACTGCCCCACTTACAGAACTATTGCACAGCCGCAATGAAGGAGTTGGTACGTACACAAAGTTCCAGCAATTCACATAATGACTTTTTTAGTTTGCAGATGTTGACCAGATTCAGTCCAGCTGTACAAAGTGGTTATGATGGATAAAACTGTGCTACTTACAAATGAGTTTTTGTAGAAGTTCCTACATTGATTGTCAAAAATGTTGTCAATCCTTCCTCTTCTTTAGCAACGTATGCAGCAGCAGTTTTGTTCCGTATGTCCGAGGACAAACCCCAAGACTACAAGAAACGCCTCTCTGTAGAACTCACCAGTTCACTCTTCAGGACCGAACCAATGGCTTGGAACGAGGTATGAAGCATTCAAGATCAGTCGTTAAAGTAAATGTCAGTTATCAACGACGTGCAGAAGTGTCGCCACCCTCCTCACCCTATGTGTGTTTCGCTCTGCAGACTGGAGACTTGGGTTTGGACATCGGAGCACAGGGAGAGCCTCTGGGATACAGACAGGAAGGTAAATCACCTCCTCAGCTTTGTGTGGATGGAACATTTCCTTCTAAACAAGGCACAGAGTAGTTCCGCCAACAAACATTTCAGCCCAGTTGTCCGAGTCAGTCTGTTTTCCACTGACAAATTTCTAACCTCTGTGGCACCCTTGAAATGAGCAAAATATTGCTAGTCTGAGCCCCCGTCTCTGTATCATTACTGCTGTAGGATTAACAGTTAAAAAAGAGGATAAACAAGCAACTGGAGAGGGTGAAGGTCAGTAAAGAAGACAACAGGGCAACCCCAGCAGCTCCAAGAAGTAAAATGCTGCCGCTGTCAGTTGTCACACAGTCCCAAGTGTAACAACATTATGGTCTGCGTGTACTGATCAGTAAGTCAGGGGCAAGCTGGCTGTTATTTTGCTCTGCTCTCATTCCTCCAGCACTAACAGCTTGAACTGGCTCTGTCCCACACGAACGAAAACTGACCTGATGTTAGTGAATGTATTGAACACCCTGATTACTCAAACCCAACACAGTGAACAGAATCATGAATTTAGCTGAATCCCAACTCCCAACAGCAGTAGTGTGGGCGGAGCCCTTTCTGCTGTAGGACGGTGTGCTGATGGTGTGTTGCTGTGCAGTTTTACATCTGAATGATCGTACTACTGTGTGCCGGTGTGGTTTGTTAACATGCTTCTAACAACTGCTCTGCTTCCCCTGCCTCTCCTCCATCCACTCCCTGCTTCCCCCAGACCCAAGTTACCGTTCCTTCCATTCGGGGGGTTACGGAGCCGACTCTATGGGTCTGGAGCCCATGATGGACCATGATCTGGGTGGAGGCCACCACCCTGGCCAGGACTATCCCCCTGTAGAAGGGCTGCCTGACCTGGGACATGCCCAGGAACTGATAGAGGGCCTGCCTCCTGGAGACTCAAACCAACTGGCCTGGTTTGATACCGACCTGTAAATACCAAGACCAACATTACACTACACTTTCTACTAGGTAAGATTGACATCTCATGTCACCCTGTAGCTTTCTATCAGCTGCAGTCAATGGTAGCAACTTCATAGCAAAGATTTAACATGGACGCACAGATGAGAGGATTCTGCATAAGGTGGCTAAGGAGGGAGAAGAGAGGGTTTGCTCACTATGGCTGTTGCATGTTCAGACTGCTCTCAAAGCTGTGTGATGTGGTGTGTGTTAAGTTACTTGGTGTTTGATCTCTGTGTGTGGTCCTTTTAGCAACATCAGTGCTGTCTCCTTCCTTTTTCTCCCCCACTCATTTCTCTCCTCCCTTTGCAGCTGTATCATGTGATCTGGATGAACCTGCATTGTGATTCGCCCATATGGAGGAGGTGGGGTTTCAGAAAGTGCCTGAAGATGACTCAACAACAGCAAGCAGAGTTTCCTGTCTGTGGGAACTCCATTGGGACAAAGTAGATATTAGTGCGGTTCGGTTCTGGTCTGTCAGCCTGATGGGGGGCTGACTTCAAAAACCTGACATGAAACACACAGATTTTGATCTAAATGATCGATTTTTCAAATACCCTTTTATGCATTTTGTTCATTTTTACTCAGTTTGTTTTACTTTTTTATTCTGTTTTCTTCAAGTCTGTAATGGTACAAACTGAATCTAGCTTGCTTTTTTTTTTTTTCCATTTTTCTGCATTATGATACTCATCTCTTGTTTTTTGCAGTCCCTTGTATTTTAAGTCTCTGATAGTGTTGAGTTTTTTTTTCTTTTTTTCTTTTTTCTTTTTTTTTTTTAGTGGTGATGCTCCATCCAAGTAAAGAATCAGATCACATTTTAAATGGTGTCCAAACACTAAAGTTAATCAGTTGAACTGTATTCTGATGATCAAGTGTAACATTGTGTAGCTTTTGTATAAAACATGAATTGGAAATCATGGTCCAAATATCGAGCTATTTTCTTGCTTTAATGGAGGACACTGATGTGTCTCTGCTGTTCCAAAGGGGGTTTAGCTGACCAAGCTGGGTGGGAGTGTCTGAAAGGACAGGGGTGGAGAAGTGCTCCTATTGGTCTGCTGTTACTAAGGGGTGAGGTAGTGAGAGGCGCTGGTTGCTGTAGCCTGCTGTGTTCTGAAACAATAAAATGGACTGTCATTTCTCCTGGACTTCTGTCTCATTTCAAATTTACACAGCATTAAAATAAAAAAACTCATGGGGGAAATGTTCCGGTTTGTGATGGTGGTTTACAATTGGAACAAAGTTAAAATGGCCAGTGTCATAGCTGCAGTTTAAATTGTTTGTGTGTATATGTATATTTATTAGGATAAGGAGCAGTCCTGAATTACAACTAAAGCTCGGTGTAGGCATTCACACTGCGTATGGTGGGGGGGGTTACTGCTTGGAACATGTAACACAGGTAAGACTGTCAGTTAATGACAGCTGTATAGCAAGGTGAGAATAAAGGATCTGCCAAGTGTGAAATTGAGTGTCGACGTGTACTTTTGCAGGATTCCAGCACTACGCTTTTCCTTGTGAGAAATTGAGTCGAACAGTTTCAACGTGGACACTGACGGCTGTGTTTGCAGCAGCTTTTGTCCGATGAGTAGGACGGGCTTAAACTGGGATATTGAGTGCAGAACTAAATGCTTCCCATCGGAGGACATTGCATTGGGGACTTCTCCAAATTTAAATGCTTTTACCTAATGCAGAATGCTACAATCCAGACAGTACTGTTTTTTTTTTTTTTTTTTTTTTTTGTACCCTGCAGATAGTTTTGACATGTTGCAGGAAATGCACATGTGTATCAATGGCTCTTTACCACTCAGGGCCAGGCGCTCGGCTTTAGGTTTACTGGGGCCCAAAAACAAACTTTGGTGAAGTCGTTCGTTACATTTCTGCTTTTCATGTTCAAACAAGTGACTGCTGTGAAGTCATGAACTAATATTAAACCTGGCCGGAGCACTTACAGACTCAGAGGTCAACTCTGTGACAGTTTGAATTGATGCTCATGTAATCCTGGATGGACTTGTGCTGTCAAATTATTGAGGTGACACAACAATATTCTTAGATTCTGTAAAAGTATGATTTACTATCATCTCAAAGCGTTATAGGAGAACTTCAGTGTTGCTGAAACTTTTTGAATAATCAAATTTATTCTATGAATGAAAATGAACACAAACTACACACTTAATTTACTTCATATCCACTTCATTTTCAAATAAAGTGTTTATTGAACAATAGGCCTGCAAAATAAATACCTTGTTTCCACTTTTTGATGAAAACAACTGAAGGCACAAAATGTAGCATTAAGATTCTTTAAAGAGGAAAAAGAAAAAAGATTCCATTTGAAACGTAAGCAATATTATCAAACAAATCTGTTTTTTTTCAGTTTCTGTAGTAAAAAGTTATAAAACGTTAGACCGTCAGGTTGAGTGAAGGTTTGAGCTTTTAGGATCTAGAGATCTCTTGAAGGATTTCTGCAGTCAGTGCAATCACGTCGATGTTACACCTGGATGAAGGAAAGAAACAAGTTATTTATTATATGATCACAATGTTGAGTTTTATTTAAAGTTACATCCATGAATCTCTAAATATTTCAATTTAGCACTGAGGCTTGCACATGAGCAACTCTAAATGCTGTGGATGTTTGGGTATCAAGTCTCCACCCTGAGCTCTTTTTGATGCCCCTCAAACGATTCCTGAGCAGAGTAAAAGCAGGATGCATTCTCCTGCTGACTGAAGTCGCTGCCATCAGCGAACACAGTTAATACGAAGTGTTCTTTTTCTATGCTTAAATGGCTGCTCGTATCTAAGTGCATGCCAGGGCTTGGGGGTTTCCCACTGCAACATAGGTCACAGCATCACACACGTTCTCCGCTGCCCTGCCTTCTTCTTCTTCCTCACCCGACTGCCATCTTTTCCCTGGGTACAATACACACACACCTGGTCACCCACAAACTTAATTAAATTAACTAAAGCTTCCGTCTTTCATTACTCAGCTCAGTCCCATACACAGCACGCTGTGATGCACCCTTCACTTCTTTCTGCTTCAAGTGGCTTTCAGGAGCTCCTCCGCAGTTTGTGTGATGGCAGCTCCGATTAGGTTTCGGACCACACACACCAGACTTGGCCTGCATCGATGAGCCTTAGTGCCCATTACCCTTTTGTTGGGAGACACTAATCACTGTGCACACCCCTCAAGAGCTGACATTGAGGCAATCTTCTAACGCTCTTGTCTAAACATCAAAATCTGACCTTAGTTCTAATCACTTGCCCATTTTCCTGGCCTCAAACACATCAACCTGAAAAATGGAATTGCTTTTTGTCTTGTTTGCTTGCTGCATCCTATAACATATCCCACCATTTGAAAACTGGAATTTTACCACATCTACCTTAGCTGTTGGAGGTTTCAATGTTATGGCTTTCTGAAATAATTTGTTCAGACTATCCATACTCTTCCTCTCGTCTCCCTCCTTACTCCTACTCTTCCTCCCAGGTGTCTCAAGGGCAGACCGACAGCCAGGCCCAAAGAGGCTCATCCACACCTCTTGGTTAGTTAACACCCACGTACTTAACCAAATTAAGACAGCTCCCAGAGGCCTCAGAAACCCTTGAAAGTGTTTGGATTCAGAAAACATAAATTGGGTCCATAAAGTGTTCGGTTAATCATCAAATCTGCACTGTCACAGCACCAAACTGACACTCGCAGCTGCATAGAAGACAGCAGAGAATAGCATGCAGCACCCACATTTCTTTTAAAGTTACTAAAGCCCATCAGATACTCAGCAGATCTTCTGTTTTTTATCCTTATTTTTTTACATTCTACAGAAAAGGGAAATTTGAAATTTGGATTTATTTAGAAATGATATAAAGTCACGTTAAAAAAGAAATTACAACTTGTTTCGGTTCTAAATTTGTACGTTTCAGGACATCAAAAAATAATAATCTGGTTCTTACCAGTTCTTAAAATGAGGTAACTACAACCAACAAATGACATACAGTGTTACACAGTGTCATCCTTTATTCAACCAAAACTAAGCCAATCCAAAAGTTTTGTGTTAACAGAACAACATTTGGTCTTTTGAACTGCTTTTGATGTTGGTGCAGATATTTGAGGCCCGTATTACTGATGGCTCTCACTGATTGAACACAGCAGTAAACCAGTATCATGTTCAGGGGCCTCAAGGCTTTTCTTCAGGAACTGGGACTATGAGTGAGGCCCCTCCCTCCACCCTCAGTCAGGCTTGAGGTTTTGAAAAGGCATTCCTCAGGTTGCCATGGTAAAGGATCAATGACATCATTTGGGTTAGGTTCTCTGCCCAGACCTCCACCCTCCCTCCCGGCACTTCTTCCCTCTCCTGCCTCTGCCCAAACTCCTCTCATCTTCTCAATTAAAACCTCACCCACCTCTTTCCGTCCCTTCTCCTTCTCTTCTGTCCTCATAACTCCTCTCATCTCCTGCCCTTTCTCCCTAAACCTCTGCTCCCCTCTTCCTACTGCTAAACCAGTGGGAGGGTGCCAGTCTCGGCCACTTCAAAAGCAAGAGCTGATCTGTGCTTTCATCTGTCGGGAGAGGGAAAGGGAGGGGGGAGTGAGGAGATGAGGGGAGTGAGGAAGAGAAGTGGGAGAGCAGTGGAGGGGAAGTCAGAAAATAAGGAAAAAGGACAGAAAATGGAGAAGAGGGGGGAGAAAGAGAAAGAAAAATGGGTGTAGAAGTGACAAAGGGGAAAAGAAATTAGGTGACCAAGGGAGAAAAGAGGGGAGAATAAGAGAGGCCTCTATAGCAGGGCAACAATACACCTTTATTATTGATCTGACAGGGTGTGTGTGTGTGTGTGTGATTGAGAGATTGTATGTAGAAGAGACTGAAAGCACCTATTTGTGTGTATTCACCTCGTGCCTGAGCCTGTGTGTCGGTGTTTGTGTTTGTTTGTGAGAGGTCGCTGGTCTCATGCATCAAAGGATCAAAGGAAGCGTGGTCGCTATAGTGAGAAAACCCTTCGGCTCAAAGAGGGAACAAACCTTCGGCCCACATACTAATAAAAGGCAGCCAGAAGCAGGGATACAGGTGTTCACATGGGAACACACACACACATCACATGTCACAGTTACTGACATGTAATATTCAGAATAGAGGTCTTGTTACGGTCCCTTTTATGACTCTGACGTCTGTCTTTTTACTCAGTTAAAAAAGCTGCAAATGGAATCCGTGAGCTCCAGTCCTCTTTTATTCTTTACAACTAATCACTATTTGTTTTGATAATCAAATTATATTTGATGCTTTCCCTTAATATACTCAAAACAATCAAACTTTGAGTTCTTGGAGGGAAGCTTTGTTCTTAGAGCAAAGTGCACATCACATTTGTTGCCCGTGAAATCAGATGTCAAGAGATCCCCAAATATGTTTAGTTGTTAAAGATGAAAATACCGTCTCTCTGCTTTTTGTGAGTATTTAAGCTGACAGCTTGCCCCAGCATGGATCCTCTGAATTAACAAACACGTGCGAGATGCACAGACGTGTGCAGACATGCACGGAAATAATCAGATGAGACAAAGGGCTGGAGAAAACCTATTCAAATATGGAGAGGTTTATGACTGGCATCCTTTGAGGTGTGGTTTCACCACTGATATGGGCCTTACATGGTTTAACATATTGCATGCGCAAACATACAAACTAAAAACAGAGGAGACTTTACATCTGGAAATGCTAAAATAGTTTGCCACACCTTCGTAATTCTTTTTGCGGTTCATGTGTCCCAGTACACCTGAAGGAAGCGTGGCTTGGAGCAGAAGCTCCTGGCAGTGTGTGTAATGACACACTGATCTCAGGTGAGAGGCCAGACAAAGAGCATTTCACTAAAGTCAGTCACAGAGCTAACCCTCATAGGACGCATCCCACCAGAAGTTGGAAACTGGGGCAGGTTCTGATCCTGGGAGAGGAGCTGTTAGACTTGCTAGCAAGAACTTGTGCAAGAAATTGTCGAGAAACATGATAAAGTCAGGCTCCTCTCTATATGGATCACTGATTATGACATCGAATTACTGAAAGGTGCTGGTGTTTCTCTGGGTAAAAAGCACCAGATGGTACGGAGGTACCTCTGTGTTAAACTTTCCCCAGCAGTGCAACAATGTCACCTTCCAGTTGATGTGCTGAAAAGAGCTGGAAAACACCAATAGTGCAGCGGGAGCGAAATTATAAATCTTACGAAGGTTGTAGAAAGCCCCAAAGTCAGATTGACACTATAAGACTACGAGTGTCAGATTGTTATTCTGTGGACAAAAGGCAACAAGATTGTTTATTTTCTTCATGAATTTTGAAACCCTAGAGGGGTTCACACTATAACTGATTAGCATTAGGGGGTCAAATACTACAAAATTTCCCATTTAACCCCCAACTCGTTTGACAGTTCTTTATCTGTCATCTAATTGTTGTATTCCTCCTCTGGGTTTCCTGTTCTTGTGCCACGGTCAAAAACCCAAGATATTTGGTTGGATTCTTGGACGTATCCACGAGCCAAAGAAATAACAGCAAATTAATGTGGATTTTAAGCAGATTTGGGCCATTTCTCTGCAACCTCCTAAATGTACCTTACTCATATAGGATCTGTGGTTTCTGTGGATTCAAACAGACCCGAGTCCCGAGTTGGGCTCAAACAGAAGGATGAAGCTAAAAGTGGAGCTGCTGTGTTGAAAGGAGCCAACGTGGTTTAGGCATCTCACCAGGATGCAATCTGGCTGCACCCAATGAGGTATCCCAGTCACAGCTGACTGGGGAGATACAATGAAGCTGACAAAGACTGGGATGGATTTATACTGTATATCCCTGCGAATGCCTTGGCATCAACCAGGATTGACTGTGGAAGTGAAAGTGGCAATGAATGGTACATCTGAGCTACTTTGCTCATACAGCTGGCTTCACTAACCAAACATAAACATGCATCATCAGAAAAGGTGTACCTCTTGGATGTAGTCATATCCTGCAGTAGACTCATTAGCTCCGCCCCTTCAGGACATTCTAACCAATCAGATCTGTCTGTAGTGTTTATCTGAAAAAAGAGAAAGAGGAACACTGAGTGAGAAAGAGTGAACTTACATTGACAACAGATAACTGTTATTATCATCAAACTTAATTAAGAGATGTTGACAAGGGTCTGGCACAGGTGGGGAATCCTAAACAGTGTGTCAGGGTAGTTTTGTAGTCTGGTGGTAAACTATGGTACAAAACGTGGAGATGGCACCCTATTAAAGGAAAAAAAAACTTCTGTGTCCCAATACCACAAAATGACTGTTTGCCAGCTAAATGTGCAAGTTTGCACTGTCAAACTTCAATAGATCAGATCACTTTGAAACTAGCAGTTGCTCTGGTACAGTTCAAAACTGCTAAAATACACAATACACACTCCCCCTGTTACTGACATCAGTACTTTTTTTTCTCATATTTCTGCACGGAAAATAGTCAGAACTGTGCTGCTCTGTGAACTTATTCTATGATTCTGCTGCTCAACATGCAGGCTTGTCTGAATATCAGTATCCCCTTCAATCCTTCACTGACTTCCCTGCCCACATCTTTTGTTTCCTCTCTGTCATCCCTTCTTTTTTTAAAGCCATCTTGACACGTCTCTCCACACTGTGACATCTCGGCTTCTCACCCACACAGGAACACCTGGTCCACAGATGTGTGTGTGTTTTGGTTCACAATAAAGTTTATGGCAGAACAAACACAGTTCAGTAAATAATAAAGAAAACATGTTTACACGTCTTTTTAAGCGGTGTACATGTGTGTGTGTGTGTTTGAGTGGATTTGTGAGCACATATGCATGTGCAGGTGTGCCTTTGTGCTCGAGTCCATGGTGAACGTGTTTTGTCTGATCTCTGGTGACATCATCACCTCCGTCTCTGTGGCGACATGGTATGGTTGTTGCTAAGAAACGGGGTTAGGACAAGACAAAGATGCTCCCCTCACTCCCTTACCTTTCTCACAAGCACGCACACACATTTTTGCCTTCCCCAGCAGGATTGGGGGACAGCTGTGCACGCCTGCCAACCAAACAAACACAGACACACACCTACTTATCATCCCCTCTCCACCTCGTCTTCACCCTCTCCTACAAGCATGTGAATCAATATTCTGAACTCAAAGTCATACGTGAAGCACACAGTCAGACTGCAGAAGGCAGACAGACGTGCTGCCTCTCAGGGCTGTCATAACAGACACCGAGTTCAAACAAGTGACAATGTACCTGACAGCAGAGAAACAGAGATTTGTCAGAATAACATGTTGCATGAAAAACAGAACATTTGATCATGGCTGTCTACGTCAGAGATATTTCATTTGTTTTTATTGAAAACACTTCTAATAAAAAGAGAGTTCTGGTTGGTGTAAAGCTTCCAACCTGCATTAACTGTATGAGCACCATGTGAGGTCTACTCTCCCATGCTCTGTTTGCCTCACAGTCTATGAATGCAGCTTGGTTAGCTCATTTGATGTGAAGATAATCAGTAAACTTGGCACCAACAATGGTGCACAATGAGACAACATTACTCAATACTCTTTGACTCTTTCTTGACCACAAAAACACTCAAAACGACAGCAGCTGTGATACTTGGTTATATATGAATAAAATGTATTGATGAGATAATAAAATAAAACAAAACAATTGTCAAGCTGGATGCATTTAGGAACTAAAAGAAAAACTAAATACATAAATGTCTGAGCACGTAAAAGGTTACAATAATGGTACAAAACGTGCTGTGATATTTTGGAGTCTCTGTGCCTCCAGGGAAGAGGGAGAAGGAAGCTTCTGGACACAAATGGACAGGCCAGCATTAACATCAACACCATGCTGTAAAGCACATTTGCAGCCCTCATGTAGCAAGTGAAGGCAAGTTGCCCAAAATACTACAGACTATTAAACATAAAAAACTTTCTTTCTCCAACAGCTTATCACAAATCTTTTTCCATTTGTTGAGCATTCTAATTTGAGTCTTTTCATGTTAAATTTGACTAATTTAGACATGACCCCCCCCTCTCCTCCTCTCCTTTGCAGTGTCCAAGCTATTAGCGGGATCTTTGATTGAGATTAACAGAGCCCTGAAATCAATGAAAGATAATTAAAAAGCTTTCTTTGAAGAGCAGACATTTGTCTGAGTGTGTAGGTGTGTTTGAGAGAGAACGTGCAACTCATCGTGTTCCTGTGTATTTGTGTTGTGATTGTTCATCTGACTAATATACATTATATAGACAGTCCAGTCTTGTGAAAAAGAAAGTACACAGTCATGCAATTTAAAGGTTTTATGGATGAGGATACAAACACAGATGAATGGCAACTTAAGAAAAAGAGAATCCATGCAGATACAGAGTCACAGGTGCACTGAATGGTACAATGGACAGACTTGGATCTGATGCCTCTTCTAAACATACAGCATGTTATTCCAAAATGCTTCTTAAGGCCCTAACAGGTTAAGAAATTAAAACATGTCTGAAACATGTTTGGTGTATATAAATTGCTTAAAAGGCCCAACTGTATCAAGATGGCATGAGGGAGACCTTCCTGGCAGAGGAACAAAACCACTGCAAATTAATACTATTGCAAAGTTGTTCTGAGTGATAACTTTTATGATGAATGATGAAACTTTCCTCTTCTGACAGGAGTGGTTTTCTTACAGTTGAACAATATCCCCATCAATACTGCATTAGGGTTACTATGAAAATCATGTAAACTATAAGATATGGCCTTCCTAATTATCACATTTCAAATCTATGGGAGGTGTGCAAATCAATGTGCAGAAAGGAAAATGGTTACTTTTCTGGGCAAATAAATGAGTTCTGCTTCCAGCACAGAGATGCTGCTTGGTGAATCATCCTCTAGCTACAAGGGAAACGCTGAAACACTGCTGTGTGTTACTCAGGATCGAGGGCATGATAAAAAAGACACACTCTGGGGTTACTGAATCTAGTTGCACTGGGGTAATGAGGGAGTTTGCACACAAATTTGTCACAAACAGGAGGAGAGAAAAACAAGTGTATGTGACAGAGTTTGAGTGGGTGGTTCAGGTGGCTAGAAGTAATTAGTGAGAGGAATCAAAACCACATCTGTACATGCAAATGCTCCACCCTTCCCTCTCACACACAACTACAAAGTACAGTAGCTCCCAGGCACAGCCTTCGGTCAGATCATATGATCTAAGGGTGCCAGCTGACCTTGTGTCCCACGTGCAGAAACTATTTCATGACCCTCCGGCCAAGTCAAAACATTAGGAATGCATCTTGCATAATTCATAGAAGACTGCAGAAAAATTAGCCCAATTTTTTAAACTTCATCTTCGGGTGTAATTTAATTGAACTGCTTTATCAGCCCAACTCTCCTTTTAACGAAATGTTCAAATTAAAACATTGCAATTATTTACACCTAAATTAAATTAGATAACGACATTCAATTTCACATATTACAAATAACTTATTTCACGCAGACCTGCCGAGCTCACGCCAGACAAAAGCTGAAATCACAATGTAACAATGAAGCTTTATCTGTTTGACTTAGAAAGGGTTCTAACCCAGGTCTTTAGTGTCAGTGCAGTGTCTCCTTGTTTCTTTGTCATATAAACCGCATCCCTCTTCCCGCATTGCTACTTAGTGTGTGGAAATGGGGAAAACCATCCAATATCGATTTACTTCAAAGGAAAGTTAGGCTGCAGAAAGAATACTGAGAATGTTTTTGACAGCTTCGTGGCTAGTTTAATCTAATATGGTGCCAATCAATATTATATTGGCTCTAAGTCACCTCTGAAACAGGTGAATTAGAGGGTCAGCACAACCATGCACTGTTGCATGTGTGTCATAGGGCAATAAATTGTAGCCTTGTTAAAAACAAACTCGGCTGCTAAATTTTCTCATTTTCACACTAAATCAATTTACTGTAGTACGATCTCTCACATGTTGTCATCAATTTCACTGTGAACCATTTTTACTTTTACACATAACTGCACAGACACTTGACCAGGACCTGACAGGAAGATACAATCCCGGATATTTTCTTCTGTGTATTGTGCTCCCTCTGTCAGTCTACTTCTGGAAGTTACACATTATTTCAGAATAGCAGGCCAGCAGAAATCTGTGTGTGTGAGAATGTGTGCATATGTGTTTCTTGTTATTACTCCAATATTTTCATCCTGCAGTGCCTCCAGGATTCTACAGTGGCAGAGTACAAATTTAAGTTTGATGCCTTTGTGTGAATGCTTATGTGTGCACTGTACTCACCAGTCGTTTGATGATCCTTAGTGTCGTACGTTGAATTCGGGGAGTCTCAGTGTGCATGTGAGTGCGCAGCACGTGTGAGAAGCTTTGCAAACAGGAAAGTGACAAGCAGTCACGACACTCTCCACCATACAGCTGGACCAGTAAGGACAAACACTGAAGAGATTCCTCCCACACCTCCTGGTTTTCAGTGGACAGCTGTACAGAATCAGAATCAGAATCAGAGGCCACAAAAATACTAAATTATAAAAAGGACAATGTTTTTATTCATGTTATCAAGTTTACTTGGGCCATGAGCTAAAATAAAGTGAATTGACAGACAGAACTGTCTTCAATAAAGTGTTTTTACAAACTTCACTGCTTGAAAATGTTTTCTGCTGCGTGTACTGTATATGTCTGTAGGATTAATAATGGGCAGCTGCTTTAGGAGTATGATAAATTTACACAGTCATAATATTCAAAGCTTCCTCTTCCTACCAGTCCCAGATTCTACAGACAGAAGATATTGAGACAACCAAATTCTTAAGATAAAACAACTCTTCACGTAAAAGCATACATAAGCATATTAAGAGGACTCGTTTCGACGTTGATATTTTCTCTTTGCTCCACCTTATATAAAGTTAAGGGAAAATTCACCATCTATTCGTTGTACTGTTTGATATGTTGGTCAACATTTGAATCCCAACTCAGTTTAGAAAAGATGGCAGAAGATAGGTAATCAGAGGTCTTTAAACTTTAAAGACTTTAAAGAATACAAAACCCTCTGCGTTCTACCACCAATGGCATGCTTACAGTCACTGCAATGCAATGACATTACTGTCTGACACTGAATGTTACAGTGTGAAAATAATGGCCATAAAATAAAACATTTCATATGTCAATAAGAGGCCCACGTCTATCCAAAACTGCATGTTACAACAGAAGTGACTTTTGCAGTTTTCGTGATAGATTGTTATAAACACCACTGCTCTGTCACACTAATCTCTCATGGGGCTAAGAGGCTGTGCAGAGGTCGAGAGTGTGTCGACTGCTCCATCAACCCTCTAATTCGTCCATTGTATCCCAGGAGACCTCTTCTCTCTTTCTTTCTCCTCCTATGTCATCGACTTCCCAGGATACCTCACAGCATCTTTTCTTTTTCGCTTGGACTCTCTCATCTATTTTCCTTGAATTTCATTCCACCCCCTCATCAGTCCTCCATTTCTTTTAATAGCCTCTGCTACCACATTTTCATTTATCAGGTTCTGGCCTCCAGTCAACCAATAAATCAAGTAACATTCTCTTTTAATATACAGGATGTTTCAGGGAGCATCACTGCCATTTACACTCCCTAATGATTATTTGAAATTTCAAACACTGAATATCTATAATGACATTTAATCGTGATAATTCAGAATCAGCGAATAGCATTGCTGGATTGTGGAGTAGTTAGAAACAACCTTTTTTAAACTATTGAAGAATATTTTACAGAATTATATATAAAGGGTACATTTATATACTCAATATTGACCACTCAAATAAAAATTGCAAACAGTACCGATACAAGACAAAGTAAACACTTTGCAATGACTGGGATTTATTATCGGGCTCAGAGTTGACTCTAAACTTTCTTTCTTTTTTAACCAGTCTGTTGTTGATTTACTTCTCAACTTCATTTCATTTTTAACCTTACCTAAACCTCTACTAAAGCTGCAAAAATCTTTTCAAAAAGTGGTGTAGAACATTCACGAGGGAAACTTGAGATCTGCCGCTGTCTTTTATGGGAGCGTAGTTGCTTTGTTCCTGGATGCCCTTCCATTAACACCACTGTAATACTTTGATTTTCCTATAAATGACACAAATTCAACATGTTGTATACATTGCTGTCGACTTGGCTTGTTTCGCAGCTCTCAGTCTTAAATGTTGTATTCTTTCTCTGCAACGCCCCCTTTCCGGAAAAACAGGAGCAACAGTTCTGGATTTCCTACATTTATAGACAGTTTCTCTGACTGTAAGCTGATGAATACTTTAGTATTTTTCCCATTTTGAGCATCTCTATAATACCTACAGCACTTCTTCTAAGGTTCTGTGGAAGTTGTTGTGATTTAAGCATGGCTCACGTCAATAAAACTTTTATGAAATGAGCAGACTTAGTCAGAAACCAGACATTAAAATATTTTGTTATTCAAAGGGAGAGACATGTCTACGACCCACAATTCTATCTCTTTAATAAAATCATCTGACTCCCAGTAGCTTTTTGAGAGGTCATGAGCACACAAGTTAACATACTTTCATAGTGCTGTCTGAATCATTACTTACTGACTTCAATGCAGGTAAGTCAGAGTTATTCTCTAATAGTGACTTAGATAAAGAGCAGACGATATTATCCACATTTATTGTTAATAAATTTGGAAATTTAGTGGTGTGCCAGTTTTTTTAACTACTGTAAAAGTAGTACATTATATAATCAGGGATTTCAGGCAACTAAACTCAATTTAGTTAAACTAATAGCACTTCCTTATTCTGAGTGCAGATAGAATAAAGTTTTCAATCACATATTTAATCATCAGTAGTTGATAGTACCAGAAGATGTGGATGCTTGAATATGTGCAGCCATAACATTTCGTATCCACTTCTATCAACCTATGTGGCAAATTGTATCAGATTATGCATAGGCAATTTCACACACTGCACGATTTAAATGGTAACTAGAGACTAGTTACTTAAGTAAACTGGGATAATCAACTGTGGTTCAATAGACAGAATTTTTAAGGTTAATACTTCATTTACATCCTAATCCTAAAGTCAAATTACATGCAAATTTGTAATTATAAAGGTGAAAGGAATGTAAAACATGCATCTTTGAAAGATGGCTAATTAATTACTGTAGTTTCAACTAAACTTGATGGGTAGAGTTGCTGTTTACAGAGCAGTGAGACAAAGGAGTATGTTTGATATATTTAGTCAGAGGAAGAAGCTGCAGCTTTTGTTGGCATAACTGATGGTTTACCAGTCTTAATGGATTCAGAAAATGTTATGCTTTTATTCTGATTCTCTCCCTCTGATTAATCAGAGCTCTAACAGGGCCAACTAAAAGCATTTTAGCCCATGTGGTATGAGCAGTGACTGCTTGGCCATAGAGTAGTCCCACATCATCTGATCATTTTAAAAACTATTTGTAAAATGAACCCTGAAATGATAAAGTCAAAATTTCAAAGTCTTATTCTTTCTCTATTTTCTTCCATGTCATGTTTTTCTTTGTGCGGTCAGAGTTCCGTTCAGCTCATTTGGTCTTGATCTTCACTATTGAGGCTTGTTTTGGTTTTCACATAACAACGCCGGTGTCATGTGTATCAACACTTAACTCAATTTAACTTTGCTGCTGGTTATCTTTGGTCACAAGACCATGATAATAGTGGTCTTTAAACCTCTCTCACAGGGCGTGGTTTAGTCACGACTGTCCTTGTACACAAACCCAGTTTGTGTCACTGAATAAGTTTTGTATTCAAACATGCTCGCTAAAAAAAAACAGCACATACACAGACACACACAGTGTTTGAGTGTTGGTCTCACCATGTGAATGAGGTGTGTGCTAAGCTGGCTCAGGGGTCTGTTGGCCACGAGCAGCTTCTCTGCTGCCTCCGTCTCTGCTGCTGGACAAGATAGCCTCTGGCTCTATACACACACATATCCGCACACACACACACACACACACACACACCCATGCCGATTGACACATAAACACACACAAACCTTAAATCATTCATAGAGATTTGACAGTCAATAATGATGGATCCAGAGACCTGTCAAGACTTTTTCTGACAGACTGACAAAGACGGAAAGACACTGTGATAGACTAAGACAGGAAACAGTTTTTCTGTGTGTTGTGTTATTGTCATCTCTCTTTACCAAGATGTTCAGGACAACACAGCCTGAACATTTCACACCGAGCTATTTTTGCATCTTCTGATGACTTTCGTCTTCTCAAGTTCTCCTTTATTCCCCTCATCATTAGCACCTCTGTGCCACACTTTGCCTTATTTTAGCACAGTTCATGTCTACAGTGAAACTTCAGGCCAATTAGTGGTGGAATAATGTGATTAATACTGGCACACATTTTCTGTCTCTCCCAAAGTCACTCCTCTGCTATGCTTTCTGTTTTTTCTTTTTCCTCTGTACTGTAATCTCTTCCGCACTCTCTCTTGACCAACCAAGTAATAGTTTGGGGAGAGCGGTCGAGTCACGTCCTCTCTCTTATCAGACCTTATTACCCAAATGAATTTGGTTTGGGCAGAAGTTTTCTTTTTAATGAGCTTTGCATTTCTGGCAGAATTGATTTCTGCTTCACATTCTCCTTGCTTCCTTTCCGTCTCTCCTTCAATCTCTCCACCATTCCTTCTCCTCTTCTGTCCTTCTTCTCTTTCAGTTTTTTACCCTTCTTTCACTTTAGTCCCCCCACCCCCTGTCCAGGCATTAATATGTATGCTTTGGGCTGGGGTGCACAGTATGGGGAGATGGGGGCTCCTTTGTGTGCGTGTGTGTGCGTATGTGAGTGTGTGTGAGTCCGTCTATATAGAGTGGCAAGCTGAGGACAAAGCCAGCGGTGATAATGAGGCCGCAGGGACATAGCCAGACAGGCCCCTCGGTGTATGCCTCTGAGTGTGTGTGTGTGTGTGTGTGTGTATATATATGTGTGTCCCAGGGACTCAGGACCTCATCCGCTTTCTCCTGAGTCCACAACTTCAATATTGCAGTTCCTTAAACCTGCTCACTTCCACTGCAAACATCAATGGACACACACATACACATGCCTTCGGGGACACGATACAAGGACAACAGTTTGAGGAAGTTGACTTTGTGATTCTATTGGTGACTCTGGATTCACCAGAGATGAAAATAATGGGGAAAACAATGTTGGAAAGATACTGGCGTATAAGGGCTGATGCATTGCTAACAACAATTAACAAAACCATTAATAATAAAACAGTTGACTTCTCTTAGAAGACCTTTGTCTATCTTTAAAGTGACATTTTTAGAAATAAACATAAGTTGTGTTTGAGTGTTTGTACCTGCAGTGCAGCTCGAACAACAACTGACGTTTGCTTTAGGACATTGTGAAGAAGTTCCAAAAGAGCTTGTAACACAACATGGCTGACTTTCCTCCCAGCAGGCCCCTCTCCATCCAGGTAGACTCGTGCAGCTTCTGAGAGAGTATTCACCAGCACCTCTATCAGCCCTGTGCAGCAGAGAGACATGGAGACCTTATGTGAGTGTCGGATCTTGACTGAATCTTTGCTGGGCCTGGAGATTTCAAAGATTTTAAACTTGTATCATGTTACACTCAAACCCTACAATGTACTATTTGATGTGTAATGGTCTAATGTGACTCTCACTGTCCACAATTCCTAGCGAGACATAAGTGAATCTAATTTAGAGAGGCTCACTGCTATCTGGTTCCATCTACAATGTCTCTCAATGTTTAATATAAGTTTAAGTGCAACCTTTTGTCAAATAATGAAGGTAGACATATTTTGGACTGGTAAATTCTATCAGTTTACAGCATATTCTTGATCAAGATGTCAAAAAGTAACTTTTGGAAGCGTTTTGTATGAGAGTGTAAATGTAAGAGTATGCCTAAGCCTTGATCTGTAGGAGAAGACTGGTTCAACTTGATAATGGATGGTTGGCTCCTGTACAAGATGAGGGACACTCTTCTTTTTTGGTCAACTGACATTTCACTGCCACTAATTTGCCCCAAAGAGAAAGGTAGGTGAGTATGACATTTAGTTCAACTGAATACCAACTGTACAGCTTTAAATTCCATCATCATCATCTTCCGCTTGTCCGGGGATTGGGTCGCGGGGGCAGCAGCTTAAGCAGAGAAACCCAGACGTCCCTGTCCCCGGCCACTTCCTCCAGCTCTTCTGGGGGGACCCCGAGGCGTTCCCAGGCCAGCCGAGAGACATAGTCTCTCCAACGTGTCCTGGGTCTTCCCCGGGGCCTCCTCCCAGTGGGACGGGCCCGGAACACCTCACCAGGGAGGCGTCGAGGAGGCATCCTAACCAGATGCCCGAGCCACCTCATCTGACTCCTCTCGATGCGGAGGAGCAGCGGTTCTACTCCGAGCCCCTCCCGGATGACCGAGCTTCTCACCCTATCTCTAAGGGAGAGCCCAGACACCCTGCGGAGGAAACTCATTTCGGCCGCTTGTATTCGCGATCTCGTTCTTTCGGTCACTACCCACAGCTCGTGACCATAGGTGAGGATAGGAACATAGATTGACCGGTAAATCGAGAGCTTCGCCTTCTGGCTCAGCTCCTTCTTCACCAAAGAAGCTTTAAATTCTCACATGAAAAACTGACAGTATCAGGGCACCTATTGACATACAGGACTCTCATCCCAAAACACATCATGTTGTCATTCTTGTCTTCATATTTCTTTGCCTTTAACCTCCCTCCATCCCACCACAGAAAACTGTACAAGGCTAAACATAAGGCCAAAGCTGTTATGAGCATGCTGAGCTGAGGTAAAGTAGAACTACACTCATCTCTAATACTCAGTACTGCACAGATTCTGCCAGAGTCAGGTGGACATGACACGTGTATTTTAATGTGTCGAAAAACCTGTCCTTTATTTCCATTTCTGTGTTAAATAACAAATCATCGTCCACACCAGGGAAAATGCACCCAGTTTTATTTCCCATTCCAACAGATCTTTATTTAGAATGCAGATGTGTGTTTATTTCTGTAAGTGCAACACTGCAGACACAAGAAAGCTGTTTGACTTCCTGCTGTCAGTGGGATGTACTGTTACTCTGTCAAACGGCCTCATAATTAATTAGACGAGCTGCTCTACTTTGGACTGTTCAATCAAACAAAGACCTCCTCTGCTTAATGTAATCTGACAATAGTCTCACTTACATGCAAACCATTTTCTACATAGTTTCTTTGTATTTGTTAATATTATACTGTTCTAAACTGCTCAGAAAATGTGATGATACTAAAAACAATGACTTTCTCCTGAAATTTTAACCATTTATCAACCAGAAATTATACACACATAGAAAATAGGGCTCTCATTTCGATACCTAAATGTACATGTTGTGAAGTGGTCCTTCTGGTAATTACAGTGGTCCTTCGTTTAGTTTTTAAGAAACAAACTAAGGGAACATTACTTTACTTTAACTAACCTTAACGATAACAAATATTCTAACCTAACCTCAAACCAGTGTTTCCCGCAGCGCATTATAGTTAAGGCGGCCGCCTTAGTAAACTCGCACTGCTGCCTTGCCAACGTTCCCAAAAAAAAAAAAAAAAAAAAAAAAAAAAATTATTATTATTATTATTTTTTTTTTAAACCGAAGTAATAATGCTTTGCCAGGCTCAGACATTAAAAGACAGCATTGATAACATTGAATTGCGACACCTACTGGTTGTTAATGTAAATAGTTAATAATGTAAATAAAAAAGTGTTACAGCTCTTAAACAGCTTCGTTATTGCTCTAACAGCCCCCGTCCCATTCCAAGTACACCCCCCCCCGCCATTTTCAAATGGGATATTTGATTGTGTATGTAAAAAGTGCTGATATTAAAAAACAGTGCAGAGTCCGCTTTTAATGGAAGCAGTCTCACCTAGTTTGCGAGGTCTTTTTATTTTCATGCCCTTCAGGAAAAGATACTACCATCAGATACTATTTCCAAATACATTTAGTGCCTGTTCTTATCAGATTGTCAATAATCTGACTGAATTTACCCGCCAACCGTGAACAAAACTCTGCTTCAAATTAAATTTCAGAAGTAAGGAAAAACTACCTTCCCATTTAGATCTCCATCATCACAAGAAATGCACAGCGTACTCAGTTTCAGATGGATGCACTGTTTATACAGCCATCAGGCCTCCTAATCTGCCTGCAGGCTGCATAAAAAGCATTCCTCTCAGCTGACTGAGTCCCTAGAGTGATCTGAAAGTCACAGGGCATGTATGGGCTCTCCATTTGCAGTCTCCAATTTATTTATTTATTTTTTAACTTTTCTTTTCTCTGATGAAAATATTCAGCTGGTTGCTTTTATCTCCATATTCTAACTGCTGCCCACAGTAAACAGCCCAAACCATCGAGGATCTAAAGACAGAGACATGTTGGCGATAAGTGAAGTACAAAAAGTTTCATGTAAGCTAAAGTTTAATGTCAACAGCTAAGATAATAACTTCTACTCATAAAACAGATTGAAAATAGAAAGTGCGGTTTACACATACATACTTAGTATCTTGGCACACATGACACAACCTCTGGCTCTACTCATTATAATTACATGGTTAAAAAGCATGCCCTCCATAGCTACTCTATGTGCCTCAATAAACATACTTCATGTTTGTTTGGTGTCATCCCATCTTGCTTTGGTTTGGCTCCTGTCTGCCAGTAAGTGAAACGCTGTACCTACACACACATTTACTGTGGGTAACTTCTAACAGTACATACAGTATAAAATGTTTATGTTGTCATAACAGAAAATCCAATATCAGCTCTGAATGTGTGTTTGTGTTTGCTAAGGAGTATCGCTTCGACTGACAGGTACAGATGTACACTTTTTATGGTGGTGGTGGTTAATGTGTAATTAATTTATGTGAGAAAATCACTGTGCTATTTCTTTCTTTTAAGAAAAAGCAAATGTTAAAAATAGCCACTCAGCTTGGATGCTTTGCAGAGGTATCTATTTATAAACCACTGTAAAATGAGTTCTGTTGGGATTCAACAGAATGGAGGGCTTGAAGCAGAAATTCAGGTAAAGATTATAAAAGGTTAATGAAACATAATGTAGCACTACATACTACGGTCAGCTTGTTTGTTTGCTCCGTGTACTTGTTAAAGATGCACACGCAAGGTCAAACTCAGCTACCCGTCACTGCTCTCAATGTATACACACATCCTATGGATAAAGCAGGTATCACTACCACTGTACTACGTGGTGTTCTGTCATTTTTCTATAAATATAAATCTTTAACATGCTATGACAGAATGTTCACACTGGGATACACTTTGTCTAAGAAAATAGCCATTATCACCAATGTTTAGAAATCAATATCCAAGGGATGCAATGCAAACTTAAAACAAACTCCGAAACATCACACACTTAGTTTCATGAGTGGTCGAATGAGTTTCACAACAAAAAACTGTCAATTCAGTGATCTCTTGGGGGCTTACTAATACAAAACATTAATATGGAAGACAGATCTTGGTAGTATAAATTATGCTGGGAGGCATCATTATTGATCGGACACATATGGCCGTGTGGATGAACCATTATAGATTGCGTTGAGACACCATTTGGGAAATAACCAGAAACTAATTTCAAATCGCACATTATTGATGCAAATTCCACAGAAACTGGAAGCAATTAGCTAAATATGTTCCAGTGAGTTTGGTACAGATGGTCAAGAGAAATAACATGAATTAGTGACAGTTTAAACTCAGACAGGAACCTTAAGGACCCTCAAGAATGGCCAATGACTTCTTTGATCAATTAAAAACAGACCCCCTTTAATTAATTTCCCCCTTGTCAGCATGTCAGTCTTAGACCAAACCCGAGGAGAGCTTAGGGTGATTACTAGCTCTGAAATGTTCGGCTGAATTTTGCTCTACATGTTCTTGAAATGTTCCCATTTTCTTATTATATCACTCAGTCTGCTTTTCAATGTGCCCACAAAATTGGTTTCACATTCACTCTCAGTGGAGACGCCCAAGGCATCATATCCTTATATAATCAGATTACAGCCTAGACTTTCTGTATTAGTGTGCTACATACCCTCGAATTAAAAGTGAGCAATACACCATTATACAGAATCAAAAGAACTTTGTTTAGGAATCGTCTCTTACTCTGAAATCAAGTTATCCTTCCCCTGCTGCTTCCCTTTATCTGTCACTCATTTTAACCTTCAATTTTCTCCCTCTATAATCTTGTTCCTCCCATGTGTCTCCAACCCAAATGTACTCGATTTTCTCTCTGTGTATCCCATTCTTCCTCCTTTCACCTTTCTGCAACCCTCTTACCTCGTCTTTTGCTTTTTTTTGGCAACCTTGTCTTCCCTCTCTTCTCTCATCCTTTTTTAGCCAACGTCTTTCTCTTTTTGTTGATCCCTTCTTCTGCCCTATCTCTGCCTTCATTCCCCAGGGAGTATTATCTCAGTCAGAGTCAAATCTGCCCAATTATAAACCTCATCTCCCCCCTCTCCCTCTTAGAAACACTTGGTTTCACTACATCCACTGCTCCAAACACACACACATCATCGTCTCTATCTTATACATATACGGAAGAATAAGCACAAATACATTCACACAAGCACACAAAAGCCACCTCCCCATTTTGCTCCTCTTCACTGTCTATTTCACTGCTTAATAACAAACACACACACATATAGATTCACATGCCACCCTTTCCCTCCCCTCTGTCACACCTTAAAAAGCCAATTATACACGCATCCTCCCTTTCTCTCTTCTTCTGCCTCCCATCACAACACCGATATGGAATGAACCACTACAAAAACAAGGGAGAGGAGAAGAAGAGCCTAAAATAGAGGCTAGGGGCAAGGGTAAAATTGGGAAAAAAGAGGAGGAAGGAGAGGAGATGATGGTGCAAAATGTGAGCTGAATAGACTGGAAAAGTGGAGCACAGCAAAAGACAAACGGGAGGGATATGAGGAGAATAACAAAATAGTCGAAAACAGAGCAGAGGTGGAGAGAGGAGAGGAGATAGCGCTAATTGCCAGGCCGGTATCAGTGCTGGCTTGACAATTTCTTGTTGCGAGGATTGGATGATAATGATGCTGACTAGTGAACTGCTGCACTGCTGACCCAATGGAAATAGTGGGAGAAGAATGGTTGATAGTAGATATAAGTTTACATCGGAAAAGATAGAAAGAATGATACTAAAGGAGTAAAAGGGAGAGAAAGAGAGAAATTAGTCCTGCAAAAATCTGAGAAAATGACTATTGTAATGTTGTGTTTCATTACCATGAAGAGTTACAATTACACAGCTGAACTGTAGACCCTGTAAGAAATTAAACCAAACAAGAAAGCATGGAAGCATGGATACAAGTTACATCTACCTTTTCTTGTGTGCAGATTGTAGAAATAACTGTACCTTGCTGACGTAGTAGCTGTTGATCCATGACCGTGTCTCCACTGAGATTACACAGCAAGACGACTGCATTTTGGACAATTCCACTTGTGACACTGTTAGCCTTGAAAGAATAAGACAGTTCCAGGTTAAGGGTTCTCTTATAAAACCCTGTTCTCTTCTATTCAAACAAAACTGAAGGTTTTCTTCTACATCTAAAGTCCAACATCAAACTAAATGTTAAAACTTAGACAGAGATAGAAAATGAAAACAGAGATGAGGCGATGCAATGAACTTCCAAATTTGACGAGTTCTTCTCGTCAGTCATTTTAAATGCATCTATGCCAATCCAAACCACTCCAAATTTATGTATAAAGTACATTTAAAAATAACAAGGGTTGACCAAAGTGCTAGTAAATTAAGAGAATAAAATAAAAATAATAAATACGTGAAACGGACATAAAACACTGGTAAAAATCACAACAACTGACACACAAAAAAGGGAGAAAAGATTAGTCTTTCAATAGGATTTAAAAGAAGACAGTGAAGAAGCCTGCCTAACATGTAGAGGCAACCCATTCCACAATTTTGGGCCTGCCCCCTTAAATGCCCGATGCCCTTTGAGCCTCAGCTTCATCTTTGGAACAGCGAAGAGCAGCTGATCAGCTGACCTCAGAGACCGTGAAGGGGAGTACGGGTGAAGCAAGTCGGAGAGATAGGGTGGAGTGAGGCCATTAAGACATTTAAAAACAGATAAAAGAATTTTAAAATCAATTCTGTAGCACAAAGGGAGCCAATGAAGGGCAGCCAGAACAGGAGTAATATGTTCTCGCCTGTGTGATTGGATTAAAAGACGAGCAGCTGCATTTTGGCATGCATTACAATAATGGAGATGAGTGGTAATGAAGGCGTGTCTGATCTTTTCAAAGTCCTGCCCAGACAAAATGGATTTTATTTTCTCAATTTGTCGCAGTCGGAAGAAGCTGTTTTTTTTCTTTCCATCGAGCTGATCTGTGGATCAAGCTTAAGGTCGCCATCTATTTTCACCCCCAGATTGGTGGCAGTGGGTTTCAAATATGGAGTCAAGGCGCCAAGGTCCACATGCTGGCTGTCACAAGAACCACTTGTGCGGAATAATATGACCTCAGTCTTTCTATCACTGAAACTGAAAAAGTTTGATGTCATTGAAGCATTCCAACAAAGGCTGTGAACAGAGTTTCAATCATATTTTCTCTATGCCACCAAACATTATTTATTAATGAAAGTTACTCTTACCTATGAAAACCAAAAAATATATCTTTACTGATGACAGTCAACCTGGTATATTGCATATTGAAAGCCAATGTAAATCCAAAACTTTAGTTCCAAATATAACACTGTTTATGTTTTTCTTGTGTTTGTGAATCCTTTGCTGATATGCGTATATGCATTTTTTTCTATATAAAGTCCCTCAGTCCAGTACTGCCCAGTTATAGGACACTTTCCCAACATAAATATTAAGAGCTGGTGTGAGTCAGAGCAGCCGTTATACTGCAATCAAGACAGCAGTATTTCCAACATGCTGCTCGCAGCAAGACACCCCACATGGCAGGTGAGATCAATTATTACTAGTGTGTCATGGGCCACACGACACAACATTCTGCCAAGTGGCAGAACATACTGTCTGGTGTATCCACAGCATGGATATTTTGGCATCATTTTGTCTGTAAGAATTGCCACTTTAGCAGTTCAGCATGTCTCCAGTATATTGGATGCAGGTTCACAACACATCTACTTGTCACTACTAAATATTTGTGACGCTAACGTTTGACATGATGAGCTGCCTTGTATGGACCGAGCTGTCAATGCTATTAGCTAAAAACAGTAGTATTAAATCTTCTTTTTGTTATCATTAAAGGCCGTGCTGTTTTGCTGCAGGTTTTCATGCGTTTCTCTTGATAGAAGCACAGCAGTACAGTTAATAAATATATGCTGATATGTTTTTCTAAGAAGATTATGAGGGTCTATTTACTGGACAAGCTAATGGATTGTAACTTTGAGGAAAAGATCAAATAGGCTTTTTATACAAAAGGAATTAGAGTACGATAGAGGTGCGAACTATGACAATGATCAATTTGATTGATTTTAAGAAGAAAAATGGTCCAGCTTGTTGTTCCCACCTCTCCCTTCTCTTCTTTTCCCCTCTTCTTTTCTCTGCTTCATCTTTCTCCACCTAACAAAACCATCAGCCATTCCACCTACAGTAATTCACTTCTCCTTCCTCCTCTTGGCCCCATTTCACTTTTTGATCCTCTCTCAGATACGCCAGCTTTGCCTCCAGGGTCTGCGCACATCAGTGGGATCTGTGTATGGGCTGATAAGTCTGGCTGGTACTCATCGTGTACACTTGCCTGAGGCTGAACACAATGACATCAATTCGTGCCTCGGACAAAATGCCTCTCCGTAATGACAAATGACAGGGCTAATCTATTTTGATCTTTATGGACTAAAAAAAAGACTTTAGTGTACATCACAAAAGGCATAAAGCTGACAAAGAACAATGAGGAACGGTAAAGTTAAATCCAACCTGTAGCCTCCACCTCAGCTCATTTGTCATTTGTACTGTGTCAGCGTATTTACTGTGTATCCATAATATGTTCGTATAGTATCAACCAGGTAGGATTTGCTAAAGTATTTGACAGTGAGCTAAACACTTGGAACACTCTTTTGCCTTCTTAGTCAAGGCAGCCAAACAGTTAACAGTCCTGTACAAGCCAGCATCCTGAGGTCCTTAAATGTCTGAAACAGAACTACTTCATCATCTCGACAAATACAATTAGGTGAATTTCTCCATGACAGGTGTGATCACCAGTGACAGGTGTACTCAGTTGAGATCAGAGGATTTCAGGCAGCATAAATCAATCCAAAGGTGAGCAATATGGACGGCACTAATGTATCTAGACATAAATAGTTCAGACAGGAGTAAACAATCAAGGGACAAATTAATCAGGCTGCTGAATAACAGTGTTTAAAAATTCTGTATCAGCTATTTGGGGTTGAACAGGCAGCCATGCAGAACACTGATTATTAAGTATTTCAGAGTGCGTGCGTTTGTGTGTATGTGTGGAAAGTTGTTTCCTGCAGCACAAGGATTTAGGTTTGCTCGAGACAGATTGTACTATGTTGGCGGGTGCGCTAAATTGTGTGTTAGCAAAAAAGGGTCAGGTGAAATAAATTGTTTACTGGGGATGTTGTTATGCCTCACTGATAACAGACAAGTGCTGTGTGTTTGTGTGTAAGGTCTCGTGTTACATCTTAATAGTGGAGTCCATTTTCACACTCTATTAACCCTTCCTCCTCTAAGTTGCTTTCTTGCCTGCCAGTCAATTACACCAACCCTCTAATAGGTCAACGCCACTCAGGCTAATTTACATAGGAACGTCTATAAAAGGTCAGATGGAGTGAGTGAGTGAAGAGTAAGAAGGATACAAACAGAATACAACTGAGCCGTCATAAAACACAGCTGAAATGCCATAAAATAAAATAAATGAAATGAGGATTTTATCAGCTGATTGTGAAGCTGTTTGATATTTGACTGACTGACATTTTTTACCTGAGTTTGGTTTCTTACCATTATGAGCTGAAAGATTACTGGTAGGATCCTGCTTTGTTTGATCAACCTGAAAAGGACAGAGAAAAGACATTTAGAGGTAGCTGTAGACAAACTGGTGAGGAATAATTTAACATATTTGCTGCACTGTTCAAACATGCATTGGTGAAGAAGGAATGGAGAAGAAATGAAAAGAGCAAATGAAGTGATGGAAGGTGAAAGAGGAAGGGAATGGAAAAAAGGGTTGAGAGTAAAGATGAGGGATGAGGATATAACATTTGGCAATGGGGAGAAAGACGAGTGGGGATATAGAAGAAAAGAGAAGAGAGATGGGTGTCCATATTGACAATGACATTCTGTCTACTGAATGATTCAGGTTATTTAATTCACCAGCATTTACTGTGTGGTTGCAGTAAGTGAACAGCATGAACACACATCTTGTGTGTGTGTTTTTGTCTGCGTGCATGAGAAAGCATGAAAGCATTTAGGCTGTAATTGGAACAAAGCTAACTAAAATCAGACGGGGGTTAATATGTTGAAAGTAACAAAGCCAGCCCACTCGTTTAAAAATCTGTCTTCACTCTAACTATGATTTATAGCTCGTCTTGTAGCCATCAGACAACCTTTGGAAACTATACTGTCATTGGTGAGGGATTGTATGTATGATTGAGTAAAAGCACTGCTTCGCCTACAAAACTGTAGAGACTGTGCTGTACGAGTATGTAGCCTGAAGTGTAAAAGCCTTTCGAGTAGTCAACAAGACAGCCATAGAAATGCAGTCATAAAATAACAGGTTGTACTTAAACTTGTGCTATTTAAACAGTAATTAGTTGTCCACTATATACTGTGTGCTCATCCTATTTGTTTTTTTTTTATATTGCTGAATTTGATCACTTTTACTACAGTTCTGGGGCCTTTTGATTGATACAGTTTTTATGTTTGTTGAGAATAGTAGTATATAGTCTCATATCATTACTCTTAATTTCTCGGCTGTCTGCCAAAAAAATCTATGAAAACCAAATATTTCCAGCTTCGTGGTATCTTCATACTGGAACCCCTTATGGTTAAAGTAAATAAACTCAGACAATTTTTTCATACTTTGGTTAGTATGTTGCCTTAAAAACAGTTTTGCTATTCCTATCTGGCTGCTGATAGGACATATTCTGACCCAGAATGTAACTGTAATGATTGATAGGAGGGCAGATGCGGTAATTAGCACCACTGAGGAAAAACATTGAAAGAGAGCGTAATTATGCCTTTTTTATCCTCTATTCTGAAAACACTAACGGCGTAAAGGCTGCCTGCAGAAACATTAAGTTATAGAAAGTGTTTACATTTTGATAAAAGTGTTTTTTACTTGATGAGGTATTTCATAGTCAGCTGTGTATCCATTGTTAAGTAAATATGTGTTTCTGTGGGACTGTATTTGTCTATAGAACTGATGGATGCCCTTCCATTATAGAGGTGACAGGCTGAAAGATGAGAGGACAGGCCGGGCCAGCACAACATGATAAAGTGGAGCCCCTTTAAACTACCAGCCATACATCAATAGACACAGTGCACAACAACAGACATTGAACAAAGAAGACCACAACAGATGACCAAAACACTGATTAGGAAACCCTCACAGCATCAGGCATACGTTGAATGTGGATAAATCAAACAGAATAACATTATTATCACATGGAATACAAAGCATTTCAATGACCTCAAGAATATTTTAAAATGTTTTTTTATGGATTCGCTCACATCAGGAAGCCCATTCCATCTTTTTGGTATGTGACATCCATTTTTGTGTCACCAGTCTTTCCGCTTTTCTCCATATTACAGAGATGTAGGTGTGTATGATTTCATGATGTAACTGGGTTTTCACAACTGATTTTCTCAGGGATGCAACATAGATTCATATATAAGCAACGTAGCTAAAGCTCAGTTGAACTAAGATAAGATACGGTCTCATTCTTGTTTGATAAGCGTTAGGACACATTGACACACATATAGACATACGTATAAGGACATTAAACATTCACAGGAAAGCACACATGTAACCACGCAGCAAGAGGTTCTTTGGGTAAAGGTCACAGAAAATGTAGCTGTTTGAAGGTGTGTCTGGACTGTGATAATGCAGAGAGAGACAGCAGGCTGCCTTCCCAACGTTAATGTCCCCAATTTACCATCTAATTACCGCTCGGCTGGCTTCATAGCCACACTTATCTAACCAAGACCCAGGCAATTTAATTTCTGATTGTATAACCGCAGTGATGGAGGAAAACTTGTGGAGAGAGGGCACTGAGAAGGAGAGAAATGTGGACTAATGTTAATAAATTAGCAATGGTGAGAGAACAGGAGCCAGAGAGATGGAAAAAAAAGTGAAATGTTGTTAATAATGTCAGAGGAAAAAGAGAATGAGAAAAACAGATGTAGAGAAGAGTGCTGACACCAATTTGAAAAGTTCACGTCACTCCACTTGGTTTGAGGAAAGAGGGGGAAGGCGAGGAGAGGGGGTAGTATTACAGATAAGAGAAGTAGGGGCATATTTAGTGATGTAAATGAACTTTAAACTCTAAGAGCAGAAGAGGGAGGGAGGGACTGAGATGGATGGAGTGTGGGATATTAGAGAGATTTATTAACTTATTATCGCTGAAGTAGATAAAATAAGTGAACAGAAGCAGAGAAAGAAACGAGGGAAGGACAAAACACAAGGTTAATTATAGTTGTTACAAATTAATACTTACTGTATTAAACGATGAGATAAAATATAAAACTATAGCCGAACTACAACTATAACAGACTTAGCCATGCCATTTGCCTCGACACTTTAGTATTGATAATGACTGTATTTTAAGTTAAGGCATTAAAGACTAGCTCATCCTAAACACTGCCAAATAAGTTTGAAAATAATGTCAGTATCACAGCTGAAGTGAAAACTGTGTTTTACTATAATAGGCCTCTCTATTCGTCTCTGTTACCCTTGTCCCTGTCTATGATTATACAAATAAAGTCTCCACCTTTCTATCCTTCCACATGCTCACTGTGTTCTCTTTGTTACCCACACTTTATACCTCTGTCCTCTCCTAAAACAGGGAGACTGGTGATCAGTGAATCAAGGCCTACTGACATCTGCTGAAAGAACACAATCTCAAACACACATTCATGAACACTTACGAGTGAATGTATATGTGTAAATGCACACAAAGACAGACATACACTCGTTCTTTTGCTATCCTTGTGCAGTTCATAATGCTTTCTGTAACTCGCCCAACCTTAAACCTTAATCTACATCTTAAAACATGTTGTGTTATTTTTTTCTACCCAACCACTGAGTTATGCCTGTAAGGCTACTTTTGTGTAACCCTGCTACAGGTTAAATTATTGGGTCAATTTTAGTATTGGCTTATACATCCAAGACAAAAAAGCTTCTATTCCACACTCATGTCTCTATCCAGCTGCCTTGTAAAATGTGTGGTCTTTTCTTTACTATTTAAGAAGCTTTGCATCCTCCTTGTGCACTTAAGGCAGGAAACTCAAAGTTTTGATGACTGATTTAGGAATCCAGACTTTGACTGAAGACTGCATTGGAAAATACATCAATCAAATAACCTTTCCATCACAAAAGGGTTACTGCATTTAGCAGTTTTGTGAGCCACCAAATAGCTTGCCTGTGTTACAGCTGCAACACTTTTCAGATGACTTACCGTCAGGCAGGCTAAGTCTGTTAAAGTAACTCTACTTGGAGTCTTATTCTGACTACAGAGTGATTTGAATTGTGGGTGATTTTAATATTGTGGAGTGTGCTCATTACATGCCAAGTTTGTGAGACATTACATGGAAGAAAGGGCTGCTATTGACCAATTGGCCACACAGAGAATCTATTCTATGTGCTAGAACCAAGCCCAGATTGGAGTTAATAAAACCCAATGCAGTTTCTACCCAAGGGGACACAAATCCAATGGTATGCAGTCAGGTTAAAGTCCCAATGTACATAACAAACATGAGCTCAAACACACGTGAATCTTCTCCTAGTTAGACAAGGAATCAGTAGATTTTCTGTAAAACAGCAGCGCATCATTACCCCTTGTTATTTTGGAGTCAGATTACTGCCCTCTAAAGAGCTGTTTTGAAATTCCAGAATAGTGAATTACTTTAATTTTGTCTTAGTGTTGTATATTTAACAGCATGCATTACATTTTCAAGCAATGCTCCTCAGGAGTAGCTAGTTTGGCCAGATATTTCACAACAACATGCCAAGTTTGTGCGCATCTCAGCTTATGTAGCACCTTCTGCTTGTCAGTAAACTGATTACCCGTGCAGGAAAAGCTGGCTCTGAGAGGAGAGAAGAGTCTTGTTGAATGCAGATCACCAGCAGCGGTGCAGCTAGAATGCTGTTGTTGCTATTAGCCCTAAATGTGTATCAGCTGTATCTACAAACAAATGATCATTTGTTTATTCCTGTAGATTGTAGAGAGCAAATAAATCATTGCTCATAAAACGGGTGAGCGTGTCTGTAAATGCATTTATTCAGTTGGGTGTTTGAAAGTGCAAACGCATACATGTATGTATTTGTGTGCGTGGCTGTGAATGATTCACAGAGCTGAACTGGGAATCCCTGGCCTTGAAATTAAAACATTCCAAACAGTGGTTAAAATGTGCTTGTGTGTATTTGTATGTGCACCTGACAGGACTGCTAAGTATTTCAATAAGACTGAGTATGTACCATTGGTATGTAGATGGACTTGTTCCACAAAACAAAGACGTTGTCTACATAGAATTTTTGTTATCTCAGAACAATGATTGTTAGTAGTTTTCTGTACTCTTCAGTGAATGACTCACACTGGGTCACATCTCGGTATCATGATACCTTGTGTATTACCTGCAGATGTGAGGGCTGTGTTCAGTCATCGATACCAGCAATTTGAAACCGTAGAGTGGGATGGGCTCTGCTGCAGAAAGAAGAGACTCATACCTAGACATAAACATGTGTTATTACAACATCTGGCTTGCTTAGTATTAATACACTGATCTGATTATTCATTAGTAGTACAGGATAAAGTAAAACATATCTTTTGGGGGGGGGGGGGGGGGGGGGGGGGTGCAATGACATTAACAATGTTTTTTAACAAGCCAATCACATTTGTCTTCCTACAGAAAGTAAATAAAGAATAAGGGAGAAATCCAGAGACACTGTCAGACTTAGAACTGTGAGACAGACGAACCTTGGAAGCAGACATTTAGTGAAGAGTGACAAGACTTGGCTGCAGGTTTCTCCATTCTCTTTTCCTTCTGCTTCCCCTCTCGGTCTTGTCTCATTTGTCTTTTCCTCATTTTCCTCAGTATCGTCATTATCATACTGGACCAGAAGGACCGGGCTTAATTCAGACAGTACCTTCAAAACAAACACCGACCACTCCACTGTAACACAGACAGACAGAGGGTTAGTGTGTAGTAAGTGCATGTTTAAAATAATGCCTGCATGCTTGCATTGTATGTAGGAGCCTTTGGACCTGCACATGTTTGCTGAGCCACCATACATTCTCTGTCACTTCCATTTCTTTTAATAGCTTTTTGGTTTTGCTAGGACATTAACATTCATCAACAATTCTGCTTAATTTACTGGCATCTGAATAAATACTGTCTCGATAATTGTTTTGAAATCACAAGTAAACTTATGATTTTAGAGTCAGCAGTGATGGCGAATTCTAAAATTCAACTAACTCTTTTGTGGGTAACAGGCACCTGGAGAGAAAAAAACCTGATCACTATTTTCTAACGCTAAAACGAACGGTCCCTTGGTATTTGTTGTCAGAATGGTCCCATCCCCCTAAAATTGCTGCTCCATTTGTTCACTTTGTCCTTCCACTCTAACATCACTCACTCACAACATAAACATTTCTTCCTAAATCTTTCCTGTCTTTTCCTCTCTTCCCCCTTTTGAAAACGACCAACAATTCATACCATTTCTGCTGAAAGCCAGAGCTGTCAGAGGAGGCAGGACAGCATCCACAACCTTTAAGACATGAAAGGCAGAAAGAAACAAAAGGAAAGAAAGAATGAATGTATATGATACTGTATCATACTGTAAGGCAGTTACGACAAAGTTGTCACCGAATCTGAAGGTTCAGCTTTAAATAATGTCATGACATGAAACAAACTTCAGTCAAAACAGTAACAGCTGAAAATTAGCATGTACAAAAAAATAAGTAATTAACCTGCCAACGTGCTGAGAGGTTTTCATCAACAGAGTATATCAGCCCAACTTTCATTAAGCATTCATATAAATCCTCATTTATATCAAACTGGTTAATAAACATCATGACCAAAAACAGAATTTAAGAAAAAGATTAGACTGGAGACCCTGCAGGCATCAACCAAATAACACGGTTGAATGTGTGTGTATGTTGTTTTTCTTTTGATCAAACAAGCACACACAATCATATTTCCGCAACTGTCAAAGCTCTTATCGCGGCATGAAGCTGTATTGCATGAATTTGCATGATTATTTATATTACCATAGAAACAACACTAAAGCTGAGAGTGTGTGTGAGGTCATTACATTGAAAACCAGAGAAAGAAAACAACAAAGGATGTTGTCCACCACTTAATGGTCTGTGTATTAATAGCTCAGCCATCAAAAGACTGGATTGAGAATGTGTGTGTGTATACTGGTGTGTATGTGTGTGTATACAGGTGTGTATGTGTGTGTATACAGGTGTGAACATGTGTATATACAGGTGTGTATGCGTGTGTATACAGGTGTGTACGTGTGTGTACGAGTGTGTACGAGTGTGTATACTGGTGTATACTGATGTGTATGTGTGTGTATACTAGTGTGTATATTGGCGTGTACGTGTGTGTATACTGGCGTGTACGTGTGTGTAAACTGGTTTTGACTCTTTTACATCGTTAAAAGATATGTGTCTATCGCCCCGTGATGAAAAACAAAACAAATAAATAATGCATCTTTTCAGCATTAGTAAGATGCAGGACTCTGCATAATGTAATAATATAAATCATTATGCTTTAGGAGAGAACTACTCTTGTTATTGTAAGTGTTGCCTTTTCTATCTTTTTAAAAAATGTAACTTGTGGCTCTTTGTTTGAATTTAAAGGCACTCAGACCTAAACCAAAAATTGAAATGCTCTTGTTTCATTGTAGCTCAATGCATATTTCCTGTGCAATGCTCAATGATAAACAATTTGACATTATACCGTTACTGTACACCTGCATCTGCTGAGATGTTTAAATGTCTTCATCGTCAGTTCTTATCCCAACTCGATAACACTAAACTAAAAAAAGGGGAGAGAGTTATACATTTTGTGTACATAGGTAATGTATACAACAATGTTTTTGCCCAAGTATGAAAGAAAAATAAAAAGCCAAACTTAATGGTAACTTTACTCTTGACTCAAAGAGTGAGTGGGTGAAAGAGATGAAAACAAAAAGTCCAACATGAGTGTGTGTCCTTGCCCAGCAGCAGTAAAAGCTAATTTGAGCTGGCTGGGGGTAATTAAAAAGTCTTCCTGTGTTATTGACAGTCAGTAGCTACAAGTCTCCTGCTTGCCCCTTTCTTTTGGTCCTCATCTTTTTTCTTTTCTCTCCATTCATCTTGTCTGCTTCCTGCTGCTCTTCACTTCCAGATGTCAATAGTCATTAAACACAATCTCACGATTCCATCCCATGCACATCGACGCATACAAACTTAAACAAAAACACCCACAGATCTGATGAAGTTCAGTTGGTTCAATACTTGATTAGTGTCTTGCCTAATAGCTCACTAGTTGACCCTCTGTCCTCTGATCTCCAGCAGACCGGTTCAGTGGACTGGATGACACACGTTGAATACAAAATCAGGTGCGACTATGTGACATTGACAACGAAGGCAGATTATATTACATTATTAAATTTAATCATTTAGCAGATTTCTTTATCCCAAGTGAAGGTAAAGAACGAAGCTCCTGCTCGGATAGCATTTGGGAGCTCAATCCACCATAATGGAACCACAAAATAAAAATGTCTGGACTTGTGTAGTAATACCAGACCCTGTTCCTGAGAAGGGAACAGTGGAAAGGAAGGAATTTAGATTGCCAAGTGCAGACCCTGAAGTCACTTTGTAGGCAGCATTATTGACTTGAATTTGATTCAGCCACGGTTAGCTAGTGCAGTGGTATGTGCTCTTTTTGCCCGATCAAACGACTGTGCATGACTGCGCATGTCAGGGTAACTTCTATAAGAGCACTACGGTAGTCAAGCCAAGAGGTAACCATAGTCTGTAGACTCAGGTGGCATACTGAGATTGTTTGGGATTAGTTAATGAAGAAAGTGAAAAATGGCTGCCATCAAATGCTAAACAGGAAATGAAAACTCCTTGAAGATTGTTGGATAAGCATCATCAGGTGATTACCTAATAAAGCTGGTTTAGCTCACCAGTCAGACTCTAAATCAAACAGACACACACTCACTCAAACATACAATCAGTGCATTCAAAGGTCAACAAGACAGGAAGTGAGGCACATACTTACAGTGCAATGATATGGCGTGATGAGAGTATGATGCTGACTCAGGACCTCCACAAGGGACAGAGTTGTTCTAATCAGCTCTTCACATACTGCTGCACCTAACGGAGAACCAAATTTGATCAGCACTTCTGAGCCATGACTGAGGCACTGGTTTCTCTAACTTGGTTTATATGGGTAACAAGTAGATGACTCTGCACGTAATGGTGATTCAATGGCACATATGTGTCTTCAGATCGCACAAATTCATATTTTTGTTTATGATATAATGATAAGTGGTGAGAAAAAGCATAGATTCCACAGTTAAACCGTATATGCTAAATATAAATGAGATTATGCAATTTTTTCTACCACATATTCAATCTCAATGTGAACAAAAAAGTCAAGGAAACAAACTGTTAAGCTGTATTGATCACATGGGACAACATTCAAACTCAAACAAAAGGATGAGATAGTATGGGATGGATAATGATGAGCATGAATAAAGCTCTGTACAGTAGTAAAGCCCAAAGCTTCAAAAATAAAAATGAAACAAAGTCAAGTTTGATAAATTAAATTGAAAAAGTGTATAAGTCACTGAAAAATAACTCACCCACAGCACTGGCCAAATTAGTTTCTTTGGACTCTACAGAGGTAACGTAGTTCTGAGTAGAAAGACATGATAGAAAAAACACAAAGCTCAATAACAAACTGGAGCTGAGATGATTTCTTTGTTGTTGTTTTTTCCTTAGATGCAATATCAATATGTTCTGGTACAGCCCAGACAAGTATTTAATTATTAATATTGTGCATTTGCATTTTGACAGTGGATTAAAATATCAAACAATACATTAATTACATAATTGAATACATTAAGGGGGGATATGATAGAATAAATCTCTTTTCTGTGCTAAGAGCTAAATTTGGGTGTCTGAAGTCACTACTAACAGGTTGAGAATAAACCCAACCCTGATATTTTGTTTTAGGCCCCATTTATCTGACAAAGTGTCATTGAGTGAGATGTTCAGATTTGTAGGCTCACTTTACAAAGTTATTCAGCTTCCTTTCTTGTTATCTTTGCCTAACTTCAACTTCAGACGACTCTGCATTCGCTGGAAGAGCGAAGTTGAATCTCAGCATAAGTTATGGAGTTCACTTAACTAAAGATATTATGCTTCACCAGTCCTTTGTTTATTATTCTACATCATACAGATGACTTCATCTATAATAAATAATAAGAAATCTGACTTTTAATTGATGTTCATAAATTTTTTACAGGTCCGAAGTAAAAAAAGTTCTGATTACTCATTTGTCTTTGAATGCTACTTCATTACAGCATCGGTAGCAGTTGTTTAAAAAACAAACAGGTAACACTGCCAGCTTATGAAAAAAGGGGATTATACGTGTCCTTTAATTTACAGACAAACTTGAGATACAGGAATGTCAATGCAAATTATGACTTGTGCATCTTACTTTTTATATTTGTTAATTTTTGCCTACGATTTGAGATAGAACAACTATTGCGGAGACAGATTAAAAAGTCCAGACATGTCAGTGGGCAGAGCTGGATAACCAAACACTTACAAGCAGCAATCCAATCTGATTCAGAAACTCTTCGGTTACAATTCGAGATCTGAAGACCTGAGCGGAGACCAAGAGTCAAGCAGACAGACAAAATGAGATTGGTTAAAGAGTAAATGAAAAGAGAGCTGTGCTGCACAGAAAAACACATCCACAAAGTGTACAAAGACGGATAAATCCGACTGATGCCTGTCTACTCCGAGCTCAACAGGCAGAGAAATATTCATCCGATTTAGATTTGAGTCTTTCAAGTCAACTGATGCACTGATGTCCTTTTTGAAAATAACCTGTACTTATAGTGACTAAGACTTTATTAAAAAGTACTGTATATTTAAATATTTGACTTGCAAATTATATGGGAAAAGATGACACAGGGAGTATATTATTGACTTCAGTTAAGCATGTGGCCTTTTGATTAAAGACACTCCCTGCATATGTGCAAAAACGTTCTGCTCAAGCTTAAAACTGTTTGTTTGCAAATTGTTTATTCGTACAAACATCTTGTGCTTCAGATTCAGCCTTTCCCCTTGCACAAGCTTCTTCAGTATAAAGGTTTTCTCTTGGATTTTGGCTTTTTTCCCTTATTGTTGTAAAGTGACAATGGCAAAATTCCCCCAACCAAAACAAATCTAGATATGAATAACAAGATATCCTGCTCTCAAATCAAAAGGCCACACTTGGTAAAAGATAGTAATATCTCCTCGTGTGTTCAACAGTAAGGATGAAAAATCGGTATGTAGAACCTTGCTCGCAATAATGCCGGAACAATAAATCAAACAATGAGAGAAATCACCGCGGCCCAATTTACCTGAGAAGAGAGAAGCTCCAACACGACAGACATCGTTGGTAAAGTCTGTTTAAGCTGTCTAGTCTGAGTTGTAGATGGGTGTCTCCTCCCAATCACACCTCTCAGTGCACATAAGACATCCTCTGAAGGTGAGAGGAGTCAAGTCGAGGAGACAAATGGACGAGGTAAGAGGGAATGAATAGAGAGGGTCAATCAGGATGCTTACTACAACACAAGTAAACGTTTTATTTACATGTTCACAGTATTTATTTTTAGGTACCTTTTAAATATCTGCATTTGAAGATTTTGTAAGGCAAGGCAAGTTTATTTGTATAGCACAATTCAACTACAAGGTGATTCAAAGTGCTTTACAGAGACATTAAAACAGTAGAAATAAAAAGCATGATTTAAATTTTAAACAAAAAGAAAGAAATAAGAACAATATAAAATCAGTAGTTAAAATGTGATTAAGTTTTGAGCTTTATTCAAATGCAGCTGAAAATAGGTGTGTCTTCAACCTAGACTTAAATACACTGAGTGTTTCAGCTGATCTGAGGCTTTCTGGGAGTTTGTTCCAGACATGTGGAGCATAGAAGCTGAATGCAGCTTCTCCATGTCTGGTTCTGACTCTGGGAACTGATAGAAGACCTGATCCAGATGACCAGAGGGGTCTGGAAGGTTCATACGTAGATCAAATTTTACACAGTCACAAGTGTTTGTGTGTGTGTGCGTGTGTGTGTGTGTGTGTGTGTGTGTGTGTGCGTGTGTGTACCCATTATTGCTGGTGCAGTGGTACCGAGATGTACAATCAGTAAATCCAGACACTGAGATAGGTATCCTGACTGGCTGGAGTTCTCTCTAAGAGGAGTGGCTTTGCGCATTTCTCTCTCCAGGTACATCACAAGTCTAGAAAAATTAGAGACATCCGTAATTTCTTTGTTAGACCGTAAAAGAAACTGCTTATTTTCACTTTTGGATGTAGCGCTTCTGAAACATTCATTTCAAGGAAGAAGCATCTTTACTACCACCCAACATTAGACAACCTAATTACTAAAATGTAAAAGAAGCTATCAAATTTGACAAAGATGCATGAAAATGAGAGGCAAGAAGATTCTATGGGAGCGGGACTGCCGGTTTCACAACAATTTTAATCTTCAGACTGTGCTTACTGAAAAGTAATCAATAATATTCTAATCACATATACAGAGCAGGAGGAAAGGTTACCACCACTAACTATCAATCAGTACAGTCACACAAACATCTGCGTGTGCATATCAGCACAAACACAAGCCAAGCACGAATGTATGCAGAAGAATGCAGAAATTCAATGAGGTCATATTAGTGAATAAATATTGATTCCAAGCTTTAGATTAGCACTGGTGCGAGGAATTATAAATTCAGTACTCTTCCTCAAAAATGTTGCATAAAGTATTATTATTATTACTATTATAACATAGTTATATGGAACAATTACTACAGTGTCCCTATTTCTATGAGTTTTTCTCATAGTATTTACATGTACAACTTCTAACTCAAGGTCATATTACATTCCACACAGAAAGAACTGTGAGTTATCGGTTAAGGTTATCTATTTATACACTGTTTAAACACATGCCTGCCTCAGAAGATAGGAATAAACTTGGCATGATCCACGTCCTTGTAATCGATAATTACAATCAATTGACTTAAGTGTGGTTGGCAACACCAAATTTACAGATCAATAGAGCTGTTTTTCTTTTTTGTTTTGCTTTTAACCAACACTTGAGATAACGACTAATAAGATAGAGGGTTGCTACACATATAGACGCATACTCTAGTCAATTCAATTTATTTGTATTAACCAGTAACTATGACGTGTGCAAATGTGTGTGGGCACTGAATCAGCACAGATTTCAACATTTCAGAGCACTTTTTAATCTATCTTATTTCATTCTTTCCTCTATCCCTGCTGAGTGTCTTGTCTCAGGGGCTGTCATGGTTCCAAAGCACAACATTAAAATTCACGATTCAGTTGTTTTCATCAAATCTCAGTCCTTTTTTTGTCTCCAAACCTGATGATGACAGTGAACAAAGACTTTAGTTTCAACCTTGTCGTTGTTGCCAAAATCCAGATGTTGCTTTTTAATTCCTTCATATAGATATGTGCAGCAGAGATGAGACCTCACTGGTCTTGCAGATATGGTCTTGACTTTTAATTTCCATTTGTTAATGACGTTTTGCACAGTGAAAGCTCCATGTCGGAGCACTTTCAGATCTTTTTTTAGATCTTGTAGCCTTTACATCTCTTCGTGTGTTGACATTTTAGATAGTTGTTTAGAGGAGCCCCTAGTTGAGTGTTACAATCCATAAAGTTTTAGGGAGTGGAGGTTTTTTTTAAGCTGCAGAGTTTTTGCCAACTCTTAATGACCTCTATAATGAGCTGCACATCAACTGAGGCCTAGGGTAACCACATTTGTGTATGTAACTGTTTACCCTCAGGCATGAAAATATTAACAACCAAGAATGTCTTAACAGCATGTTATAGATTTTACGGTACTAAAATCTCAGCTGGAGCTGTTCTTCCTGTTCATGTGAAGGTTCTCTGCGGTTACTCTGGCTTACTCCAACAATCCAAAAACATAATTGACTCTAAATTAACCATGAGAGTCAGTGTGAGCATGCATGGTTGTTTGCCTCCGTGTTGGCCCTGTGATGGACCTTCTTCATAGAGTTGTATGTATAGAGTTGCTTCTACTGATAACTCTCTTGTTGTGGCCATGATCCCTCATTAAGTCCTGCGAGCACACTCATTTGCACATTTAGACTTGTTAGACTAAAATTACAAGGAAATTCCATCATTTTCGCCTCAAATTTGAGTGGTTTCAAATGTTTTCCTTCAATTGACCAGAAAAAAAAGAGTGTTGTTTTGTGTCAGATTTTAGTTTTGTTTATCTTTTTACACAATAAAAAAGCTGAATGAACATCCTCCAAGTGTGCTGATTCTGCAATTTTTGCCAGGGGTTGTATGAAGGGAGACAAACTTAGCAACTCTCTGTAAGTCACTGCGGGAGACTTTCAGAGTACCCACACACAGCTGACATACAAGGGGCCCACTGAGTCAGAGCTTGTGTGTGACTGCATGTGTTGAAAGCTGTCACATTCCACTCTCAATGCCAATCTCGACAGTTCCTCAGTGAGATCATGCCAACTTTATCTCATGGAAACAAGAACACACAGATCTTTTCCTGTTATTGAGGAGCTAATTAAACACAACATGGCTGTGTGAGAGCGAGACTGAGGGAAAGATGTGTGTCTGTGAGTGGCTGAGTCATGCAAAGTGCTCAGAGGGAGAGAAACAGGCGGGTCATCTCTCACAACTCTAACTCAGAGAGAGCAACTGAGAGGAATTTTGTGTGTTTGTGTCTGAAAAACAGAGAGAGACAGATGGAGACCGGCTGAAGAGAGAATGACAACAATGAAAAAACGTCAACTCTATTATTCTGCCCTCTTGTGTTCAGACCTATGGTAAACAATCCACCTGATGATAGTAAAATACTGCGTGTCAGATAGAATGGTCTAATTGAAAAGATTAATTAGGTAATTAAGGTAGTATAGTTACATTTACCGTGACAGATTATTTGTGCAACCCCGTTTCTGTGGACATCATATTGCTGTCAAAACTACATTTTTCATGAAACAGGGACTTAAGGTACATGTTATAGTAACAAAAATAGCAGAACACAATGCACCACAACATCTTATTACTAAAAAAGACAAAAAAAAAAGACTGCTCCTTGCAATGCAACTGACAATCTAAAATCTGAAACATGTTTTCCCCAAAGATAATCTATTTTAGTATGCAACTTTATCCACGAAAGAGAAAAAATGAGCATTTTCTTTTCCAAGCCAATATCGCACTAATTCCAATCTTCAGAATTTGTTTGAATTACCTTCAGCTGAGACCAGCCTGTTCATTTTCTATGCTAGTTGCATTATGGGCCATGGTTGGGCGTGAATAATACACTCACAAAGCAAGTCAGAGTGGTGTATGTGAGTGTATTAACAGCAATGGTCAAATCTATTGAGTATAATGACATATGAGAGGATACTATAGATTGTCAAAATAAGCCAACAAAATACTTAAAACCCAAGTAATATTGTTCAGAACTCAAACTTTAAATATAATATGAATATAATGCTGAAATAATTTTTTTGGCAAAATGAGTTTATTCTTAAATGAGAGAGGACCTCACTGGATGCCTGAGAAGCTTTGAGGTTATTTGAGTCAAAGATAATAAAGCCTTTCCATTTAAAAAAGGGGTCTTTTAAAAGTGAGCACGTCCTCTAAAACAACCTGATGAAATCCTATCCCACTGCGATGCATTCAGAACCAATCCACAAGCTGCCTCCATCTTCAAGGAAACAAGCAGGTAAGTATGACCAGAGTGGTGTAGCTCTGAGCATGACAACATGAAGGGATTGCATTACACTCTACCCTACAGGCTGGCCCATCCCAAGCAGGTTATGAGCTCCGTGTTCATACTCATGCACAAAGATCATAACACATTTACTTATTTATAAAAGATGAAGTGCATGAAATACTGCTATTACACATAGGTGTGATCCATGAACAAATGATTGAAAAGGCAATCTACAACTGTGCGAACAGCTAAGTGATTGCATGAGACCAATAAGCTGATGCAGGGTCCTGAATCAAACATCTTGCAGTCCAAAAGCTTTCTTTTCACACAAACTGAAGTACAGAATTGAAAAAATGTCAAACAGGGGCATGAAACCATTCCTGCTGCAGATGCACCTAATTGGCACGGATTTGGACATTGATATATAGCATTCTGAGCATACTTCGGCTGGAAATTAAGCACTGTTTTACAGATGTTGTTGCGTACTTGTCAAAGAAACTATGTGTGATGGACCTTTAAATTTCCAGTATCAAAGACCACATATACCTCGGGCATCTGGTCCTGTGCTGTACCATATTTGAACACCCTATTCGACAACCTATAACCTGTGTTAGACAACAATTTCTGATAAGCATGGCTTCTTCCGATAATTAGGCCAGTTTATCATTTCTGACTGGAGCTGCCAGGTGTCTTGCAGGTCCATCAATCTCATCTCTTTTTGTTATTGCTCTGAGTTTAAGAGAGTCCATGGGAAATATGATGGTCAGTAAATGTGTGTTTCTGTATGAAAAAAGCGAGCAGTGAACCACTCCTTTAGCCCCAACTCTGCACCCATCCATCCATCCATCCATTATCTATACCGCTGAATCCGTCGATCGGGTCGCGGGTGGGCTGGAGCCTATCCCAGCAGTCAATGGGCGAGAGGCGGGGTACACCCTGGACAGGCCGCCAGTCCATCGCAGCCAACTCTGCACCCTTAAAGTAAATTAGCATTTACAATTGAATGTTCTGTTCCAATTAGTGCAATGCTGTGCCGGAGCCGATAAAGAACGGTGACTAGAGCAGAGTCATTTGAAGTGGGAGTGAATACCAACTAAAGACTTTCACAAAACAATGCAGACAAACAAGTCTATTGGCTGTAGTATGATACCCTGCTTATTTTAACAATGTGTCTTTTTCATGGAATAGCTCATTTGAGCGTTCATATAAGGGCAGTGGTTCCCAAACTTGTGTCCCCGTCCCACTTAGGGGGGCACCAAAGATCACAAGGGGTGCGAAAGGTTTTCAGTACATAGAGATCATCAGAATTATATTTGCACATATACAAATGCAAGACACATCTACAGAATTATCAGAAGTGTGCGTGAGAAGGAGTCGCACAAATGCAAATATTACATGTTTGTGCTTTTCTAGAATTGCAGGAAATAAAAAGTTGACTTCAAAGAGCACATTTACAACTGTGTAAAATCGGCTAACTAATGCACTTTCAATTAAAACAGATGCCCCACGGAGACATTCACTCAAGTGAATGTAGGGTGCTCATTCAAAAATCATGGTGCACAAAGGTGATCCTAATGCACCAAGTGGAGTACAGAGCTTGGAAAAATGACAGAAAAAATGTCAGAATGTTGGAAAAACATCTAAAGATGCAACAGTCTGGTGACATTGAGGGTGCATATCGATTTACACTAATGTGAATATTGATTTACTTCCTATGTTGCTTCAGGAAGAATAAGGAAGAATTAAGCCTTGTTTTACCAATGGAAAATCATCGTTTGCAAAGATGATCTCTCTCACTACTACAGATTCAATGGCAAGAAATTTGACAAAGAACAGCAAAGAACACAGTTTTGGATTGTGAAAGCACATGGAGTTGAGTTGCATGTCTTATTTTCCCATTCAGGTATCCATCAAAGAAAGCCGTCAAAGTCAGTAGCATCACATTTTAAATCTCTTCCTTTAACCTCAATGCTGGAGTCGACAAAATAATTTGGAAATAAGAAGATTAAAGCAGGACTTCATATTATAAAAGCAAGGCTTTCATGTGAATGCTCCGAATGTGCGGGAGTGAGCGGTTATGGTCAGAAAATTAGTGGGAGGGAGCAGAATATGTATTAGAACTCTAGTTCAGACATATAACATGTCTTAGAGCCATAGCAGGAAAAAAAAAAGAAATAGGGTATAAAATAAAAGTGGGATGTGTCATTAAAAATTGAGCAAATTTGTTGAAAGGGAAAGGGAGGAAGACAGGAATGAAATAGCAATTACAGTTTCAAGGATCAACATGTCAGTGATTTATAGTGATTATTTTCCAAACTAAAATGCAACCTGGTAATACACTAGCAGGGGAACTGACTGTATATATAAATCATGCATGTGCATCTGACCATAAGGTTCTGTCACAGTGTATAGAGTGGGGTGAAACACAGGACAAGCAGTTAATGAACCATTTGAAGTCCGGTAAAGCTACAACATAAAGAAGCATGAATTAAAAGTCCTGGGAACACACATTTATATTATCATTCCCATTGCTGCTGTACTAGTTTAATACAAGGGTTACGCAGAGTACAACTGCACTGCCAACAACCCCAGGCAGCACTTTCATGGAGGAAGTCTCTTTTTTCAAAGCTATCTGCTTGATATAAGATATAAGTGTGCTTAACAGCGTTTGAGGAGCGTTTCGATCATATCTGATTTTCTGACTCCAAATAAATCACTCCTCAAAAGCATGCATGAAAAAATTGTTGGTTTATATGACGTAAGCCTCCCTCCTCTTTTGATTTAGCTTGGTAATTTTCAACCATTAAAGGAGCACTAGGTAGCATTTTCACCTAAAATTATAGCCTTCAGGAGTTTAACAAAGGCTAAACAAGTCAATAGTAAGCGAATGAAGCCTGTCTCGCTCCCAACAGGGGTCTGTATGCTGAAAATCCCATATGTAACTTCGGCAGGAGCGACCCGCTTCTGAAGTGTCGTGATGAGCGAGAAGAGTCGTTTGTGTTTACGGCACTTAGCTAGGTACTGTATGCTAGCTGTAGCTGTAGCTATGTGTTCGCTTGCATTGAAGAGCCAACACCAAGCGTTTCATATTAGAGATATTATACAGACTGAATATGAAACGTTCGATGTTGGCACTTCCCATCTTTGTGAAATTTCTCCAAGCGTGATCTTGTTCATCTACCTTAGTGATCTGCGTTTTAGATCGCAAAGAGTCAGGTGATGACGGTGCTCTAATTCCTCCTGAGTTCGAGACGTAGCCTAGCTTCAGAAATACACGGACTGACCTGATTAGAATAAGAATAGCGTTTTGATCCGAACAAGAATTGTTGTCTACTCTGCGTTTATTGCGGCGTGTGTTGGTAGTGCCTGCGCACATCTGTCTAAGATGTAACTTTTGTAAGTGTCTGCTAATACAAAGGAATCACTCCACGAATACACCATGATGAGGGAAGAATCCCATTCAAGATCAGCAACAGTCCATCCATACATCCATACATCCATTATCTTCTGCTTGTCCGGGGGTCGGGTCGCGGGGACAGCAGCCTGAGCAGAGAAACCCAGACGAGCTGTCCCCGGTGGCCACCTCCTCCAGCAACAGGATTATAGCATATTATCTTGAGTTCACTCTACAGAAAATCTCTGATTATAGTATCTTACGTGGGCAGTCTACACTTGTGAATCAGATGACCTAACTGCACTGACTAAATAACACAACGGCAGCATTCGCCACGATGGTTAGTTAGTGGGTGTGTACAGGTGGGCATTTTTACGACAGTGTAGAATTTCAGTTTGACCAATAGAGATCGCTATACTGCCGCTAAACTACCTTGTATCCCTTTAAACACAAAGTTTTTCTAAATAAGTTTTAAGATCTTATTTTCTTCCGAACAAAAAAAAGGGCAAATTTTTGGACGTGTCCAACCGCAACGTAAATATAGAAGAGTTTATTTAGCTGTATTGTAGCAGTCGTGTTGCTGGGTAAGAGAACACACTCGTACCGAAAGCCACCGCTAAATAATTAAAGAGAAATCCCACTCTAAAATGGAGTTCACAAATGCTATTTGTTTGTTCTCTGACAGTTCAGTCTGTGTGAACATGTTCAACTATATTCCAGAGAAACTAATTAGCCAGTAGTCTGACAGACTGACTGGAGTTAAGAGTAAGCTTCACTAGTCTCAGTGCAGTTAGACAGCAGGAGGGTGCAGAGGGAAAAATGTGGTAAGTTACGAAGAGCTCATGAAATCTGATACAGTGCAATTAAAGAGTGCAACTCTTTAATCAGCCAAAAGAAATTATAATTCCACCTTGCAGTATCTCTGCATTTGGTTGTCTCTTTTTGTAGCACAACTGCCAAACGGGCAGAGCTCACAGTTACACCAAAACCCTAATTTCACCCATAGCTTCACACTTTGTGAATGACTGTGAAATGATATTCAAACAAATTTCAGACAATTAAAAATATTATCTACTTTCTAGTTTCTTAAAGAATTGGTCATATAAAATTAATTTGCCAGTTTAAAACATTATCTTGCATTACTGAGAGGCTCGCTTTGTCTGTTTATGACTGCGCAGCATTCAGTAATCTGTGATTGTGCGTCATTTACCTGTGCTGACAGCAGTAAAGCAGCGTGTGTGTGCTGTCCTGTATTAGCAGCAGGAGCAGCAGTAATGCTTTAGCTCGTGTTACTGTGGATGCGCTCTCAAGACAGCGCAGCACCTTCAACACCAAATCCTACAAGACACAAACACACAAATGAATCAAGTGAAAATACTGCTGAGACACTTTGTCAATGCTTTGCAGCTCAGTCTAATTTAATAACATCAACCAATGGCAGCAATCTCTTCAAATTTAAAATGTTCACTTCGTAAAATCCCACTTAAGCCAGATGACTGTTTCTATTATCAGAATTTAAACAATACTGTAAGTTTGTCAAACGAAAAGAAACAGACAGAAGAAAACTGTGTCCTCCAGTTGTTTAAATTCATACAGAATTTGAAATAAATAAATGAATGAATAAATTAATAATACATTACTCATCAGGCAAAAAATGTAATCAGCTCAGGCTTCATTTTACCACACAACACAAACACATACACACAACTATTCACTCAGCAGTAGTAAATGGGTGGAAAAATTTTCCAAAAACTGTCCAACATTCATTACCATTATCATCCCCACCAACACTGTGCACAACAGAGTGTGTGTGTGTGCGTGTGTGGTTTTGTGTGTGAGAGAGCAAATGTGAAAGCATGTTCATGCCTGTGTGTTTATGGAACGAGACACCAAGTTAATTAATTTCAAAGCCCAGCAGTGTGTGCTTAGCTGATAAGTCCCTCCCCACTACCCATAATGCCTTGCTGAAGTAGAAGACTGCAGTGTGTTCATTCAGCCAATTAGCCCAGATACTGACACACTAAACAAATTAGAGTTTGTGCTTTTGTGCACACACACACAGTCACTCTCTTATATGCATGTGCACAAACACACATGAGGAGGCAGAGTTCTGTGTAAACAAACTCTTGGACTGTTTGTCTTTGTGCCAGGGGAGAGAAAGCAGGGGGGGGGCAAGGGGGAAAGGGTGAATGCATATCAGTTTATAATTAGAGCAGAGTTGAAGTACCAAGTTTGTGTTCTAGTGTTAAATTGCAAATGCTCAATGCAAATAAATTCAGTTCAGAGTCAATTATCAAATCCAGACTCCAAGTTGAAAAGCTTCAAATCAATTTCAGCCCCTCTGCCTCAGCAAGATTAGCACATCACATACATACGAGATGGGATGTCTTATGAAAAATTAAATAAGTAAATCCTGACAAATTAGTTCATTCACAGTTCAGCTTTAGTTCATGAACTGTGTGGAAGAGAGGAAAGGATGCACTCTGACGAAGACAGAAAGGAAGAACAACGTGAAATGTTGAGAATGTGAGGCCATTTTTGTTCTTCATGCTGTTGTGTAATTATCTAGCCCTGTTTTCATCCCTCAGCCATTGTGTAAAAATCTCCTCATTTGAAACATTCCTCACAAAAACTAAAAGTCCAACTGTACTCATCAGTAATGCTGACAGCTAAATTTCCTGTTAAGTGTTGCTATAACAATATCAGCAATAAACATTAAAAGGTATAGTGTTTGCAGCTGATATGTATCCTGAATGAAATTAATATTTGTGTATCTCATACTGTCTTCTAAATGTGCTTTGGAGTGTGAACGCACCTGGCTTTGAGCGATGCGATGCATTTGGATGTGTGAAGTGAGCAAGGCTGTGGCCACAGCAGTGAGCAGGTGCTGCTGCACTCTGGCCCCTGATCCACCTACTTCCTCAAAGATGGCTGCAGGGCCACAGGTGTCAATCACTGCCAAGAAGACCGCTGGGTCCACCCGGGTTAACCTGGAAAGAGACTGAAGAAACAGACAGACACACACTGAGATAATGTCCAGTATGTCATTTATGAGCTGTGATCTAATCCCTTTGTCAGGTTGCAGTATCTGTTGTATTTTCATTTCTTGTGAGTTGGTCAAATGATGGAGAATGTATCATTATCAGAAGTATTTAGTTTCACCTTAATGTTCCACTAAGAATTGAATGCATGTCTTCCAAAACATGTTTTTCTATTTGTAAAGCTGCTTTTTCAATGCCAGCATATTAACTTGACCACTATGTTCTGGCTGAGTACGTGTGTGTCTATGTGTGCTTGTGTTTCCTTTGAGGAGATACCTGACATGACCGTGTTTATGTGCATGTTATAATGTAAACTTACAGAGATGGCAGTGACTCGGACAGCCTCTACAGTAGAGTGAGTGAACAGGTACCACAGGGCAGAGCCTATCTCTGTGGTAACCAGATGATGAGAGGGTTCAGACACAACCGTGGAGATGTTCTCTATGGCTTTAGCAGCCATATGGTGAACTATAGCATCATCCTGTAAAACAGATAAATCAACTTGGCTGTAATGACCAGCTAAGAACAATAAGTGTGTTTAGCTTAAGGTCAGATCATATTTTTGTAAGGTGAACATTTAAGATGGTAATGACAAATTTAGATCTAGCAGTAGCCAATCATCATTTCTCAATAAGAGTATAACGGCCATCTCTTACATTCTCTGACATTTATCTGCTTAACACAGTCATTAAATGGACAAGGACGCATAATAACAAGAAGACACCAAAGGACAAGCAAACAGAGGAAAAGAAGATCATGTTTAGCTACAGGGTGGCCTGAAAAGCCTCTGGGGTTCCTAATGTTTGAACACCCAGGTGAAGGACATCTTCTATATTTACCATTAAATATGCAAAAAGTGCTTTAAACCGTGGGTAGGAATTTGTCCAAGCATCCCAATACCGAAGCATATTTGTTAGTGTCCAAACACTTTTTCCATCTTTAAAATCAGTCATTATGACGGTGCATTTGGTGCTTTTATTGTCACGTTACCAACTCAAAACTCGATTACTGAAAAACGTGATGAAGCAAAAGACAGCAATTTACAAAGAACTAATGTACTCACAAACAGACAATTAGATTAGCAGTCATCTCAATGAAGGGAAGAAGGTGTGTGTGAGTTCACTAAAGTGAGAACGAATTTGTGTGCTTTGTATGTGTGGATGCTTTGTGTACACTGCATGTGTGCCCACACACCTTTGCCTCAGTAGAGAATAGCTGTTTGTGTTCAGACAATGGGGCCAGACTAATGAAATCTCTGTGACTGAGGAAATTAGTTTTTCAAGGAAAGTCATTGTGGGAAAAGACAGGAAGTAGAACAGAAGTGATTGCCTGTCAGGTTATTATTGTGTTTCACTGTGTTACATCACTTATACACTATTCTCCCTAGATATGAGATACAATGGAGCCTATTCCAAAACAAAGTTAACTATATTCTGTGGAAGAGGTGTATATAAAAGCTGAAACATTAATTTCCCCATGCTAATTTCTTATGGTAATATGGAAATTGAAAGCAGGTGATAGTGATGAAACTGGTTGATAATTGTTGCATATTTCACATTGCACTGACAGTCCACACAGTTGAGTGGGAATGAAAAAATAAATAAAAATCTGGACTGAGAAAAGTAAATGATGATGGATTGAAAATATATTGTACTCGATATATAACCATAATAAATATTAAAGTTCATAATATCAAACTCTCCTATCATGTTGAATACTATAGTGAGAAATTTTCACATTGTGCTGATCTTTTGTTATATCTCTTAACTATGTATTAGGCTGTGTCTTTCTCGACATATTGAGATTTGTTACTGAACTTTCTACTGGTAAAACATTGAGATTTGAAAGATTTTTCTGTGCTGGTTTGGATTCTGTCCAGCTTAATATATTTCTGTCGGCAATTCTGGCACTTTTCAACATCTGTTATGAGGAGATACCATGCTAATGGGAGAGTTGTTCACACCCGGGAGCAGCTGAATAAGACCCCAAAGCTAGAAGATAGACAAGTTGATGAGGAGGCATCAAGAATGTAGGGCAGGACAGAGAGAAATAAGGAAGTTTAAATCATCTCTTCTCTTGCAGGTCATGGGGAATGAGAGCTCAATGGCGAATAAAGTGGACAAGCTTGGGGTGTTGATTTGGACACAAAGGAAATATGAATATAGTAGTGTTTTTTCCCCAATACATGGTGGAGGAACATGCTCCAACGCTTCTCTATACAGCTGTCAGACAGCTCTACAAAGAAGCAAGAGACCGCACACATAACAATAGAGTAAAGGAAGACGATTTGCGGTGCTTGTTGATGGTGTAATCCAGCACATGTTACAGAGAGTTCACCTGCGTTACAGTGCTTGCCAATGCCTCTTGTGACATCATCAGTTCAGTTGTTGCCAGGCTAATAACACCCAAATGTATACACATCTCTGGATGTTTTGCCATACCTCTCTCTCCAAATCTTTCAACAGATTGTCAACTGATTTTTTATTTTATTCTTTCCATAGTTATTTTCATTCAATAATTCATATTATTATAATATACATTATAAAACTCCTCTTTTTTTTTGTCACTTTTGGCCTTTATTGAAAAGTTGCTCAACAGGAGAGGGAGGTAGAGAGAGAGGGGGAAGGACATGGAGCAGAGGGCCCGAGACAGGACTCCAACCAGGGATGTTTGCTTCTAAGACCTTCAGCCTCAGTTTATGGGACGCCTGCTCAACCAGTTGCGCTACCAAGCATCCCGTGTCATTCATTTTAATTAAATTCAATATGGATGGACGAATGAATGTTTATGTGAATTTGGCTGCAGGAATGCTTTGAATTTTTTGTAAACATCTGGATCAACTTTGTAAATCCATTACAACATAGATTAATTCAACAGACTGAGGCGGTTGGTCCTTCAGAAATAAGGAGGTGAAGGGTCCAGTTAAGAAGCACATCAGCTGTAACATAGCCACTGAGAAGTGACAAATGGTAACTGGACAGTGCTTTTCTAGTTTAGCTGAGAATCTGCCCACACCTACATCAACCAAAACGCGTTTACACAACAAGCTATTTTATGTAAAGCACTTTGAATTATTTTGTACATGAAATGTGCTATACAAATAAACTTGACTACAAGCCACATTCACACACACACACTCACAAAGCACCTCTTAGTCTATACAAGGGTGAAGGCTCCACAGTGCTTATTTCTCTATCACACATATTCACATACTGATGGATGCATCGGGAGGCAATCTGGGGTTTGGCATCTTGCCCAATGACACTTCAAACAGGTGGTCCGGAGAGGGCTGGGAATTGAACCACAGACCTTCCGATTGACAGATGACTGCTCTTCCTCCTGAGCTGCAGCCTCAAAAATAATCCTTCAACAAAAAATAAGCATTCTGTCCAGTCGAAGCTGTATGAAAAAGTTAACCTAAAGGACTGTGAAAATTGGTTTTCTCTTGGAAATATGCATGTACCTCTGACATTTTATAATGCCGAGGCTTTGATGCCTGGTCACTTCATATTATCTATTATATAGACACATCATTGTCAACCACATGGGAACTTATCATACTCATACTTCATTACTTACACATCAGTCACTGTCAACCCAAATAACCAACCTATGAATCCAATATAGAACATCACAGTATGTTTACAGCACCAGGGGACTATGTCGAACGACAGTATTATGAATCTTCTGGCACCCCTTCGGGAAGCAGCAGAATGGTCTGTTCCGGCGTTCCCCAGGCTGTGCGGGCCGGCTCACTAATGAGCTCACGGGGGATCACCCACTGTCTGCCAGTTTAATAGACAGCAGCTTTGCCAGAAACTACACAGAGAAGAGCGGAGGTGGTGGAGGGTTATTAAAGAGAGACAGAATGAGAAAGATAATCTTACATGGGGTGAAAAACAAGAAACTCATGTGAGAAATTCCATCATTATGATGCAAAGAGGAGAATAAAGGACACAGATGAAAAGAGGAAGTTGTTCTCATTAGGTCACCCGCTATGAGAAACAATTCAAGCAGCACATTTATTACACAGTATTATACTTAAAATAATACCTGAACTTTTTATCTCCATGAGGTAAAGTAAGTTTGAAGCAATTCATTTTGCTCAAAGAGCTTTAACCAAGTCAAAGGGTCCTGTTGAATTGTCAAAAAAATAAAATAAAAATTACCTTGGATTTTTTTCCTGAGCTAATCTGTTTTGTTTTTTTTACCTCATCAGCAAACTTCATGATGTTAAGGGGAGATGGAAGGAGAAATTCTTAAGGACTTAGGAAAAGACGACCATGTTGCAATGAGAATCCAACCATACCTACATCAAGGCACAAAAGGGAAATATATTGGAACTGCAGGCTGCTCACGCTCACCCTGTTGTCCTCATATTTATTTACATCAGTCACAGTTAGTAGAACTGGGTGAACACATTGAAGTGTTGCAGCTATAGGGAATTGTGTTGCTTAGTTGTCTCCTTTCTTTTGGAAAGGATGATCCAGAGGTTCCTTTGTTAAAGAGGATAAATAAAGGAGCCAGTGAAGCTCCTCCCCCTGGCATTTAGAAAATTCAAATGGCTCGTCACAGCTCTTGGAAACATTACTCAGCAGAAAAAAAATATTTTACCAGACCTGAATTCTAAATGTTGCACATTTGTCATTTTACATGAAACACTGAGTGCTTGAAAACCCGACAGACCACATTTTGAACATGTTGGAAAACTTCTTTAAAAGTCTGTAATGGAGGAAGCATTGACATAACTAAAGCAATTAGTAGAAGTAGAAGCACCAATACAGCAATGCAAAAACAAGCAGAATGAATAATGCCTGACTAAGTGTAGAAAAAGGCATATTATTAAGAAACAGTGTGTAAACCTCTGGTTACTGTAGCAGCTGCTAAAGGTGAAACTAGATGGTAGAAGACTGAAGGAAAAAATTAAGTTTTTATTCACCACACCTTTTTTGTTTTTGGAGATTTTCCTTTTATACTTTCATACTGGATCTGTTAATGGCTTTCGTCAAAGTTCTGATGAGCCTCCTTATTTTCAGTCCAAGTTTACTTGTTCTGTTGCTTTTGTAAAGCTCCTGTTTTCTGTTTAGTTTGTATTCGATTTATTTCCTGCTTTACTTTGAAAGTGTATTTCTCTTTTAGATGCATGTAATGTCTGGTTTGATTTCCATAGCTCGCTGACTCCTTTTCCCAAGTACACCAACCTTTGTTTTGTATATTCCCAAGCATGAAACTGCCCTGGTGCACCACAGGGCTAATATACCAAAATTTATAACTTTGGTTTCGAGCCCAGCACAGCACAGCTTTGCTTCACTGAATCATGTAACGCACGGGCAACTAGATAACAACACATTTCTGACATAACAAATACATTCTAAAATAAAAAAGAAATACATAGTCACCGTTACAATTTTACTACTGGAGAGAACTTGGATATAAAACAACACACAGAAGCAGAGCCATCTGTTGCTATTGGTGAATAATAACGGGTTACCTCCCTTGCTCTGTCGTGTTTGATTTGCTTGGCTTTGTTGGCACGGTTACCTATGTGCAGGTTTAAATCCATTCAGTTGTTGTATGTATACTTTGTTTTCATGTCCATCTTGGGTCCATACATTTCACAGCACTTTGGCTATTAGCCACAACTAAGAATTAAGAACTTTCAACATCAAACTAACTGATTAATTCTAAAACAGTTTTCACAAAAAGTTATAAACTGAGCAACTGAATTTGATGCCAATTTCTATTCATACTTAAATTGGGTGACTATGTGGATCTTATACGTATATCTACCAAACAGCCACAGCTTTGTGTCTGGTTCGGCATTTTTACCTAAATATCTATAAGAACTAGCTTCTGTGAGTTCCCCCATATAATTTAGAATTCTGCAGCACCTGGTTGCTCGAAAATGTATGAATAGGCTAATTCAAGTTTGATAAAGATGAGGACTGTCATTTCACCTGAACACCCTGTCAAACATATAGTAGGCCGACTTCTGGAGGCTGGATCACTGTCATAGCACTAACATGGACGCAAGAACACTTCATCTGAAATATTATATTTTCATCTTAATAGCTGGTAAAAAGTTGAAGTTTTGGCACAGCAGGAATTAGATATTCTGTTAGTAAGGAAATTTAATACAAAAAAAAAAGTAACCGGTATCAAGGTTCTATAAAGCTACATTACCCCAGAGTGCTTGCACGTGTGTGTATCACATCAGACAGTGAATAATATTGGATAGTCTGCAGTTAAAACTATTTCAGGGTGTTCCTTTTCCAGCTGTGGCCAATCATTAGCTCGTCCACTCCTCATTTTGTGGCATGATATTTTGTTTTTAATCATCTTGGTGTACTCACATTTGCCACATTGTTGCTATCTTTTGGCAGGCAGGACACCATGGACATCTTGGGTCTGTTCTTTGTGGGCAACGTGTGAGATGGGAGCTTTGGCTTGAATTTACACACTGTTCCTACCATCATCAGCTTCCTCTTAAGAACCTAACGCTCCAACTTCTGCACAGTAATAAAGTTATGATATGTCCACTGCGTCCCTGTGTCATTACTAGAACAAGATCCTCCATCTGGCTTCCCTACACCTGCAACTTCCATGCATGTGACAAAGAATTGTTGTGTCCCTCTATTTATCAGATGAGATCATTTGTGAGAAAATATACAAAAGTTCTTGGAAAAAATAAGGTAAAATGTGCAGGAATGTGGGAACAAGTGTACGTGAAGAGCTGTGTGCAACACACAGCAACCGTGGCCCCTCCCCCGTTTATGCACAGAATCAATATGCGAGGAAGCGAGGCTTGCTGAGTTACACTGTTGCTACTTCAACTCTTTTGTTGCAATATTGGAGCCTTTAAAATAACTTTTTCAAAAAGAAGGCACCCCCTGAAAAACATAGCAACTTAAGGCTGCCCGTTCCTGCTGCAGGCAGAGAGAAGGATGAGCTTGCGGGCACCCTCCGAATATGGAAATGAAGAAATATGGAGCCAATTTTACCAAGAACAACAGGCTGAACTGCAGTCTCTGAAGTGTGTGCAGCAGCTTGCCAGCGAATAAAGACGTAAATGTGAGGGAAACAAATATACACTGACAGTATGATCGTTTTCTACATTGTGGTCAAGATCAAGATCGATCACGAAAGAAAATGATATCATAATATTTTTTGTCCCGTCACCAAGCCCCAACTGCATCCTTGTCGTGGAATAGCAGGAGCAGAAAGATAAAACTCAGAAATTTATGCACACATATACAAACAAAACACACACACACACATACACAGAGTAAGCACGGGTACGCTTACACACACTTAGATATTACTCTCGGGTTCAGTGGACCCGAACACCATATACATGATAAATGTTTTGAGGAGTGTGTAGCTTTGAGTCATTGTAAAAGTCTTCATTTGTATGTTCTTTATAGAAAATAGCAAAAGTTGAAAAATAACGAAACAATGTTTCTAAACAATGTTATTTTGTACCAACTTATGTTATTCATTGTGTGGAATCATCATATCAAAAGTAACCAGTACCGTAATTACCTTCAAATATATGAATGAAGTAGAATAGAAGGTATTAAATTTAGCTCTGAAGTACAAAGGCCATAAAACTGTAACAGAAGTACAGAAGCTGAGTCAATGTACCAAATAACTTTAAACCACCGCACACATAAACAAACAAAGTAAACATCTATGAGGCATAATATTAAATATGATTACAATTGTAGTTTAAATTAAAGCTTTGTTTGCTTTTTTTCTTTTTTAAAAAACGAGCAGGCGTGACGGACGGGAGTTGTTAAAATCACTGACTTTTACAATTGATTTCAGTGAGCCTGCTTAGGATCATGTTATTTTGTATGTTTGTATTGTGTATGTACTGCTGGGAAGAAGTTGAACAGATGTGATGATTTACTAGAAATTTATCATAGAAATCATATTTCTAACAATGCGTTACCAGTAATTATACTAAGTAAAAAAGAAAATTATATACAAATGAAAAAAAGTTTATTGTAGGTAGACTGGATAAAATGACAAAAAACCTACCACATACATTCAGATATGATATATTAGCAGGTATTGGAATAAAGGTAAGGTTATTATAGACAGATATAATACTCAGGAAAAACCTATGAAGTCTGCTTGGTTAAAATCTCACAATTACAGGAAAAATTAATCCTTTTTTTCCCCACCTGTATTCTGTTTAAACAAGATTTCTATCCTCATCGTGTTTCCACGGGACTAACTGGATTAGGCTGAAAATCTGTCTCATTCTGCACCTCAGGACTGACAAAGATTTACACACTTTGAACCCTTGGCTAAGTTCTTTTTAAGTGAAAGACTTAAAAGGGAGGCCTACATGGAACAAGAAGACCATGTCCTCCAGGGTTGATCAGTGCACTAGTTTTATATCCAACATGTTTGTACCTGTTCTGAGTCTCAAAGACATCCCCATTACAAAAACTACCCAAGCGTCTGTGCTTGCACAGTTCACGTCTGATGTGGTTTCCCTCTGTCATTAAGGGCCGTTAGAATGTAGAGCACCTGGTTTCAATGACCCCCTTTGACAGAGATGTAGAAACTGTCTACACAACAAACTCATATATCACACATCTAACAGTACTGATAGCTACGACACTTAGAAAAGGACACTCAAGCAGACAAGAAATGATATAAACCAATAGAGAAAAGTAGGTAAAGTGAGACAGACATATTCAGACAAAACAAATTAATAATGAAGAGGAAATAAGAGAAAACAGAGGAGATACAGTCAAATGGATGGACGGGACAGGAAGGAAGTGAACACACAGTGTGTAATTTCACAGCTCACCTGTCAATGATCATATAATATATGGAGATTCATACAGTTGACAAGTAATCTTTCCTTTTAAGAGCATTCAAACAAATACAAAGTCTTTGTAAGAAAGTCTTTAGTAAAACAGTAATTTTTCTTCGGATAACACACACACACACACACACACACACACACACACGTTTGGAAGCCTGAACACTAACACATACCTGAGTACAGGGATTTCTACTTAGACAAACTGCATGAGCATGATTATAATATCACTTCTGAAAGTATACTTTCTTTGTTTTAAAGCTTTGAGTTGTCTATGTGCCCTTCTGCATGACGGGCCATCCTGAGGCGGAGGAAGGCTTGGTGTGCTGCCAATTCTGCATTTTTGTTGCAATATTTACCAACATTTCTCTGGAAGGAATCAAGTGAAAAATCGAGTAAAAAAAATCTTGTGAACACCTTGCTCCAAGCGCAGAGAAGCAAAAGAGCTCGCACTGACCGTATCGCTGTAACGACGAGAATAGGGGCACGCAGCCAATTTTACAAAGTCACAATGGATTCATCTACGGTGTTTTACCAGAGAAGTACGGCAGCTGATAAGGATGTAAATGTGAGTGAAACACTGATTGGCAATTTGTTTCAGCTCCAAAAAGGAAACCTCCTGTTGAGTTGCATACATGCATACTTCATACAGCAACTGAACTGAAAACTAGTTTTAGTTGCAAATTTGATTTGACCGTAATGTTCTTGACCTGTCAATTTATCAAAATTATTAGGGTTATAAACTAATGTACCAGACATTGGAAATGACTCATTGTTATCCAGTGAAATGTGTTATTTAGCAGGAAGGGTGAACAGTTTTGCAGGTCACTGTTAGGAAGTCACCTTCTCTGTACAAGCCGATCCTAGAATCACCCCCAGTTCCAACAATCAAGCCACAAAGGTCAGAGTGTGATGATATAGAGCTACTTGAGCACATAAGGTGTTGGGGAAGCAACATTTATAAATCGCACCATGAGATCCTGTGGATATGCAAAAACTAATGGCTAAAATTATGACTCCCAGTCCCCAAAACTTGAAAAAAGTCCAATATTCCAGCATGATCATGATCAAATAGACACCGCATAAAAAAAATAAAAAAAAGAGGTCACATGCTTTTGAATCATTGACATTTCGGTGATATCAGGCGGGGTGTGTTTTACAGATCGACTTACTTTCATTCCATATGTGTGAATGCTTTTGATTGTGCACGAACATGAAGTGGTCATTCCATGTTAGAGACACAAGGCTCGGGCCCAGGACTGTCTTTTAAGAGTCACCCTCTGTTCTCATCTCCTTTGTGAAAGATAGTGATAAATCATTAATAGGTTTACCACTGTCGTGTGTATGTGTGCGAGAATCCGTTTGTGTGTAAGAGGGGTTTCTGCCGGGTGCCCTCTGGCTTCTATCACTGCAATACTGTTCACAAACCATTTCTTTTGCAGACACACACACACACACACACGCACACACACACACACACACACACACACACACATTATTCATCATAGGCAGCTGAAGCATCATCTTGTTCAGGCTCATAAATAATTTCCTGCAGCTCAAGTCTGGCCTGGAAACCTGCCTTTCACTCCATGCCATCCACTCCCCCTCTCCAAGTACAACTCTCTCCTTTCCTCACTGTCTGCCTGCCATATCCTCCCCCTCTCCAACTACACTGATTCGGTTTCTTTTTTTTCTTACTCTCCGTCACTCTGTGCTACTCTTCACTAGCCTCTCTCCATTGGTAAAACCACCATGATCCCTTTGGGCTGTGTGCTCCCCACCACTTCTTTCCCAGTCAAACCCCTCCCCTAGCACAGAGATCTGTATCCCTCTCTGCAGTGCTTTACTTGTAAATCAGGAAAACTCTCAACGGCAGCAGAAGGGGCTAGGGTGATCCAGCGGGTCAGAAAATGCATCAAAAACACGCTGCCTGGAGCACATTTGACAGGGTCTTGGCACTATGTCTTAATGCTGTCATGCAATTAACAGTGTAGGGCACTGGATTTGCATGTAAAACATCGGTCGAAAATGTTCTTCTCTCGCCAAAATGACATAAGAAATGCATAAAAATACCTTAGTCTCAAGCTAATCAATGAACAAATAATGAAGAAAAACAGTTAATCTGGTAAGGTTGTAAAAAGTTGATCGGGAAAGGGTAATAAATACTGTTTATTTCAAGGGATTTTTGCTCTCCTCTTAAAATGTTCTGAGCTTTACTGGAATACCTAAAATCATACCAACAGGTATGAATACAGCATTTTCTATTCTGAAAGACTTAATTTTGAATAATGAAAAATATTTGTACTAAATAAATACTAATTAATATGTCAGATGCATCATATCAATGCTGTGAAAAATGGTTTGCTGAGTAAAAACTGTCCTCTGGTTTATGCAACACTTAGTTTACTTTTAGTAAATCCTTGTGAATCCAATCGCATTACGCTCATTTTGAGCAATAGAAAGCCAAACATTTTTCTCAATAACTGGTGAAGAGACTAAATCGCTTTATGTTAGATCTGTTTGTGAAAGATCCTGCATCGATTCATAAACGTTAAGAATCAATTCTTTAAATGTTGATCGATAAAGTATTGCTGAAGGAACTCAAAAAGTGGAACTTAAGTGAAACAGCCAGACAGTTCACAGCAGAAGAGCAAGATGGCTGAGCGAGAACTCGGACTGGCACCTTCTGGATTAAAAACTAACACTAACTAACTAAACTTAACTAACTTTGGCCTTGATGAAGTTTAACTTTAATATATTTGAAAAGTTATGAACATAAGAAACTATACAACACATTTGCACCCAGGAAAAGATGTAAAATGCACTTGATCATAGAGGCTGCAAACCTGAGGACTCAAAGAATAAAAAAAAAAAAGACCAATACGGTCATTACTTTAATTACCAAGGATCTGCATCCATCTTCAGTCTTACAATCTAGACTTTTGATCAATGTTGTGCACTTTGGAGTTTAGATACAACGTCCCATCCTAAAAAGATTATTCTGACAGAGAATTCAGTCATCAGAAATTCAGAAATCAGGTAGGATAGCTCTAACATGTGGACATTCATTGCCCCAGAGCCTTGTCAGCATAACTATGCATCTGCCAATAATATGTGAAAAAATGTCTTGTGTGCTCCAAACAAGTGCAGTTAATAAGTTATTGTATTGCACATAACAGGGGGATGTTGTTTAGAAGTCTGTTTCTTCTGATACAGAATGTTGATGTCTGTGTTAAAATACCACAAGTATGCTGTTAGAGGCCCACTTTTCCTGTCAGTTCTTCTTCAAGGCTGGCAAATATAATGAAAATGTAAACTTTTAGTTGACCTGTCACATTACTTTTATTTGTTCCATCAATAAAATATACTGGAAGTTAGTTCTTCATGGATCATTACAAATACTTTGCAGGTAGAAAGTAGTCCAAAAGTGAGGAAAAAGAAGTCCTGTGTAGAAGAAAAGATGCATCAAAAATCATTTTATAAATCACATCTCAGCTCTTTTTTCCTTCACAAAACAGAGGCAATCACTCACTGTTCAGATAAAGATTTGCTTGAATTTTAAAAAGTAAACAAAAAAACTATTACAATAGGGCAGCAGAATCTCCTCGAAGGACAAACAGCCAAAACCTAACTTTCAAACTTAGGCAATGAGCCCAACGCGTATTCTTGGTCTCAAACATGTATTTGTCGTAGGCTTTGTAACAGAAGTCAAGTTTCTTTCAAGGGGAGAATTCCAAGAAGTTTGTAGGTGCATGTAATCAAGCTGGTTGTTACAATATGTGTTTTACATATTACATAGGACGGAGTGTCTGCGCTGTCTGGTAAATCATTGCACAACTATGTCTCACATAGCAAAGAGTTGTTTGCTGCTGTATTAAGGTTTAAATTATTCCAAGCTGCACCTTTAACTTTGATATCAACCTTGATACACTGCCCATAGGCGAGGGATAAATTTTCTGGAAAAAAAACAACATCTTTGTTCCAAGGCCAATTCAGCAATAAATTATTCACTAACTCATACTAAAATCATATCAGTCGACTATTGTGGCAAATAGCTGAGTCACAGCATTGTTTCCTTTGTAGAAACAATAGAAAACCCATCATGAATTCATTCATTTATCTATTCTCCAATCTGTTTAGTCCATTTCAGGGTAACGATCAATCTCATGAATTATCCATCTGTATATCTCGAGGTCCTATTTTAGAAAGAAATGCATATTTCATTAGGGACAAAACAACGTAACAACAGTGTGTATCAACAGAGAACACAAAAAATACGTCTCTGGCGTAACAATTCATTAAGTCACTGGATAATTCAAATATATTACCTAACTTTCATTCATCCATATACAAAACTATAAACTGTGATAAAATGTCCTTCTCCCATTCTCTCCTTCTGCAATCTGATGTCGAGGACAGAACAAGCTGTTGTTTTCACAGCTTAGTGGGTCAACACTTTACCCAAAGTCAGATCAACAGAGATTTAATGGTAAAGCGCTTTGAGTGGTCAACGAAATCCTCGTCACACTCCTTAATCTATACAGCGTTACAGGTATGGACTGGACCACTAGCCTTCAAACTGGGAGAGGAGTGCTTTTCTCCCTGAGCTACAATCCCTTAATACAACTATCCATTAAGTCTACTACACCCTCATGCAGCTGGGATCAGATTAGAAGCTGGACATGATCTGTAACACCAGTTTATGACTCACATTCATGTCTACTGGTAATGCTCACTCACCTGGGAAGGAGTCAGATTACCTGGAGAAGACACTTGTAGGAGAAAACGTGGGAAAAGCTCTGCATGGATTCAGTGCAGACGCTCCACATAAATGCCACCATCTCTGTCACACTTCCGACTATCCAGCAATTTTTTCACTGATCATTCACAATCTTATTTAGTTAGATATTCCATAAATGTGGGGATGCTGCGTAAAGTGTAAGTAAAAGCAGAACGTATTCATCTGCAAATCTCATTAACTGATATTTTATCATGAATAGAGCATAGGAAACATATCAAATGTTGAAAGTAAGACATTTTGCTAAAAATATTTGCTCATCTTGAATTTGAAAGCAGCTGCATGTCTCACAAAAGTTGGGACGCAGGCAACAAAAAGATGTGAAAATAACTAGTACAAATAAACAGCAGCTGAAGGAACATATTGCAAATAATTAGGTTAACTGGCAACAGGACATGACTGGTTCTAAAAAAAGCACCGTAGAGTGGCAGAATCTCTCAGGAGTAAGAAGGGCAGAGGCTCAGTAATTTACAAAAAACTGTGGCCACAAATTATGGAGCAATTTTAAAATAATGTGCTTCAATGTGGAAATTTTGAAGATTCTGAATAATCCATTACCTACTGTACACAATACCATCAAACGATACTGAGAATCTGGAGACATCTCTTTGCACAAGGGACATGGACAAAAATCAGTTTCGGATGGCCATGATTATCAGGAAATCCCTACACTGACTTCTACAAGTACACTTCCAGAAGTCAGTGTGTGAACACAGTTCACTGTGCCATCCACAAATGCATGTTAAAGTTCTGTCATGGAAGAAGAAGTCAAATGTGTTCATGATTCACAAACACCACCTTGTACTCTGGGCCAAAGCTAATTAAAAATGGACTGAAACAAAGTGAAAAACTGTTTTGTGTTTTAGTGAATTAGTGCCTATGGAACTGGCAACTTAAATATCTGTCACCATCAATGATGTATTATATTTACATGTTTCAAAGCAACATCTACTCTTTGTTTCTTTTTGCATATTTCAGCAAGACAATGCTAAACCACATTCATCTATTACAACAGCATGGCTTTATATTAGGAAAGTCCAGGTGTTGGACTGGCCTGCCTGTAGTCCAAACCTTTTACCAGCAGAAAACATCCAGTTAATCATGAAATACAAAATACAACAAAGACTGGAATACTATATCAACCAAGAACCAAATCCTCACCTAAAGGTCCTGCAAAACAGCTCTCCTCAGCTCCCAGACATTTAAAAACTGTTGTAAAAAGAACACAGTCGTAAACATGTGTCCCAACTTTTGTGAGACATGTTGCTGCTATCAAATTCAAGATGAGCTGATACTTTACATGAAATAGTAAAATGTCTCACTGTCAACACTTTCTGTTTTCTATTGTGGATTAAATATTCACTTATAAGATTTGGAAAACATTGCATTTATTATTTTGTTATTTACATTTTACATATGCTCAAATAATCTGAATTGAAGTTATAAATATATAATTTCATTTTAAAAAATTAGATGACAAACTGTTGGAAAGGTAGAACTGTAGCAGAGACAGAGGCATGGGATCTCCAGAGAAAGACATGCCTGCACTGAGGTGTTGTGTTTGTAGCATGGCAACAACTGAGCTCATGACATCACATGTAGTCATGTGTCAGCTGGCAACACAGGTAAACTGTCATAGCAGACAACATGAATGGAAAGTTTCAGTTAAAAGTTTAACATCTGTGTGCAAAGACACTCACCCTCAGTAACATATCCAGAATACCTCCTTTACTCTGGTTGCTGTGTTTGCTCGTATAGTCTGAGAGCTCTTTAAAGGAATGCTGGAATATGTTCCTAAATGCAGCTGCACAGCGGGAGATGAATGCTTCAAAAGTTAGCATTTGCACAGAAAAAAAGCTCAGAAGAAAATCGCAAGAAGATGCTAAGAAAGATGCAACATGACTGCAGCTGCTGCAACCAACTGCCACTAGTGGAGTACGTTTACAGAATTTGTGGTACACAAACAGCAGATTTAGCTGTCTACATGTCAGGTGCATACCTGGATGTCAGAGTTAGCAAGTTAATTATCTAGTATCCACAACATTAGAATTTCAGAGGTAAAGTCTTCTTCAATACAAGTTGTCTCGTGTGTTTCTTGATGGGCTTTGAATTTGACAGAAAAAATGTTAAATGGCCACGTTCATATATTCAATCTGAATATTTCAGCTCACAACTTTCTAAACAGAGAATTTACTCATAAAATATTAATTATGGCCATATATAGGCTATATAAAACTTAAAAGTTTCACCTTGGATAGATGTTACATAGTACACAGTGATATAACCTAAGCCTCATTTTCAGGCAAAATACTTCATTCAGGACATCTTCATTGTCTTTATATTCACTGCACTGATGATGGTTGGACTCGTTATCTGTGGGTTTGGCGGATTGAGCTTAAGAGTTAAACAGCGAAAGTTAGCAGTAACAAACAGAAATGGTGTAATTCATAGTACACCTTCCATTCTCCTTTGTCTTGGTTGCATACTTACACACAGACACAAAGGCTGCAGAGCACTGTCCTGCCTGCTGTCAAACAATCTTCATTGGAGAAATAAGGTTACCCTACACCAAGTACCCAGGGAGGGGGAAGAACAAAAGGAACTAAAATTGAATCGTAGAGTATTGTAGAGCTGTCATGGTTACTATTAACTATTAAGGTGGTGGAATAACAGATATTTTGTGTGTTGACTCATAATGGGGCTATCACTACTGTGTGATAGCCCCATTATTGGTTTTACTTCAGAAAAAGCTTTTGCATATTTCTGCCAATAGCAATAATCAGGTAGGAAAAAAGGAAGACAAAAACAAACTTCTGTGCATCACTGTGGCATTTATGTACTGTAGCTCATTATCTCTCATTGACAAACTGCTGGTAAAAAGTATATATATATATATATATATATATATATATATATATATATATATATATATATATATATATATATATAAAAAAAAACTACAATTTAATTCTTACAACATGAATTAATTCTTGAATTAAGTCCATAAACAGTCAACTGCACCAGTTTATATCAGTTAGTCTTAGGGTGACATCAGAGGGGAACTGTTAGACGAGGGGGCTACCAAAGTAAACTTGGTTGATGCCGAAAATTTGGTTCAAATACGTACAATATTCTCAGTTTTTGTAAGCTTTATTTTCAGTGTTTGTATTAACAATAAATCACATTTCCTTGTGAGCAGTTTGAATCCTGCGTGAGGTGACTGATTAAGAGTGTGTGTTTGGTAGCTGAAGCATGTTGTGATATATGATTAGGGGTCAATGAATGGCCTGTGTGAAAGTTACATACTGGTCCAATACTGTTAGATTTTATTTTGTCATTTGTTTTATTCAACTGAAAGAGAATAGTTTATAGTCACTGATATAAACTGCTTGAATAGAATTACAAGTTTACTGAAGTTTCACCATGAAACTTAACCCTCCATGTGCATGCCTTTTCTCCCCGAGGTCAAAGGGTCTTCTGTCCCCCAGCCTCCCACTATACCAACTCATTCAACCCTTCCGTGTGTTCAGTTCTTTCAAAATGTTTCTTCTCATTCATAAAATATGCTTTTCCTCATTTTTTCCCTTGCTTGTCATGCAGGCACCCACCCATGCCACTCAACCTCCAGAGGACTCAATAGTTTCTTCTGGGCCAGGCTCAGATGCCCACTTTAAGAGCACTCTACCAGCATTTTCTCATAGCATCCATGGAGCAAAATAAGATTGAACGAATATAAGTTTGTTCTTAAAAATACTAAAAATAGACAAGCAAAATCCGAACTTTGCATTACCTATTTGATGAGAACACACTTGCGTCACTTGTTCAGATTTCAGGAGTTAAGTGGTCTAAGGTTCAAACAAAATACGACTCATTTATTTGTTAAATATTAAATTATACGTTTCATTCACTGGGGAACTATATGTACAATCATTTTACTGTTTCACCAAACAGCAGGATCATTCCAAATTTTTTGTGACAAACTGATATGAGATAAGACACAAAAGAGCAAGAAGAAATAAAACGAAAATATATCCACATTTCCGTTTGTGTATCCGCTCCATCTACTATGTCCTAATTGATGCCGAGGTCAGGCTGCTGAGCAGTACAGGGCTGTGTTTGATGCAGGTAAGAGTGTGTGCACGCATGTGTGTGACTGCTCTGCATGCCCTTGACTTGCAGCTGGCAAACAACGCTTTAGGCCTCCACAGCTGCCTCATCATTACTGTTCACAGGGATCCCCTGGCGCACACACACACACACACACACACACACACACACACACACACACACACACAGGCATAGGTACACACACAGTGTGAGAGACTTAGTCACAGCTACACAGGCACAGACACAAACAGACACACGCAGACATACACAGAGACACTCACCCCTTCCCGCAGGCTCCTCATTAAGCCAGTGTAGGCGGCAGCGGGAACGAACCATAGTCCCTCTGGGGAGCCTCTCTTCTCCTGCTGATAGAGAGGCATAGAAAAGACAGGGAGGAAGGGTGAGAGGGGAGGGGAGGAGGGGGGGTACAGTGAAGGGGTAGGGGCAGTGGAGGAGTAGAGTGGGAATGAGAGGAAGGCAGACAGATAAAGTGGAGGAGATGCAAGTAGAGTAAAGTGAGGAAAAGGGCAAGAAAAGGCCAAGTAAGGGAGGGGAATAGGAAGCATGAGTGGTCAAGACATCTTGATTACATGGTTATCATGAATGTGCAGCAACATGCTTTTACAGACATCTGAATAAGATAAAATACATCTAATTTAGATGGCTTTATATTGACATTTTAGTTTTATTCCAAATGTGTTAACTTTTTTCAACTTTTAAAAAATATTGTGCATATTATTTTCTTTAATTATTTAACCAACAATCTGTTCACCTCTCTGTTTATAAAATATCAATAGTTTCAAATAAAGAAATAAAGGGCTGTGACAGTTATCAGGAGACCAGTGTTTCTCATTGTTTTTATAGGGTCCAACATTTCTAATTAAGTCAGATATAGATGTAAATTAGAAAAAGAAAACCATATAACAGATAAACTAGATTTTTTTTGTTTACATTTATATATACACACACTATGATATAGACGATGAACAAACATAATCTCAAAATGACAAGGTCAATGCCTCTCAATTTCTTTAGGTTAGATCGTAACATTGGCACGGTGCCTTGTTGCTCGACATTTGAAGGCATCTCTGTTAGCCTCTTGACAAGATTCACGTGTACGGCTGTGCATGTACAGGGCTGAGATGGAATTATTGTTCTTTTGTTCAGTTTTGAACAGTGGTTTTACAAAAGTCCAGGAGCATAAGATTTACAATTTTTTAGTATGAAGATGCATGTGGCAAATCTTTTTTTAGACATATTTCATAAAAGGGTTATATTACACCTAAGGTCTCACTAAACTGTGGAGGAGTCGAACAAGAACAATTTGTACAATCAGTGGAAACAGAACTTGCAGGAGTCAACATGTGAATATATTTAGAGCTTCTACAGGAGATATTTTCTTCAGCTTCACAACAGTGTGAAGTGTAATAAGGTGAGCCGATTGATTTTTGAAGGTTATTCATCAGTCAAGTAAATAAAAATCTTATGCTTAATTGACTTGCCTGGTTAGATTGAGGTTAATCAGAAATAAATTGGCATCACCCCTTTAATTAAGGACACCTCCTCCACTCTCTCTTGTCATTTTCAGGACAGGAGTCAATTTCTTTTCAATTCAGTTTAGTCAGCATGTAAAATGAAACACCATTATGTAATGATAGAGTGCTCAGTTTCATTCGTTTCGCTCAAGATTACTTTTTCTCACTGAGGTAATGAGAAAATGTCATTTGAACTCTCTTGCATGTGGCATAAATGCTGTGTATAATTGATTTCAGAAAATCCATCCCAATCTTTATCGAAATTTAGAAATCTTGGGATCTTGATGGCCAAAAAAAAAAAAAAAACTGCAAGAGCAAATAATATAAATACAATATGATATTTGTTTTCAGATAAGTCTGTGCATTATATCAAATCAAATCAAATTTATTTGTATAGCACATTTCATGTACAAACAGTTCAAAGTGCTTTACATAAAATAAAAGCATTGCAGCAGGGAGTGCAAGAAGCATTAAAAATACATAAAAGAATATAGAGAGAAACAAATGAAATCATTTAAATGAATTTAAAAACAGGCAACAGTCTAGATAAGTTAAAAGATATTTCATGCATAGACACATGAGAAAAGAAATGTCTTTAACCTGGATTTAAAAATGTCTCCATTTGGTGAAAGTTTAATCTCCACTGGCAGTTTGTTCCACTTGTTTGCAGCATAACAGCTAAATGCTGCTTCTCCATGTTTAGTCTGGACTCTGGACTGGACCAGCTGACCTGAGTCCTTGGATCTAAGAGCTCTGCTGGGTTTATATTCTCTGAACATATCACAGATGTATTTTGGGCCTAAACCGTTCTGGGATTTGTAAACCATCTGCAGGCTTTTAAAATCTATTCTGTGACTGACTGGAAGCCAGAGTAAAGATTTTAAAACTGGTGTGATGTGTTCAGATCTCTTAGTCCCGGTTAAAACTCTAGCAGCAGCGTTCTGGAGGAGCTGCAGACGTTTAATGCTCTTTGGGAACTCCAGTTAAAAGAGCATTACAGTAATCGAGTCTACTGGAGATGAATGCATGGATGAGTTTCTCCTGGTCTTTTTGGGAGAGGAAACCTTTAATTCTGTTGATGTTTCTGAGATGGTAAAAAGCTGCCTTGGTGACAGCTTTGATGTGGCTGCTGAAAGTCAGATCTGACTCTATCAACACTCCGAGGTTACGAACTTGGTCAGTGATTATAAGGTCCCGAGTCTCAAGATATTTACCAATGCTGACCCTCTTCTCTTTGCTACCAAACAGAATGATCTCAGTTTTGTCTTCATTTAATTGTAGAAAATTCTCTCTCATCCAGGTGTTTACTTCCTCCAGACACTGACACAGTACGTCTGCTGGGCTGCAGTCGTCTGGTGACAGAGACACATAAAGTTGTGTATCGTCTGCATAACTGTGATAATAACTGAGATGTTAAAATTCTGCAATATCTGACCCAAAGGGAGCATATACAAGTTAAACAGAAGAGGTCCAAGATTTGACCCCTGGGGGACTCCACAAGTCATGGCCACTCGCTCAGATTCATAGCTGCCAATTGTAACAAAATAACTCCGGCCTTCTAAGTAGGACCTGAACCAGTTAAGGACCGCTCCAGAAAGTCCAACCCAGTTTTCCAGCCTGTGCAACAGGATTCTGTGATCTACAGTATCAAACGCAGCGCTGAGGTCCAACAGAACCAGGACTGAAACATTACCAGAATCAGTATTCAACCTAATGTCGTTTAACACTTTTACCAGAGCTGTTTCAGTGCTGTGATGACGTCTGAAGCCGGATTGAAAGTTATCAAGACTTCCACTTTCATTCAGAAAGTCGTTGAGCTGGTTAAATACAACTTTCTCAATAATCTTGGATATAAAAGAGAGGTTAGAGACAGGTCTGTAGTTGTTCATCATAGAAGTGTCTAGAGTTCTCTTCTTTAGGAGTGGCTTAATGGCAGCTGTCTTTAGTGACTTGGGAAAAATGCCTGATGCCAGTGAGCTGTTAACTATTCGTAGGAAAACACTTTCTACTGAGGTAAAAACAGTTTTTAAAAAGTCGGATGGTATTATGTCCAGAGAACAAGTTGTTGATTTCAGCTGCCGAACTGTTTCCTCTAGGATTTTTAAATTAACAATATTAAATTGTGACATAACGTCAGAGTTACTTCTAGGTTTTAGACACAGAATAGTTTTCTTGTTTGTCTGTGTTGCGTTAATGTTTTGTCTAATTGTTTTGATTTTTTTGGCTAAAAAAGTTGGCAAATTCGTTGCATTTCTCAGTGGAGAGGAGGTCTGGGTTTGACTGTTTAGGAGGATTTGTGAGTTTTTCAACCATAGCAAACTATGGTTTGCTAATAAATGTTCTAGAATGCGCTGCTGAGGGTGGCAGCATGTTGGAGTAGCTCTGTACCTCACATTGAGATTTTTCTTTTTTCTAAATTTCATTCCTGTTATTTCTTGGAAGAAATTGCATTTTTTGGACAACTGTTCCTTCCTGCCTTGGATGCTGTGCAGCTGGATTAATTTTTCCCAATACTTTTGTATATTTTACTCTTTTGTTATTATGCATAACCATAGCAACAAGGTGGTTTACAACAGGGAGCAGCTGATTAACATTGGAAAAGCAGAAATAATTCGACAACTGAAGCCAGAAATCCCACTGGAATTGAAAAGGAGGCGTCGTGGATGCAGAGCAGGAGCAAAGAGGAGAGAAAGAAAGAAGAAGTTCAAACCATCTCTGCCATCCGTCATCATGGGCAATGTAAGATCATTAGCTAACAAGTTGGATGAACTTCTAGCCTTGACAAGGACTCAGCAAGAATATCGGGAATGTAGCATTATGTGTTTTACTGAGACATGGCTACAGGATCATATCCCCGACTCCAGCGTCTCTCTGCCGGGCTTCCTGACTGTACAAGCAGATCGAGATTTAAAGAGTAGCAGGAAAAGGAAAGGGGGTGGATTGGCAGTGCTTGTCAACAACAGATGGTGTCACCCAGGACATGTTACTGTGAAGAGTCGTCTCTGCAGTCCTGACATTGAACTATTGGCAGTAAGTTTTCGTCCATATTATTTGCCAAGAGAGTTCACAAGTGTTGTTTTGGTGGCTGTTTACATTCCACCCTCAGCTGTTGCCGACACTGCATGTGATGTCATCAGTTCCGTTGTTGCTAAGATACAGACACAACACCCCAATTCTTTTGTGGCAATATCTGGTGATTTTAATCATGCCTCACTCTCTGCTACACTGCCAACTTTTCAACAGTTTGTCAGCTGCTCTACCAGAGAAAACAAGACATTGGATTTGTTTTACACAAATGTCAAGGATTCATACATTTCGAAATCAAGACCTCCCCTGGGTAAATCAGATCACAACCTTGTTTTTCTCTGTTCAGCATATAAATCCCTTGTCCAGAGACTACCTGTCACAAAAAGGACTGTTAGAAAGTGGTCACATGAAGCTGAAGAAGCCTTACAGGGTTGTTTTGATGCAACCGATTGGATTTCTCTTTGTAAGCCACATGGAGAGGACATTAATGCCATGACTGAGTGTGTGACTGACTATATAAACTTCTGTGTGGACAACACCATCCCCACCAGAACAGTGAGATGCTTCCCTAATAACAAACCCTGGATCACCAGTGAGCTAAAGGAACTATTGAACAAGAAAAAAAGAGCCTTTAGGGAGCGAGACAGGGAGTTACTGAGGAGTATACAGAAGCAGCTCAAAGTCAAGATCAGAGAGAGCAAGGAGGTGTATAGAAAGAAGCTTGAGAGTAAACTGCAGAGGAACAATATCAGAGATGTGTGGTCAGGAATGAAGAAGATCACAGGCCTCAAGCAGAGGGAGGATCGGATGGATGGAAGTCTGGACAGAGCAAATGAGCTGAACACATTCTTCAACAGGTTCAGTTCAGGAACAAGCTCACCATCCTCCCCTCCTGTTCCCAGCCAAAGAGACATCCCACCCTCCTCTGACTCACAGCTTTCCTGTAACATCTCCACCTCCACCTCAGTCATGGATTCTTCTGCTTCCACTAGTTTGTCTTCAACCCAATCAGGAGATGCTGCTGTCCCCTTTGCCCCCCCCTCCCACTTTTCTGTTTCTAGAAGTCAGGTGAAGAGGCAGTTGGAGAGACTGAACCGGAACAAGGCTGCAGGTCCAGATGGTGTCAGCCCCCGAGTCCTGAAGGCCTGTGCAGAGCAGCTCTGTGGGATTCTGCAACACCTTTTCAACCTTAGCTTGACCCAAGAGAAGGTACCACTGTTGTGGAAGACATCCTGTCTGGTTCCGGTACCAAAGAAAACTCACCCTTCAGACATCAATGACTACAGACCTGTTGCCCTGACATCTCACATCATGAAGGTCCTGGAGAGACTCCTGTTGACCCACCTGTGTAAGCAAACCAGCACATATCAGGACCCCCTGCAGTTTGCTTATCGCCATGGAGTTGGAGTTGAAGACGCTATCATACACCTGCTTCAACAAACCCACTGTCATCTGGACAAAGCAGGCAGCACTGTGAGGATCATGTTCTTTGATTTCTCCAGTGCATTTAACACAATCCAGCCTGATCTGCTTCGTCTGAAACTCCAGAAGACTCAGGTGGAAGCCTCAACAATCACCTGGATTAATGACTACCAGACAAACAGACCACAGTTAGTCAGACTGAAGAATTGTGTGTCTAACCAGGTGATCAGCAGCACAGGAGCACCACAGGGGACTGTACTCTCACCATTCCTTTTCACTCTGTACACTTCAGACTTCCAGTACAAGACAGATTCCTGTCATCTACAGAAATATTCAGATGACTCTGCAGTTGTCGGGTGTATCAGAGATGGACAAGAAGCTGAGTACAGAGAGCTGGTGGACCGCTTTGTGGCATGGTGTGGGAACAATCATCTCATCTTGAATGTTAACAAAACAAAGGAGATGATTGTAGATTTCAGGAGAAACAGGGTCAGATCAAACCCTGTTTCCATCATGGGAGAAGAAGTGGAGGTGGTTGAGGAATATAAATACCTTGGTGTTCATGTGGACAACAGACTGGACTGGAGACACAACAGTGAAGCAATCTACAAGAAAGGACAGAGCAGACTGTACTTCTTGAGGAAGCTAAGGTCCTTCAAGGTTTGCAACAAGATGTTGCAGATCTTCTACAAGTCTGTTGTTGAGAGCGTCATTTCCTCTTGCGTCATCTGTTGGGGCAGCAGCATCAGAACCAGGGACCTAAAAAGACTCAACAACCTGATAAAGAAGGCTGGTTCTGTTCTGGGGACGACTGTGGAACCTCTGGAGACAATAATGCAAAGAAGGATTTTGCATAAAATCAAGAGAATTATGGACAACCCTGAACATCCTCTCCATGAGACTGTTATCGGAAAACAGAGTCTCTTCAGTCAAAGGCTTCTTCAGTTTGGATGCAAAACGGACCGCTACAGGAAATCTTTCCTGCCCACAGCCATCAGCATCTATAATAACTCCTTGATTTAATTGAGCTACATCAACATTTAATTTCCCTCTGGGATAAATAAAGTATTTTTGAATTTTGAATTGAATTGAAACAGAGTTCGAGAATTGTTGACATTCTTATTAATGATTTCAGATAAATGCAGCTGTCTGGCCTTGCACAGCTCATTGTTATAACTACGCAGGCTTTCTTTGTGTAGCTCATAGTGAATCTGAAGCTTTGTTTTCCTCCACTTACGTTCAGCTTTCCTGCATTCTCTTTTCAGGTTTTTGACCGTAGTGGTGTTTCTCCATGGGGTTTTCTGTTTGATCAAGGTGCTCTTGATTCTTATCGGTGCAACAGCTTCCATTACATTAAAAATCTTCAAGTTAAAATGATCCAGCATTCCTTCAACCGACTTTGCGCTCATTGTTGGTAACATAGCTATGGCCTCCCTAAACTGAGCACTTGTTTTCTCATTGATGTACCTCTTCTTAACTGAGAAGCTGGTTGTTTGAACATTCTGAGTAATATGTAAATCAAATAAAATACAAAAATGGTCAGACAAGGCCAAATCAATAACCACAACAGAAGAAATATCAACACCTTTAGAAATGACCAGGTCCAGAATGTGACCTCGAAGGTGGGTTGGTTCTGTTACATGTTGCCACAAACCAAACATGTCCAGAACAGAAGAAAATTCTTTGGCAGTACCATCCGTCATATTATCCATGTGAATGTTAAAATCCCCGGTCAAGATAAAATGGTTAAAATCAGTCGAAATAACAGACAATAATTCAGGCAGAACATATTAAGTTTCAGTATCCCAACTACAATGACAACACATCAAACATAATAAAACACTTACTAAGAGAAATTATGCAATTTGTGCGTTAAAATAGTTTACAAGTTCAGAAAAATATTCACATTCTCTCCATATGAAAATTAATCTTGTTTTTTGTCAATGCTTCTATCAGCTGTTTATAATCCAGTATTAGTTGTTTAAAAGTGTGGACATAACATGCAGTAATACTGAATAAGCTATTAAGGAGTGAAGCATGTTTCCACTGAGCATGGAAGCCCAATTAACATTTCTGATGAGAAATCCCATCCCAGCCCCCTGAACTAACAGCATGGAGATCCCCTTAAAAAGATGATTAAAAAAAAAAAAAGATGAAACCTTCTTGTCACTTGTGTTTCTGTAAGCAAGTACACATGCGCACTAATTTTTCACTTGTATAAATGTCTTTGAATTAAGCATCGTTTCCTTAAGATTAATTAACAACATAATCCTTATTTTGTAGCATGTTTTAACATGTTACCCTTTGACATGCAGATAGTACCTGAGAGGAGACGAGGTAGAGGAACTCCCCGAGTGGCGGCAACAGCAACTGCTTCAGCTTATTATTCCTGAGATTATCCCTCAGCAGGTCTGTTAGCGTCGACACAGCCTGGAATGAGTGAGATTCAGTTTAGATAAATACAACAATTTCCCTGATACAAAAACAAATGATAAAAACAAAAATGGAGATTTAATGCCATAAAAAAAAACTGACATTTACAAGAAATGTTCAATCAAGTTCTTTATTATTGGTATACACCATGTTTTAGCATTTCAAAGTGTAGTCACATAATATAACAGCCCTTAAAACAAACTGGATTTGTAATACATGACTGTGGTTAATTATATGACCCATAGATATAGGCGGATAATAGCATGATCCATAAGCCTGTACTGCAGACACATGAACTTTAAACTTGCTTTGAGGGCCTTCACCTCCGCTGTTTACTTAGTCATTTCAGCCAGAGCCAGAAAAGAAGCAGCTACTGCCCCAAAGGAAACATGGTCAACATGCTTATGTTTAGGATCAATGTCCAGTGGAATTGTCCTAAACAGGGACAACATTCAGTTACGCCCCATCACGGAGGAATGAAAGTATTAGAACCAACCCACACATTAATCAAGTGCATTTGGTTAGCAGCACCTGATTGCTACTTGTTCATTCCTATGGAAGCACCAAGAATGAACTTCATTTTTCACATAGCTTTTGCATTGTGGTTTAATTTTTGTTAAAGGTGATAGAGAATGGTTGAATGGGGCATTAATCTTTGTTCTGTGATGTGATATGTAGCCCAAAAAAAATTGGTTTGGTCTGTAATGGCTCAGAACCTCCCTAAAAGGCTCTCTGAAACAGCTGTTACTATGCTGGGTTTAGAATGCGTCTTTTTCCCTTATTGGCGTCGTTTCAGAGCTTATCTGGCAACCTCATTATGAAATGCAGGTAGGTGTTGGCGCTATTCGGTTGCCGTTGCTTGATTGGCTGCCCTTGCTCTCACATACACTGACTGAAAAGAAAGCTCATCAGAATCAGAATTCGTTTTATTGCCATTGTTAGTGAACAGTGTTCACTAACTAGGAATTTGCTGCGGCGTAAGGTGCAAACATGTAACATAGGATATAATAATAAAAAATAAAGAATAAAAATATATGAATATAAAATGTACAAGGTGTGTACAACAATACACAGTATCCAATATACAGAGCAACAACAGTGCAACTTCATTAGTGCAATTTTAATGATGGTAAAGTGACTGGGGCAGGTTATGAGGTGATTATGAAGTGTTCATAAGTCCAACTGCAAGGGGGAAAAAACTGTTTTTGTGACGGGAGGTTCTGGTCCGAATGGACCGAAGCTTCCTGCCCGAGGGGAGTGGTGCAAATAGAGAAGGGTCTGCTGTGATCCGACCTGCTCGCCCCATAGTCCTGGAGACGTGCAGCCGATCACCTTCTCAGCGGAGCCACAGCTCGCTGCAGTCTGTGTCTGTCCCTGTCGGCACTGACCATCTACTGAGCTGCTCGGAATCGTGCAAGGTTTGTGAAACTGTACTCCGTGAAATGCGCAGAGCAAAGAAAAAGTCGGCGGTTGTATGTACAGGGGATGCTGTTGAAAATAAATAAAAGCCATTGATCGCGAACATTAGCTTTCCGGGGGAATAATATATAGCGATCGTAGTCCGCTTTCACAGCCTTGGAAGGCTCACCTGTTCCTGTTTCTCGCCGAAGGGGCGTGTCTGAAACGGGGTGGCTGTGGATTTGGGTGTGGGGGGGGCGATTGCTGAAAAAGTGACATCACTTTTTCACAAAAACGGATTGGGGGATATTCTGGGGGATATTCAAAAAAAGGGGAGTACTTGAAACAGAGGTTCTGACACTTGCTGGCACTTCGTGTGTACTCCCCACAGCGGGGAGACTCAGAACTAACACCAAAAACGTGAAAAAGACGATTTTGATTCTTTATCCCCTTTAAATAAGAAACAATTACACACTGTAATGTCATCTGTTGTTTTTTTATATCTGAGGCTGCGTTTACCCAGTTTTAACACCTTTCTTTTTCACGCGACTTTAAATGATGATAAGTGAGTAAGAAATCACAGGTAGTTGGTTTCGAATGTAATTTTTTCTAGATTACATGAAAAGTTTTTGTTAGTAAAATTAACCCAGACATTTCTTTATATCCATACACCTCTACTGATGGGATGGAGGGACAAAAACAGTCAGAGAGTAAATAGAAATGGACCACAACTAAAAGAAAGAAGATAATGGGAAAAGAAGACAGGTATTCCCTGGTTGTGTACATAGGCGTGTTTGGATGTGTATGTTGGTGGGTAACTGAAGCTTATAGCAGTTACCATGGTAACTAAACCCAGCCCTAACACCAATCAGCAGGATTGCAGTAGGAGAACCCCCCACTGTGACAATTCACACACACAGAAAAATGCAAGTGTGTGCTGTTTTATTGGTCATCTATTAGAATCACAGCAATATAAAGATACACACAACAACAGGGTGTTTATCGAGCATGTGTGTGTGTGCACAAACAGACACACACAAATATAACAACACAGACACAGATAAAACTACATACACAGGACCCCTGCTGGGAGCTCACACAAACAAAGTTTTTTTTAAAAGCCCCCACACACACACAAGCGCGCACGCGCACACACACACAGAAAGAGAGAGAGAACCCCTGCTGAGTCCATAGATGGTCACACATGATGTCCATAGTCACAAACACGCACACAAATATACACAAGCGCAATTGTGCAGCGTTGTTCTTTTCTTAATGTACCATCATTTGGTAGCTAAGGGGAGGTAGAGAGTAGCAGAGAAACTGTTCTGCCATTTGTCTTTAACTAAAACATTCAACACTGAAACAACACAGCTATGCCAAAGTCAGCCATTTTGTAAATGACTGAAGACTCAGAAGCAGTAATAGTAATGTGCAAAGAGAGGAAAAAAAAGAAACAAACCAAAACAGATGTAGGATATTTATTTTTCTTTAATCAAGTGAAGATAAAAAAAATTTAAAAAAAAGAATGAAATAATGAAGAGGTCAAAGTCCAACACTTTGTTAGAACATGAATGTATATTTAGGGGAGTTGAGTTGAGTTACTGAATTGCCTGTGTGTGTCCATCAAGAAGATGTGGAGTATAGGCATATGTGGGTGACCTGGGTTCAAATCCCCTGCTTGAAAGGTACTACCTCCTTAGGCAAGACCCCCGTTACCCTACCTGCCTGTAAATCGCTTTGGATAAAAGCGTCTGCCAAATGCATCAACATAAACAACATAAACATATGGGCAAGTGTATTCTAATACTGTGCTACACTTTCTTGATTATGGGTATTACAATGAGTTAGTTATATAAACTCAAGAGCTAGTTTATTAGAATAAAACTAATGCTGCCTTTAAGACAAATGCATTGATAAATCTCTTCATGATGGCTATAATGTTTAGTTTTTGTTAAAGCTGTTCTGAAGAGTTTCTCATTCAGCTGCATGATAATTCTGCAGTGCTCACAGCTGTGTGCGACAGGTTAGTTTAAAATTTTGATCATTTCATTACAAGCAATGTTATTGTGGGAAACCCGGGGTTTTGGCATTCACGTTCATTGTTGATGACTAAGCACATCTCATCATGAAAACAACTCATCAACCTTACCAGCCTGTCTCAGCAACATAATGCTCCTCACCCAATGCAGCCCAAAAGACCCGAGGGACCCCCCGCAAAAATCCCAGTACCAGACTACCATAGGCCTCCATCAGAGATCCTGCGTCCATGCCCCAACATGTCAGTGTTGTTTGGGCGGCATGAAGGGGACTTACAAGATATTTATTAGACAGGATGTTTTAATCTAATGACCTTTTGATTTTAATTATACGCTGTTCAACTGGCCTTATTATTACCATTACAAAGACTGTAATGCAATTCACTGTACAGATAATCCATACAAATCATTAGCTAAAATGATACAGAATTTACAAAAGCAATAACCTGTACAAAGTCATCACAATAGTTACAGTTAAGACATACCAACTCTTTCATAATTCAGAAGTGTACATTTAAGTTTTGTGTGAGAAAAAAAAACATTCATATTACAAAATCTAGCAAGCTATGAAATAAAATAAATATGTTATAATGATACGACTGTGTAAGCAAAGCCTAATAAACAAACGTGTGTAGATCAACATAAGAATGAACCGAGCAAAAGCCAGCAAGATCTTTCTCTGTGCGATTGTGTGTGCGAGTGTGTTTCTGACAGAGAGAAGTTGGGTTTTCATCATTCACTCAGAGGATGTTGTCTCGTGGGTTTTTAATGCCACCAGCTGGTACAAACTGGTACTAAGAATAAAAATGGATTGAGCCACATCCATCCACACCTTAAATCAGGGCAGAATTTCTCCTTAAAGCTAGGCTAAAGGTTTTCTGTACTGCTAATATGCTCCTAAACCGAACAAAAGAAGGGATAATGTAAACAAACAAAAAACAGGCACATCTTTATGTTTTATGAGTGTCCTTCTTGGTATTTTTACTTTTTTATGTTGTGCATGTACTGGTTTCTTTTGGTGATTACTGCCACACCGTGGTCTAAACTGGTACTGCATGTATTATGTCCATGACATAAGGTTTTTTGCTTAGTTGTTCGGCTGTTCAACTATCAAATATAATTTGTAGTAAAACAGAATACTTTTTTTTTTTTTTTAAGAATGATTTATTTTAAGCTGATCATGAAATATCAATGTTACTGATTCAAGCCCCTTTTTACCTTTGTGTGATAATGCGAGAGCTTGCTTTAATTACGTTGCAGATACATACATCTTACACAGACTCTGAGGACTTACCACTCTTGGCAACAAATGTCAAGTTTCCATAAAAGTACAATCAATAAGTTTGACTATGACAACTTTGTTGAGGAACGATAAGACAAAGTAAGGTTTTGGTTAAAGCTAAGATAACAGTACTTTTTAGTAAATTGTAAAAAGCTGTTTAGGAAATTATTGAAAAAAAAAAACAAAAAAAAAAACAGTTTAATACCCACAACTTAAAACATGACTGTGTGTGTGTGTGTGTGTGTGTGTGTGTGTTTTCCACCAAACCTCAGAAACAGGACTGTCCTCTTCAAGGTGACTGCAGTGTAGAGCCAGGAGACCCATCACCCTGAGAATCTTGCTCCGTCTGCAAAACATTTTTTCTTATTATTGAATGAAAACAGGTGTGTCTAATAACCCTATTTTTCAATTACTAAAAAAGAAACAAAGAAAATTATTCCTACAACTTTTCAAAAGTCAAAAGTCTTGCAATTACAATGTCTCTTTATGTAGGAATAACGTGTGTGATGTACTTACACGTCCCAGTTTGGGGCTTGTCGTAACTGCTGAGTCAATACTAGCAGCTGAATGAGGGAGGGAGAAGATTTGAGAGGAAGAGGGAAAAAAGATTGACAAATAGGATTAAGAAGCTAATTTATAAGAAAATTATGATAAAAGTCAAATGGGACATATTTAAAGTCACTCATTTTCTGTGCTTGACAGCATATATGTGTGTGTGTCTGAAATCACAACCAACTCGAAAATTCAGAAAAAAAAAAACAGAACTTTGGTATGTATTTGTAGGTCCCCAGTATCAAAAAAAAATCTGTCATTCAGAGATCTGTTCAAATCTGCTGGGAAATTTTATGTCACTTCACAAGGTTATCAGTTCCCTTTCTCGTTATCTCTGCCGAGCTTCAACTTCAGATGTGGCTGCATTTACTGTAGATCAGAAGTGGGAAGTTAAAACTTTTTTGCTTTTAACATCAAAGCACTTCATTAGTTGTATAGTTAATCTAAATGAAGATATAAATGGAGATTAGAATGTTCGATCTGTAATTTGTTTAATGTTTTATAACCCAAAAAAAAAAAAAAAAAAAAAAAAAAGGCTTGTAGTTTGGATTCTCTAGCTTTCTTTTTTGTCAGAAGTAAAAAAAAAAAATTCTAATTTCCCATTTCTCAGTGAATCCACCATCAATACAGCACTGATAACAGCCATCATAAAAACAAGAATCTGTGTAATATTGCCCATATAAGCAAAAGTTCTTCAAGCTAGTTACTAAAAACTTAAATAAAACACAGAGGAATTGAGCAGAAGTGAAATCCAGAGTTTATAGAGCCAATGTGTGAGGAGGAATTAAAACGCAAGCTCTTATTGGGTTATTATTAGGTTCTGAGGTGTGTTTTAACAACTCAGGCCAGATTATGCCTTAAAATAGCAATCAGTAGTCTGCTAGCTGTTCAAGGTGCAACGGCAGATGAAATGCAAGTATTTAAGAGAAAAATTGAGAATCAAGTCTTTTTTAGACTTGATTTTAGCAATCTATTCAACATATGCTCTTTCACACAATAAAAAAATGCTCCAAGGGTTATTAAGTACTGCAGATCTCAAAAGCAGACCCTGAAGAAGAGAGGGGCAGAGTGGAGTAGAGTAGCTCACTCCATGCCCCTAAAATGACTAAACAGAGGTGTAAATAAATGGCTGTTGTGTCTTGCTCTCCTATTTTGACAAAGCATGCCACAGACATGTCGTTAGGACCTGGGGAAATTGTGTCAGCTTGTGAAAAAAGATTGATGCCTTTTTTAAAAACACATTACATTTTCTGACATTTTGAAAGTCATAAAAAAAAACACAGGTCCTTCTAAAACACAAAATAATTACATATAACACTTTAACTTGCACTGTGCTAATGACTGAATTTTTTTGGGGTGGTGTGGTGGGAGTGTATATTGGACAGGACAGTAGAGAGAGATTAGAACCAGGTCTTTCTTTTTTGACGACCAAACACTAGCTCAAGGCCTGTAAATCCCGTGCTACAGCCAGTGATTCCCGCAGCGCATTATAGTCAACGCGGCCGCCTTAGCAAACTCGCACTGCCGCCTTGCCAACGTTCCCCAAAAAAAATAAATAAATAAATTTTTTTTTTTTTTTTTTTTTTTTTTAAACCGAAGTAAAAATGCTTTGCCAGGCTCAGACATTAAAAGACAGCATTTATAACAATGAATTGCGACACCTACTGGTTGTTAATGTAAATAGTTAATAATGTAAATAAAAAGTGTTACAGCTCTTAAACAGCTTCGTTATTGCTCTAACAGCCCCCCCCCAATCCAAGTACACCCCCCCCCATTCCAAGAACCCCACCACTGTCGTTCCAAATATTCATCCAAATTTCCAAAATGTGCTCATAAAACCCAGTAAAGAAATATTCCAAAAGGGATCCAAAGTAAACATGTTTTCTTACCAGTGATGAGTTAATCAGCCTGTTAGCAACAGTTGTATGTCCAACTACACAGCAGAGGTAGCACAGTAAGTTCAGTTTAGATCGAATGGCTGCTGATGGAGGAGGAGCACTAGAGGAGGGGGGGCAATTGGACGTGCTCTGTTGTTCAAGGGACAAACAGAGTTGTGATAGGAAGACAGTCCACTCCTCATCACTCAGAGCCTCTAGCTTCTCAGCTGGAAGAGGAAAAATGACAAATCTATCTTCAATATAACCTGGAGCTGATAAACACACAAATACTGGGATCTCCTTTACTAAACCAGAAATATATACCTGAATATGCTGGTACACAAAGGGTTTTGGGATCAAATCGCATATAAGTCGTCTTAACAATCTGTTAAAACAATGAGACAGCACCACAAAGTCAACTTTAGACTGAGCCGTCTCAGTTTGCTCGTAACCATGTTCTCCCTTTACATGTTACCCTGTCTGGTTAATCACAGTGAAACTTTAAAACTCTGTTAGCTGGTGTCACGGATTTCAGTGTTCAGTCATAGATCCTCACACACATTTATTGTGTGATGAGGTTAAAACGCAACATAAAGACAATACCTAAAGATTACCAATATAGTCTGTGTACATTATTACTGTATGCCTGTACCTTTGGGTTATCAATGATAGGGGTGACAGTCAGATCAGAGTCAGTGTGGAGAAGACGCTTCACACAGTTTGTGATATCGATACCAGTGCTAGCCTAGGAAGACAGAAAATGAAAGAGAGATGATCAGATGGGTCCACGTGTGCAGAAGAGAACATATAAAGATATATTAAGTAAAAGTAACCTTAAGTGCAGGGCTCTGGTTTGAAGAGTCGGCGGTTTTACAACTTCTTTTTGAGTTGGTACAGAAGCTAAAAGAACAGGAGGAAAATGTAAGAGACTGATGCCTTATAATGTGGCTTGGGAGAGCACTTTCTGGCATAGATATGCAAGTTCCATTGGGGTCACTCCTTGTAAAATACATTTCAGTTATTTATCATACTCACAGCCTTTGTGGATGTTTTTCCAAGATAAAGAGTTTCAATTAAGTACTGTATAACTTTATAACAATTATACATAACATTCCCATTAGTTCCCTCCAAAAAAGTTGATTAAGTTTATCAATTTGTCACAAGAGAGAAGTCTCATTCACCCAGAAAGCAGAAAAACTGATTACCTAAGCAGGAAAATAGCCTCGGTGTTGTCCTCATCCACGCCACTTTTTGGCCTGAGCTCTAAAACATTATCAGACGAAGTAAACGCATAAGATTTTCTAGCTTAAATCTAACATATACATTTGAAATGCATGCTGCAGATGGAGTAGGTACATTAACTAAGTTATAAAATCTTTGTACATCAGCTGAGTAAAAAAACATTGCTAGGGCACTGGTGACAAGGGGTCATTTTCCAAAATAAAGCTTATATGTCCAATCACACAGAGAGAACATAAAAAATAATTTACTAACCTTGTTTATATTTCAGGATTACATAGCTTGTTGTGCCAAAGTTTAAAACTGCAAAGCCTAACTTAAAACCATATAAAACTTAAGACAAACATCAGGGAATCCATTACCTGTGGTAAATGATTTTTTGGGCAGCAATGTGTGGCACATTTGCTGTAACCCACTGTGCTCAGGGTCATCTCCAGACTTTACCATCCCCTCTCCTCTTCTGTCCTTTCCCATTTCCATATGTAGACCCTGGCTGTTCTTTAAGGTCTCAGAAGACAGTTGTTCGACAGATCGTTGGTAATCAGTCTCTGTGTCACATGGTCTGCAAGTTTCTGCACTTGTTGCATTTGGAGAGATTAGTTTCTTTGACACCCTACAGCCTGGCTGGGTGATGTCTAAATGGCTACCGGGTAGACGGTCTGTCTGTCCTGAAGGGAAGAGGTCGCATGGCCTTGTGTGTCTGTGGAAGTATCAAAAACAAACAAACAAACAAACAAAAAAATAATTAAATCTGCCTGCAATAAAACTGCTGTTACAAAGAGTCTGTGCAAAACTAAAGGACCACAATAGAAAAATAATACATTAACACACCTCAAGTTAACTGAGCAAACTCCCTCACAGACATAATTTTCTTCCTTATCACCGTCTTCATCCTCTTCTTCAACAGCTTCGACATCTCGTTGCTCTTTTATTAGTTGTGTCCAGAAAGGATGATCCAACAACTCAGGCCACTTCATCCTAAAGAAGAAAAATAACAACTAAATATTTATCTATATGTATCTACTTTGTTTGCTAAAAAATGTTTTTTAACTTCTACAGGATTTTAGAGTATGGTCAGATGAAAACATCAAATAACTTTTTGGTAGTTACACCTTTTGAAGACCAGATAAAATGCAACCAATGGAGTATGAAACTCAACACAACAACTCTAACTAAAGCATCTGCAGCACTTCAATGTTAAGATACACTCACTGAACACTTTAGTAGGAACAACAACAACACTTTGTTAAATACCAGCCAATCATGTGGTTTTAGTGAAATGCAAAAAAACATGTAGATACAACTCTAGGCCTTGAGACAATGTTCACATCAAACCGATGAAAGAAAAATCAAGAGATCTCAGTGACATGACCATGACAAGTACAAACAAGTGAGGAGCTGTTCTGTAGAAGAAAACGGCAGCATAATGAAAAAGATTGGAAAACTTACATACTAATTTGAACTTATAAGGGCTCGGCTGCACATCCCATTTACAGTGGAGTGAGCGGAAAAGCCTTTCAGGAAGCACAACAAGGTTGCTGGTGGTGTGATGGTGTGGATTCATTTTCTGAGCATACTTTTGGAACCATGACACTTTATTCCTTATTTGAATACCACTGTCTGTCTGGGGGGCTGTGTGTTGGTGTGGTAGTTTGCTATATTGCCTTGCACTAAGAGTTCCTAGTTCGAAACCTGGCTAGGGCCTTTCTGTGTGGTTTGCATGCCTCGGCTCTCTGTGTATTCTGGCTTCCTCGCACCATCCAAAAACATTCATGTTATCTTGTTTGGTGATTTTGGTGAAATTGGCCCAAAGAGTGAACGAGAGCATGCATAGTTGTTGTCTTTGTGTTGACCCTGTGATGGACTTACATTCCAGGGTGCCACCCCCAGTTTCACCCAATTGCAGCTGAGATAGGCTCCAGCCCCCTCTAACCCTGAACTGGATTAACAGGGTATAAAAATGGATAGTCTGATTATTGCTGCTGACCCTGTGCATCTCTTAACACTGACAACTGAGCAAAAGAGATTGAAATTGACACAGCAATGTTGTATAGTAGTCACGTCAACCCTGATCAATTTAATAATGGTAAACAAAAACAGTATTAGAACAGTGTGTACTGGGTAGGCCTGCACAATCGATCAAAGTATTCATCGTTTTGATATATCAACATACTCACAATCAATATTGCAAAGACAATCTCTACATCATGAAGACATGTCGACTTCAAATAGGAGAAGAACAATATCCTCTAAGAGAAAACTCAGCTTTTGTGCATGTTCTACAACTTAGTAGCATGCTCCAGTGCAGAGGTGAATGCAGCCATTATAAACACACCTGAGATTAGCACAATATACTGAAGATGTTTTAATATATCATAAGTCATTGCAATATTCAACAATAATACTGCATGTTTTGTCTTTGAAACTGACCTCTTGTCTGGCTTTTTGTTCAGCAAGCCTTTAAGAAGACTCTGGAAGTCCTGACTGGGGAGACCTGCAGAAGAAACTGTAGCAATTGACACACAAGATTATCTATTAAATGAAAAACAAAAACAAAAAGCAACAGATAAAACTGCCTTTGATTATGTATATAAGGAAGTGTGCATCACCCGTCTGTCTTGGAGGTGGTGCTTCCTGACACAAAATCATCTCTGTCAGTTTAGTGTAGCTATCAGAGTAAAATGGAGGTTTACCTGAGAAACCAAAATAGAATAGTATAGTATTAGCAAATTATTATTAATCTAATCTTTTCTATAATTCAGTTTTCAGCACAATTTATCATTTAACCATAAAGATTTGTATTCAGTCCTGTGTTTATTAGGAGTTTCAACATTATAATCCCCTCACACAACAGATATTCAAAAGAGCAAAAGAGGAAAATAAACATGAAATCAATCAATATTCAGGCATTCTTAATGATTTCCTACATATGCATGTGTTATTGTGTTTGAGTGTGTGTTCAAATTGTTACCGATGTACATATAGTAGAGGATACAACCAAGAGCCCAGAGATCAGAGCTTATGCTGGTTTCTGATCCCTGCAAAACCTCTGGAGCCCTGTAAGTTGGAGAACCTAGAAATAAACATACACACAGTAATTACAAAAGACAAACACTGCACAAGAAGTCAATCATCTAGCTAGTATCATACAAATCACAGACAAAAAATTGACTTATTTAGATCACGTAGTTCTCGCACAATACATAAGCTCCACAGTGCATCAATTGCTTTCATATTTTAGGTTCTGGTGTGATAATCGTGTCCAAACATGAGCTATTCTGCATCCCTCTTCTCCCTGACCTACCGCTTTGCCGTTACCAAAAAAACTCATCTCTTGTTGCACACACAGGCATTCTCACCTGGCTCATTAGGCTTCCTCTGCATGCTTTGGCATCCTGGCTAACACATGTAATGGTTAGGTGATCCCAAGCAGCCAATTATATTAAGCCAGCATGTTACATAAACTGCATGCCAATTAAACTCGAGCCACGAGAAAAAAAAGGTATTGTGTTGAATGTTCGCTGTAGGTAATCCACTGTTTAGTATCTCTATTAATTAACAAACATATGTAGACAACCATTATGATTCAAAATGGTCATCAGACCTTGTAATCCCTTCTTCATATTGTCCTTGCTTTCTGCTTCCCCTGCCACCTCAGATGTAGAGAGCAATGCAAACGTGTCCTCCAGTGTCTCCCCCTCAGCCTTAGACAGACAGAAGTTGCCAAACTTCAGAATGCCACTACCATCCAGAAGGATCTAAAAACAAATAATAATGATAACAATAATATTGATAATGCTGTTTTGATCTTCAGTCTCTGAATCAGATGAATGCAGATTCTAACCTTAGCAGGGGCCAGGTCAGACAGAATGATTCCAAATTCATGAATGTGTTTCAGTCCTTTGACCAAGTCCCATCCGAACCTCCTCACGACCTCTTCTGACAGACTTCCATCATGAGCAATTACAGATTCCAAGGAACCACCTAACAGAGGGACAGAAAAGATTGATATTTAAGAAGAAAAAAAAAGATATACGATGATTTTTCTAAAAAACTCAAATTTTCAATATACAATATAATTCAAAGTTACAAAGTCAGTAATAAAAATAGAGGAGATGTATTTGCTACTTTTAAAATCCTTTCAAATTGAAGTTACTAAAGCATAAACTGTGTATTCTATTCCATAGTGTTTGTTGGTGGAAAATCTGCAGAAATGAGAAAAATAATTACTGACCAGTACAGAGCTCCACGACCAACCAGAGGTGGTTACTTGTCTCATACCATTCGTAGAAGCGTACTATATTTGGATGATCCAGATCATGGCTGAGTCGTACCTAATAGAGGAGAGAAAAAAATGTATCACAGTAGGTATTAATTATAACTAGGCTCAATAGAACAATATCCACCTTAAAATAATGTCCATGCAGCGTCACTACAATACTGATACAAAAGAAGGGGGAAATTGATTGAAAGATTATGGTTTACAGTTCAAATAGCATCCTACATGATTAGTAATCTCCGGTCTCTTTGTTTTGTCAGTGCAAATGATGGCCACATAGTTGAGATTGCCTTTCCTTCTTCCTTTATATACAACAGAGCTGCAGCCTGCCCCGAGCTCCTCATACAGGATGAAGTTCTCCATCTTCTGTGGGAGACAAAACAAAAAGAAAGGGAGGAATCATAAAACCTGTGTGAATCAACTCTAACAAAAGGCAAGGCATTAATTTAAACGTTCCGTTTATTCCCATTGTCAACACTATTCTAAAATTAACGACAGCATCATGCTGTATGGTTTTGACACTAGCTGACGCCAGAATTTAAAGAGAAAAAAAAACAGGCACACAATTACAACGAAAACTACAGTTTGACAGCTAGGTATAAAATGGCCTTCTGTGTAATACAGCAGCTGATATTATGCTTAATTAGCGACAGAACACCTGTTCACAGCAGCGGTTTAATTAGTGCGGGAAAAACATTTACAACAGGGTTCTAGCTAGCAAGAAATGATGCCAAAGTGTAAATAAAATGAGTACTTTTAAAGTAGACACTTAACTTTTGGGTGTCCAGTAGCATACTGTGTTAAGCGTTAACTTTAACAGTCAAGTTAGACACTAACGGTTAGGCTGTTTGACTTTTATTAGTCCTCTTACCACTTACGTTGGGGTCTATTCGGAGGCGCAGGCGATTTGTTTGCTTACAACACATCAGTTAATTACAACATTTAAAAACGAACATTAATGCATAAACAATGACTGTAACAATCCGCTCTCTATACTATTTTGGGCATTTCTATCCTCACCATTATCAAGCACTTTAAGACTTACTTCTTCAGCGACCCGCTGTTTGTAAGCGGAAGCGTGATGGGCCACGTAGTTCCAGCTGGAAGAGGGAAGTCTGGAATTCTTCACTTGAAATGGAGGGCTTTTCTGCTCACCTTAGTCATTAATAGTGAATACTTACGCCTATTTATTTGCAAGAAAAAGACTTTGTTGTCACATATGACTGAAATAAAACACTGTTTTTATTTATTAGATTTTAATCATTTTCACGAACATACCTGCAAATGGCACATTCCTTCGTTGCTCGGATACCAGACCGAACACAACAGACAGCGCGTGGAGAAGTGTATCTATGAAATCAATATCACTATTTATTCTAAGAGGGCTGTGTTACACTTGTGTAATAAGTCATACAGTTTCGTGTGTTTACCGTCGTGTGACGGTAAGCAAACAAAACGGAGGAAAGGCGTTTCTTTTGAAAATCATTCAAGTGGAAAAATAATTTCCAAATTAAGTTAATAAACTGTGGCTTGCGTTGCTTTACTAGTAGTTGTTTTGGTCCATTTTTATCCCGGTCAGAGTCAATGGCTTTACTGCTTTTCACATTGTTTTAGTTCACACATACACACCTTTTTCTCTATCCCTTTCTCTCTCTATCACATCTACCATCTGAGTGAGCAGAGTGACATAATTTATTCAGTAAGACGTTTGACGTGATTGTGAGGCTTGCTCAAACTTTTCAACCGAGCGAGCAACAACAAGTTTGTTTGTTTTTTCCTCCAGGAAAAGTTTTTTTTTTAACATGATGAAAAGAGGGAGAACAGATTAACTTGTGCCCTTGAGAAGCCACCCGTCTCCCACAAAGAAAACACAAGCCTAAATCTACACAGCAAAAATGAGCAACCTAACAAAAGTTTGAGAACAACTCCGGACAAGTCGAAGCTCGGTCACCGCATGTGTTGAGAATGAACAACAGGGGACACTGAAAATCCTCCCAAAACATAATAGAATTTAAAACCCACCCACTATTGTGTAAAGTTAAAGAAAGTTACCCATGAGTGTAATTTCCTTTCTAGCCCTTTTTATTCAACAAAGTAAAAGCGAGCAAAGGATTAGCCTACTTTTTCTTTGTGTACAATTGCAAAACTTTGCCCTTCTCAGTTGTAACAACCTTGTTGTTTCGCTGCTCAACAGTCTTAAGTCTTCTCTTTGTAATTTTATATTTCATGATACAGTGAAGGTGTCAGGCCAGTCCAGCACCCACACTCTTTTTCCAAAAAGGCATGCCATAGTAATAGTAAATAGTTTAGTTTTATGCTGATGAACTATGGCCGTCGTTGAAAAGACTTTGTTTGGATAGAATCAAATGTCTTTTGTATAATATCTTTTAGTTTTGTCCTCATTTTTACTTCTAAGAGACTCTGTCTCTCTAAGGTGCTCTTTTTTTAGTAACTTTTTACCAATTAATCTGCTTAGTTACTTTGAACACTTCTCTCCAGCTGTTTCTTTTCAGTATCGCTTCTTTTTCCCCAGCCTTTTGTTGTCCCCATCCAACTTTATTAAGATGTGTTGCTGCTACCCTGTCGTGAAATGTCTCACTTCCAATATTTTCTATAATGTTTTCTGTATTCACGTTTTACACAGCATCAAAACTTTTTTTGGAACTGAGATTGTATTTTTGTAAAATATAAATTATGAATTGAAAATAGAGCCTTTTGTCTGTGTGGTATGATTCATGTCATTAGAGTATGTACCTCTTTTGTCAAACTATATTTTACGTGGATGGAAATGAAAACGGATGCATTTTGCTTTGAAATTCGTCAGACCGGATGTTGCCCCACTGTTCTTTTCTACTTTGATGAACTCATTTTGGTAGAATGTCCAACAAGCAACTCACTCACTTCTGCAAAGGAAGCACTTTTTTTATTTTAAATTAAAAAAAAGCACGTCAAATTCAGCGACCACGCGCGGAATTTACATTGGATTACAATCTCCGCACCCAGTAAAAACCAACCGTTGACTCTGTGGTACACAGGTCTGACCGCGGCTCATATAAAGCAGAGTCGCTGACTGTGAGTGAATGAGTTGCTGAGTTTTCTTTTTCCAAGTCGCCGTTGGGAGATTTTTATTTTTTTTTACCCTTCTGGGAAGTTCGCACAACTGAAGGGGTAAGAACCTTTTAGTGAGTTTGTAAAACTTCTGGGATTGAAATGTTTGTGATCGTGCGTTGGTGTTGAAGCAGGTGCACTTTGCCCCACGGTTTCAAAAGTGGTAACGGTTACGCTATGTTTCGTTGCATTTCCCTTTAACCACATCTGCCTGTGAAAATCACCTCGAATCGGCCGTTTTTTACTTGTCCATCGGGAGATCGACGAGGTGTTGATGCGTGGGATGTGTTCGTCAAATGTATATCATCGTTTTCCGGCCACAGTTTGGGTTTAGGGCGACTTGCTGGCGGCTGTAATCAGATTCATTTCACACTTTAATTGGTTTAATCCAACTACTGTAAACCTTAACTCGTTAAAACGGATTTACGTCTCCTAGGTCTTCACAGGGTTTATGACAGATTATTTTAACTACAGCTTTTGCAGTTAATGCCAAGTGAAATGAGGTTAATAGTGCACCTTTGTTAAGACGAGACTCGTCCGCTGCACAAACCAGACCAGAATCTGTAGTCACAGTAAACAAAGTGGAACCAACTGAAGATTTAGTCAAATTTGAATTTGCAAACCGATCATAAAGCTGCCATGCAAGTACTGAGACACAGAAGGCTTGAAAGGTGAATACTGTGTAATAATAGTGACTCAGTTTAATAATCTGTGTCCATCATTCACAACAATGATCACACAGACACCACAGAAGGCAGTTGAATAGTAGTCATGCAAATTCAAACTCTCATTGCTTTCATTCCACTTCGATTTGGAGGCCTGCAACTACAGGTGTCCTTATCTGAGAGACTGCAAAATGTTTCCAACTTCTTTTTAAATATAAATTGTATTGAGTTGTCAGTTGAGCTTTCATCAGCACTGGAGCTGAGGAGGAGGAGGAGGGTTTATCGGCCACTTCTAAAACTCTAAATAAGGTTCCAGTTGGTTTGCCAGCAAACGGCACATGATCCGTGGAAGGCCTGCGTACTGTCCCACTGCCCGGACACTCAGCAGACTTCACAGTCTCCACAGTGTCTGCTGAGGCAGTTCACGCGACCAGCGATGGGATTTAAACACAGCTTGAATGTCTGATAGCCAAAATGAGCACTGAAACATTGTTCTTTCTGACCTTTCTGTATCATTACAAAACAACAACATACACATGTAGACTAAATTCATCCAGAGAGCAGTGGCTCAGTGATTTTGCTAACACGTGATTATGTGATATCAATAATTTGACTCTAACCCTACCCTGCCTCACTTAGCCAGACTGAATGTTCCTTCCAAGGACTGTAAAACATACATTTTTGAACCATTTTTAAGCCAATCAACAGGCAGGTACGTCTGGGTGGCACAGTCTTGTTGCTGTGCAAGCATGAACAGTTAAAGTGTCAAACACATGATGGTGCCCCTTGTGCCAATCAAACTATCATGCTACCAACCGACCCCAGTGGATGTGGACTCTCTGCCTTTTTTGTTTTATCCATCCCATCATCTTTCTTCTCAGCCATTTGTCTAATACGACATCCAGGAAGTGTTCAGCTGTGACACTGCACGAGGGGCCAGGAGTTTGAAAAGGGTGTCTCAACTTCCCTCAACCGATCATGTGACTTGATAGATGTTAAAATCAGTCGGCGGCTTCTTCTTCTTCCTGAACTCCCCTCGTCTTCCTGTTAGTGCCTTTTCCCCGTGACGACCGCGTATGTCTTTGTGAGTAATGGTATCAGATCTACAGCAAGTCTGGTAGATCTGAGTCTGTAGGAAAACAATGGGTGTGTTGCCCGTGCCGTGAGCCTTTCAGGGGCCTCAGGGTGGAAAGCTGGAGGAAGCACATCAGAGACAGATGCAGTGAATGAACTTGAAGGGGCTGCGGGGATTTTCTCTTTTTTTTTTTTTTTTTTTTTTTTTTTATTCACGCTTCTCTTATCTCAAGGCGTACTCTGTCAACAAACGACGTCACCGAGGGCACAAGGTTTCAAACATGCTTTTGTGATGCAATCATCTCAGTGACACAGTGCAGGTCTATTCTGTAACTTTATTCAAGCTAGTCTTCTGAAAGTGAACTGAGCAAGCAGACCTTTGTGTAGTTTACTTTGTATCAGATACAGTAAAAGTGGTTTGCAAAGGTCTCGTTTTTCAATATTTAAGTCCTTGAATATAACAAAAGACACCATAGTGTTAGTAGGTTAGTATATTTCTAGCATAATTCTGTATTAAACTGGATGTGTTGTACTTTCCTTTCATTTGCAACCTATTCTGTACCATTACTTTAGAAAGAAATAGTGTGTTTGCGTGTGCGTCACATCAAGGGGGCCCTCTGAAGCGTTCGTATATCTTTTAGTTTGGAGTAACGTGAATGTACTGTTGGAGGCTGTCAATGGAAGCTGAATGTTAATGAGTAAATGGGGACCCCATGAATGTATGAAGCCAGGCGCTGTGCTGGTGATACATTACACTGCCAAATAACTGTTGAGACACAAAGTCTCTGCCGGAACGTTTATGTTTATGTGGGATAAACCCGTCTCAGATGTCTATTACTTGCTTCTGCCTTGTAGGTGGTAGGTCTGTTATTGAAATCAGAAAAACTAGTGAGTCTCACTGATTGTTACTTAATTTTTTCTGACACTTGTAAATGCAAACACAGTGCAAATAGACTTGTTTTGGATCTCGAACATGTTTTACTCCTCACAGAGAAGCCAGCTCCTCGGGACGAGTCTCAGCAGTGAAACTGCATCTGCCATCTGTGTAAAACTGGAATGACTTTCGCAGAAGATGAAAGGGTGGCCAGCTTGCTTTACCAATGTCTCTCATTGCTTCCTTTACTTGTGTCTTTTTCTTGCATCCCATCGAGGATTTTAGACAGTATTCTGAGGAAAGATACAGTTGCTCCAAAAGCCCCTTTTTCTTCTCGATACTTTTCTCTTCAAGTTGAATTTGAGTGATCCAAAGAAAATATATTAGTAATTAGTCATTGTGGAAAAGATCATAATGAAGAATGAATATTTTGGGCTAAAGTGGAGCTAAAGAAGCTTCTTACTGAACACACACTTTTTGTTTAATCACTGTGTTGTGAAGAGGATGTGCAGCATTGTCCATTATTTTTAGTAACTCGTTGAGCATTTTTCTTTGCACAATCGGCTCCAAGGGCTCCAGAGTGGTCCCCAGCTCAGAGTCGGCTTTATTTATCAGTTTGCTCATTTTTTTTAAACTTTAAAAATTTTATTTATTTTTTTTACACTGGCTCTGATGCTGTTACTTCAACAGATGGCTGCCAATCAGATTACACTCTCCACTGATGTGCAACATCTTGCTGCAAACATGTATCTTGCGCATGAAGGTGAAAAAATACTTCCTTGTTAACCCACCACTGTTCCTCCTTGTAATTGACACATGTCAAAGAGACATCATCACACATCAAGCCGACATTGCGGAATCATTTGTACTTTCAACGTGGAGCGCATCGGTGGAGTTGAGGCCTGGCTTGAAAAGGCATATGTGGAAAAGGGTGCTCTGTCCCTTACAGACATGTTGAGCAGTTCAGTCTGTTTTCCAAGTGAACACCTAGGTATATGTAGTCCTCCACCACCTCCACCTCTTCTCCCAGGATAGAAATAGCATTTGGCTTATTCCTGATCCTCCTAAAATCTACAGTCATCTCTTTTGCCTTGTTTACATTCAAGATGAGGTGATTGTTTTCACACCATGCCTCAGAGTTCCCTGTACTCAGCCTCTTTTCCATCACTGATACACCCAACAGCTACAGTCATCTGAGTATTTCTGGTTATGACAGGACTGAGTTGTACTGGAGTCTGAGGTGTGCAGTAGTTCCTTGTGCTGCTAACATCATTTAGGCGATTGTAGAGGCATCCAACTCTGAAGTTTCTCACATAACTTTGGGGGCTGAATTGTATTTAAAGCACAGGAGAAATCAAAGTCTTTGTCCAGATGACAGTGGGCTTGTTGAAGCAGGTAGATGATGGCATCTTCAACCCCATTCCCAGGACGATAAACATTCTGTGGTGATGACATCATCCCTCGCGTCAGTAAGCGGTAACCCACTGCAAGAGTAATTTAGGTGAACTCTCTGAGTAGATAATATGGACAGAAACTCCCCGTTTGATGTCCTGTGAACAGATGCTCTCCTTCACAGTAATATGTTCAGGATCACACTATCTGTTGTTAACAAGCACTGCAACGCCTCCACCTTTGCTGCTCTTTTTGACGTCTGCGGGGTCTTTTTTTTCCAGGTATTAGTTGGCTTTTAGAAAACTCAATCAGCTGTTCTGTTGACATCCATCCATCCATTTTCTATACCGCTGAATCCATCAGTCGGGTCGCGGGGGGGCTGGAGCCTATCCCAGCGGTCAATGGGCGAGAGGCAGGGTACACCCTGGACAGGCTGCCAGTCCATCACAGGGCCACACAGAGACAAATGAGACAAACAACCATACACACTCACACTCACAGACAATTTTAGAGTCACCAATTAACCTAACATGCATGTTTTTGGACAGTGGGAGGAAGCACGCATACACAGGGAGAACATGCAAACTCCACATAGAAAGGCCCCAGCCGGGAGTTGAACCTGGAACCTACTTGCTGTGAGGCGACGGTGCTAACCAACACACCACCGTGCAGCCCTCTGTTGACATGTGAAGTGAAAATAACAGAATGTTGAGTTGACACTTTATTACCATTATCATCGCTGAGTTATTATTTTCCGTTGTTGATTTAATCAGTTTTTCATTGATCAGACTGTCTCTCTGGTTATCCTCGGGGTAACAGGCATTGATTGCACCCATCAATCATAAAGTGGATGACTGAAAGAGCTGCTTTGGAATTTAAATAATTTAAAACACTTTTCTCCAAACGCAGAGTATAAAAAGCAATAACATAAGTTTTACTTTCTTTAGAGGTTCTGTTTTTGGCAAGTTATCATGTAAAACGATACTTACACGTCTTTTAAGGGAACATAGAAGTACCATAATTGTTGAGGACATTTCAATCTGAATCCAATAGTTTATTTCAACAACTAAAATCTATTGTGCACACAGACAGGAAGGTGGTGACATTATGGTGGACTTTCAAATGGAGGTGGGGGACCTTGTGGATGAAAGTTTAGCTGCTGAAGAGGGAATTAAAATACACTTGAGACCAAACTGAAGCCTTTGTGTAAACTTTTTAGAGTCCTGTTTTTTGTCAGCTTCAACAGGTACTACATGGCAGGGATTTTTACATATGTTGGCCTTTAAAAAAAAATAAATAAATAAAAAAATAAAATTGTTATATTGCTCTGTTATGGAGACACTTTTATTTTCTTAGGGCAGACTGACATATTTCTGGAGGTTTAAATCAGCCTCTTTAAATGTTTCTTGGCAAAGAACATTAACAGGAAGTTGTTTCTGGTGTTCAGTGTTTCCTGTGTTAAAGCTCCACTTTGTAGACTTGCCAGTCACAATGTGTGGGTACAGTCCCATGCTACCAGACATATGATCACCGAGACTAGTTGTCCATCACCATATCAGCTTAGATTTCCATTAGGCAGGACACAAGCATGCACACAGTACATTTTAAAGCACTAACAAGTGCACTACTCCTAGTCAAAGTGCTCCACATGATCTCTTATTGAAACTAAGAAAATGCCCTCCAGCAAGGACAAATCTGAGTGCTCAGCTGCTAAAAAGTGCTGCAGAAGCGTGTATTGCAAATCAGTGTATCGACTGTTTGGGTGCTTAACAGCAGACAGGCTAAAGTTATAAACCTTTTAGGCAAACTGATAGTTTGGTGTCTGCATATCCTTGTTTTGTTCTTCATGTTGTGATCAGTGTTATTCTGATCATGTATTTCATCTCATTAATGAAATCTTTTGCTTTTCTTACCTAATTAGTACTGTAGTACTCTAGGAGAAGTACTGTTACTTTGTGGGATACTTGCACGTCACAAAAGAGTTGATGACAGGTATCCGGTGCACACAGACATGTACTGAGCACACGATTGTGGTGAGGAGTTTCTCTTGAGAATGTTTGACATTAGCATGTAGTAGATATTGGCACTTTTCTGTGTGAGTGGGTGTGTTGTTTTTCTTTTTTTTTAATGTTGTTCATGTTCTTAAGGAGGATAACTTGCATCACTGAAACAGTTAATCCACCGAGGTGCCCTTTGACTCATTCCGTAAAGACTGGAAAAAATTCAGTGTTTCTGACAGGTTTGGGTGGGGCAGCTCTGGTTTCTTTAAGGAACTGAGAATGAATATTTGTGGTTTGTGTTGCATTGTCCTTATTGTTGGGGGCTTCAAGTACAGTCAGGAGTACATGATCAACAGAATGCACCAACCAATCATCTGTTTTTCTTCTTCTTCTTCAAGACAGGATGGACTGAAAAGGAATTGTCTGTACATTAATGATATTAGGTACTTTAGAGGGTCATTAAGAATAATTTGTATTGTTACCAAAAAGAGAGCCCATTGGCAGTAGATTAAAAAGATAATACCCTCAAGAGTCTTCACATATATTCTTGTTGGCAGCCAGTGTCTATAGATTTGATTATTCTAAATTTTTGTATGAATTATGATTCCTGCAGGGAATTTGCTTAGAGGAAGAGCAGATTTAGTATCAGCTTAAAGAGGGTGAATCACCTATTTATGGCTTGACTTCTGTTTCCTTGTCAGAGTGGCACAGAACCTCATATGTAGCCTATGTAAGTATACCATCATTACCATATAGTGTCTGCATTTGACTATCAGTGGACGGAAACTTTTATTCCATTTACATTGGAGGACAGAGGCTGTATGACAATTGATTCATAAAATACTGCTTATCGTGTACAAGCAAAAATCAAACCGATGCGGCTTTTAGCATTTTTATAGCATTATACAACCGCACTATAGGTCATATTGGAATGCTAATGTAAATGTAAGTAAAATGCAGTGATTTTAAACTAATATTTTAGTCAAAATGTAATGGAAAACATAACGTTTTGAAAATGAGACACTTCGTACTTAATACTTCATGAGAAACATTGTCTCACCTTAAATTTGATAGCAGCAACACATGTAAAAAAAAATTGGGACGGGGCCATGTTTACCAGTGTGTTGCATCCCTTCTTATTTAAAGTATGGGAACTGAAGAGACCAGTTTCTGGACTTCTGGGAGAGGAATGTTCTTCTATTCTAGTCTGATATTCCAGCTTCTCTCTTTTTGCATTTCATGATGCAGAAGTGTTTTCAATTGGAGAAAGGTCTTCAGCACCTATAGTCTTCTACTATGAAGCCGTGCTGTTACAATGGATGCAGAATGTGATTTAACATTGTCCTGCTGAAACATGCAAGGCCTGCCCTGAAAAAGACCTCATCTGGATGAGAGCATATGTAGATCTAAAACCTGTATATACCTTTTAGGACTAAAAGTGCTTTTCCAGATGAGCCCATTGCCACTAATGCTCTGCTGGCTTTTGAACTAAGAACTGACTAAGAACTGGTGTTTCTGGATCCCATTCAGGTGACTTAAAAATGCATTTCTATTCACGGACGGTGTTTTCAGATTTCAAGACAAAGAAATCAGCTGTAGATATCATGCACTGTTCATCAAAAACAAAGAAACAAAGACAACCCCTGCCTCATTTATGTTAAACTTTATTTTCTTTACATTTAAAAAAAAAAAAAAAAGGAAAGAAAGAAAGTGGAGGACCGCACCTTGTCCTGCAGTTACTATTGTGTCCTTGAGCACCGGCTCCATCAGCACTTTGAAATCCTCCACTTCCTTTAAACTCCACCCAGCCTTGTTATTCCCACTCTGAGGGAATATTATGGACATAATTTAGTAGATCCTGGTATTGTTGACCCTCATGCAAATTACCTCTAAGTTGGTACACTACTGTTTGGTTACATATAGACTGAATAATAATGACACACCCTTCATTCTGGTCGCCAGCCTTGAAATGGTTCAATCAATTTGAAAGACAACAATTCTTCTAGTACAAAAGGCTACTGTACTATCACAAAAAGCTAGTTTCCAGATATGTTAACGCTTTCTGTATGGTACCTACTTACAAAAAAAAAAAAAAAAGTATCTTTTTTCCTATAAAAAGAAATGACTCCATTCCTGACGTGCAGCAGAAACTGTTGCCTGGCTTGTGTTTTGCGGCAACTGTGTATTTTGTCGTCATTGGCAACAGTGTTTGGGCATTTGGATGTCTTTTGCTCCTAAATAATGGAAATCTATGACCTAATTCCTACTCTCCACAATGTTCCATTTGATATGACTAAATATGTGTCAGAGGAAACTCTGGAAGAAAAGGACAGATGGTGAGAAATAGAAAATTGTATGTGGTTGAAATAAAGGAGTGTTATGGGTGTGTATGTGTGTTTCAAATGGTTGGTATAAGAAAAAAATCTTCTGCGCAGCCAGCAGAATTCTATGATTTATGTGACTGTTTTTATGCTCTTTTGCCTTGAAGCCAGCTTTTCTTATTTCAGAAAGAGGTCAGATGCTGTAATTTAGAAAGTTAATAAAGAACAAGTCAGTGACATTATTACAATATTAAAGAGAGGCTGGAGCTTTCTGAAGTAAAGATGGAGGGGGGGGGTTCATCTCTTTGTGAAAGCGAGAGTTCATGAGCAAGTAGTTCAACTTAAGAAAAATGTTTTCATAAATTGAAAAGATAAAGATTGATTTCAACACCTATGAGTGAGATTATTTAAAGGTTAATGTCTGGAATCTAAAAGCAATACACAAAAGGAGGCATCACTGCGTTTAAATCAGACTTGATTGTAGTGAAAATGAACACGCGAGCCCTGGAACACTTTTTTTAAAACCATTTTGAGAGAACAAAGTTCATTGTTTAGTCTTCTTACGCCTCTTTGCATCCCCCGGTGGCCTAAAAGCAGCAGGGGTCCCGTGGAATTGTCTTCTTTTGTTCTGAAGGCTCTTAACTGAGTGAAATCACCCAGAAGTATCTAAGAGGTAGCCATGGTAGCGATAGTCATGAGCAGGTCAAATTGTCGTAATGCACTGGAAAGTAGTTCCAGGGCTGAATTTGTATATCCTCGATTTCCTCTGACTCCTCTCCTAGCATCTTGGTCCTTCCCTCCGGGATGCTATAGGAGAAGAGTCAAGGAGAGCAAATTGAGGATATAAAACTTAAAAAATGAAATAAGGGAATAAAGAATGGTCCAGTGTTTCCTATGCTAAAGGATATAATGAAGGAGGAGGCAACGAGTAGGGCACTCAGAAGAAAGATGTCGAGGGAATAGGGTTTTATTAACATGAGCCAAGCTGTCATTTTAGTCGGAATGCATTTTAATATAGTGGCAAAGCTTTATTATATGTATTTTATGTTCATGACAACTTTTTATTAAAATGTTAATCCAATTCACAGCATGACATAATTGTAAAGACCCCTTTTTTATATTCCATATTATTTGTATCACATGTACAGGAAAAACTTGGACAAGGGATATAGCAATGTATCCTCACTCATTGCAACTCAGTCCTTGATCTTCCGTCCTTGAGGTTGGGTAGATATCCTCTGTTTTGTTGGCAGTTTACAGGTGAAGGAGTAAGGTCTAGAGAATAGAAAAAAGCCTCATGAGAGGAGAAGAGATATTCCTTTCTGGCTTTTTCTTGCAACATTAAATGCCCTTAATTATTTTCATCAGATATACTAGCTGGAATTCATCTAGATTAAGTCCTCCTATCAAAATGCCCAAGTCAGTTGTTTGTAAATGTGAGCTATAAGTTTCTTTAGCAAGCCACTAAGTCCTGTTGAAGTGGAAGGGTGGTGAGTTGGAGGGCAGAGTAAAAAATACATTCTTTGTACCATGTCACAACACTTGACATGCAACTTGCACCCTTTAATATTACTTTACATCACTTATAATATATTCAACATAGCTTCTACAAAACATCCCTTTAAGAACATATTAGACAAATTAATCTACGTATATATATATATATATATGTATATAAATATATTTGGCGCATCTGTACGCATCACAGTTTGTGCAGATGGGTTCTGGTTGCAGTCCTGTCATCCTCTCTGAAGTCCTTACAACTTCCTCCTTTCATGTTTCCCTTAACTATACATTAAACATTTTTGAATTAGATTAAAAAGAAAAGACTTTTCAGTGGTGCCCTATGTTTTGTACATGAGCTTTATTGTCTTAATTGACTTGATTATCTGTGAAGATGTGGGTAAAAGATATGCCTGGTAACACTTGCAGGGTGTTCTGCACTCATTTGCTGTTGGAGCTCCCTCTGCTATGTTTGAATTATATAATTTAACAAAACAAAAAGTAAAACTTTTTTGTTGTTGCTGCATTTATATTGAGAGGCTTTCTGATAGTGTAAACCTCCCGTATGTGTGCCTAAATATCATAAAAACCTCTTTAACTCTAATCCAATAATAGTTCATATAGATTATTGCTGTAAAATGATTTGTAGAATCACAAGCATTCTGGCCAGGTATCAACAAACACCTACTATAAGTTTGTTTACTTGGGTGTTAAATTATATTAAACAGGTATACCTAATCGGCTGATAACATAGTGTGACATGAAGTCATGTCTAAAATGATCCACGTCTGAGCATGTGTTCTGTTTGTGAGCCAGTTACCCACCGTGCAGCTGAGAGTGAAACCACATCTATAAATACTACTACTCGCCCAAGTATGAGTGAGGAAAAAGACGTGGAGGACTTTTGGAAAAATATACAGCAGCAACATGTTTTCACAGAATAAAGTAATCTTCACGGGTTGAATACAAATGTATGAATGACTGGGTTCTATTTAACAGAAATATTCTAAATCATTCATGTGCCTTCCTGTGGGTTGGGATTAGGGAAATATGTGCATATTAACAATGTTGTCACTTCTCATTTCTCTTTCAGGTTGCAGGGAATAAAAAAAAGCCTCCGTACACCAAAGTGAGTGTTTCTGGTTTGGCGTCTGTCCCATCTGTCCTGTTCTGGTGAGACATGCTGATCACTTGTGTCCTGTCCACTCCAGTGATGCATTTTAGGCCAATCCAGTTTGACTTTGTCCGATCTCTCTTTTAGTAGATCCGGGCTTTGTCCATGGCTAGTCCTGTTTTAAATCGGTAACCCCTCTGCGTCAAGCTGGACCCGAGGACTCAGACTCCCCACACCCGTTCCTGCTCCTCTGCCCGGCCCCCCGAACAGTCCCCCGAACACATAAACATCCTAAAGCTCCGCAGCCCAGAGCTCCGATTCGCCAGGAAGGAGACAGAGGAGGAGGAGTATGTCAGTGAGGCGAGTCTGCCGGCCGCACTTCAGACGTTCACGGCCACCTGCAGAGATGCTGAAACCATTACTGGTAATGTTGCATGCATATGTTATAACAAGAGGTAGATCTTGTCAAAAAAAATCTGTCAAAAACACTCTGTTTTGAAAGTCCATTTGGCAGCCTTACCATGTTACAGAAGTTATACACCTTATTATATCCCCAAGTGCAATTCTACACTTATACCAGCCCTCAATTTAATTTTGGATTAAGATTGAGCGAACAATGCATGCTGAAGAACATGTTGTGTGTGTGTGTGAGAATCAGGCATATGGAGTAATGAGAATCTGTCCCTTTCTGTGACCCCCGTCTAATGTCACATCCTGTCACTGAAGCAGCTCCAGGGAACCTCAGCTATGTGTAGAAACCAGCGTGTGAAAGAGAAGAACTCCCAGTGTCTCCGCTCTTACACTCAACTTCACTTTTCTCATTTCCACCCCCCATCCTTCACTCCCACAAGGCAGATGGACATGTCTGTAGTGGTCAGAATTGATCCATGCAGTGGCCTTTCACCTTCCTTTTTACATTTGAGGCCTGATGATCACTCTTTTAAATGACATTATATCACATAAAATAATCATTCCTTTTTTTTTACTGTTAGAATTTTTTGACAGCTGAAGTAAATAGGTCCAGCTCACCTTCTCCTCCAGTATATCTTGTGATGACACCCAATTGTTTTGATGTGCAACACAGCTAATCTGTTTTGTTTAACTCTTTCGGTGCCATTGACGTCTATAGACGTCAATTTAAAAAAAAAACGCTGACTGCCAAAGACGTCTATAGACGTCAATTGCGTTTTTTAACGGAGCGGGCTGGGGAACAATCTAGCGGAGTTCGTCACTAAATCTTAGGCTTGTAAACACTAAACAGAGAATATACTGGCAAAATTACCCGCAAGGTGGCAGCAGTGCCACTTTGCACAAAAAAAAAAAAGAGCTCGTTTTCTCCATTTTTTTTTTTTGGGTCAAACAGCTGTTTTTGGTGAAACCAACCTATGTTCTACTGTCTATTACTAAAGGACTGAAAATGGTAGAAACAAACTTTTTTTTCCTGATCAAAGAAGAGACTCTACTCTTTCTTTTGGTAATTTCGGTGAGTACATAGTCATAAGACACACTTTTCTGTGGGTCTTGGAAAATCAGTCAAAATACTGTAAAACACTTGGCAGTATGGGTGTCTCTGCACTGAAAATGGCTGGCAGCCAATGAGTTAACTGGAGCTTAAAATAGCCTGAGGTGGACAGTCAGGTGAGGGGAGGGAGATGAACACAGTCCCACCAAAAGATGAGAAGAGGTCAGCAGTGATTGAGTCCATGCCTCTTTTCTTTACATACAAACAGGAAAAGACCCTCCCTCCCGACCTTGTGCATGAGCTCAGTTCCTGGTATTATCTGAAAAGCAATGTCCCTTCCGCACACAGTAACAGCCTCCAAGAACAGCATTAAGGAACCTGGGATACCGTTGGAGTTTTTCACCGTTGCATTGGCAGATCTCGCTCTACTTCCATCCATCCATCTTTTTAGTTTATCTCAGCGTCCTGCAGGACTGGAGGATTGTACATCCAGATGCATACACTCTGTCACAGGGCTAATGCATACATACAGACAAGCACTTACAGCTGAACTCTTTTTTTTGGATTTTTGTCAGTTCACCAGATGGAAACAAACAAAGCATCTTAGATCATTCATGACAACTAAAGTCAGGGATCGCACAGGCTGTGTTGAGCTCTTGTCGATCCTGTATTTGTTATGTATTGCTGCGGCTGCAGCTTCAGTATTTTATTAGTTTTAAGCGAATCGATTTCAAAAACACTCAAAGGCTTTAAGGTTCATGAACATGAGGGCTTTTTCAGGAAATATGTCACTAAATCTTATGCATGGGTTTGTGAGGCCCAGGCCCAAGACACCCTTTAAAAAGGCTTCTCTAAAACCTAAGCATTATTTGTCATCTGCAGTCCGAGAGTGTCCAACACCTGATTACATGAATCCCAATCAGGTCCCAGTCATGGACATAGAAACCACATACACAGCCTTAAACTGAATATGAAATATTAACCATTGAGCAGCCGTTGTCTTTTTCATTTTAGGTTTTAGCCTTTTCCTTCTGTTAATAGTTTGAGAAGGAAAAAAAGATTGGAAAAAAATAAAAACCCAAAACCCCACATTTCCCTTTCAAAGCTCCTAAGGGAGATACATGAATAGGCTGCATTCAAGCTTTATGGCCTAATGGCTTTGTGCTGTAAAGGATGGACGCTTGTTTACAGCCTGTCTAGCCATGCTCAAGCAAAGATTTAGAGAAAATAAAAGGAGTACACTGTAGTGTATAATTTATTCAGTAAAGGTAGCGCTGCAAAGCTTATTTGAATAGAATTTTTACTTCAAACTGCTTTACTTTTCTCCATCACACGCACTGAACTCTTTCATATTCACGTGTTGGTTGTTGTATTAGATTTGTCTCATGGCGATGGTGTTAAGATTGTCTCTTGTTTGTAAACTGAATTTCAGGCACATTAACTCCTTGCTGCAAACATATAGGCAACCAAAGAGTTCTGTAAAATCAGATGTTGAAATATCCCAAACAGGCTGGGTCAGTGCTGCCATCTGCTGGTATGAATGGATCAACATAACAAAGAGTTTATGAGTTCATACTCTAACTGAACAAATAAAACGTTGATAGTTTTAGTTGTCTCTTGTCATTTCATTTCCTCTTGTTCCACGCTTGCTGTCACTCTGTCTGTCTTTTGAACTACTCTCTCTGAGCAGACACTGAGTCTGGAGCATGAATGAACACAATGAGTTGAATAGGCCAGCCTGTTGCCATGGAGTGCTTACTGGGTATGAGGCTATTTCTCTGTGGTTACCAGCCAGCTGGGATGTAAAGAGTTGAGCACATTTAGGACTGGGTTGCCCTGCACGGGGAAATGGGGTACGGAGAACTTGAGGGAGACACTGATAATGTTACGTAAGTGGACAAGTACTGTTGAGTCCAAACAGCCGAATATGCTCCCTGCCTGCGATCCAGTCGCAACGTGCTAACGCAACCACTGTGCTGTAATGTTTGGCTCACTGTTCCAGTGACCTTACACAGAGCAGAGACACAACAGTGCTCAAAAGCTTTGTGTCCTGAGATAAAGCCTAACAGTTGAATTAACTTTATTGAGTGAGCGTAATGACTGAAGTGTGTGTGCTGTAGCAACAAGCTTTGTGGCCTTGGGCTTGAAATGATTCTGATGTATTTCTGTACCTGACTTTTTATGAAACTGTGGCTGTCATGACTTGGTTTGCAACAATTGGGCCACATTCACGTGACCTTCAAACAGAATGAACAACCAAGAGCTCGCTTTTCTCCATTTGTTTTTCTTGCTTAATTTTTCAAGGGTCGCAATGTTTTGTGTGACGTTGCAGTATCTGATAAGTAGACATGTCCCATCAAGTCCATTTCTCCACACAGCACCGATTGTTTCCTGGTCCTGATGTTACATTCCACTTCAGTCACAGCTGAGCACTGTATGATGCCTCGGCAGCCCCATGCATTCAAGCGTTTGTAGCAACACGGATGTTCTTTGGTTTAGAAAATAGGGACAACTGAAACTACAGTCTGATACAAAAGTGGCACAGTTTAAAATTCAATGCAACATTTGTTCTAGGCTCTATGAAATTTCTGAGGTTTGAGCTGTTTGACATGGTGAGAATAATCTCATATGTGGCCTCCTTCTGATTAGTTTGTTAGCTTAGCACTCCTATCAGAATTTTTCCCTGTTTTCATCAAACTGAGAATAAAAACACAAATATCCCTTTAAGTCTGAGTCATTTGAAAAAAATTAACAACATTTTTAGATTATGACAGTACAGTTGTACTTTAAGTGATGAGAACATCTGATATTTTGGGGGGGTTTGCTATCGTTTCTTAATTATTTTATTGATACAGTATTTTGGGTATGACATCTGAACACTTTGGTACAACCTCCCACCTGATATATATTTGCATCTTGTTGGACCAGCAGCCGCTTGTTCCCCAGTCTAATACTGGACAGACCTGTGCTGCAGCTCCAGCAGAAGCGTATTACATATTTCAGCTCATTTGTGCTCCCCATTGTGCCTAAACTGCTTTTGAAACATCCTAACTGCTGAAAAATGAACAGGAAATTTAGTAACTAGTCATTCTAAAGCGATTACTGGAGCTATTCGTGTGCTTCTAAGACTATCGTGAATAAGCTTAGAAACGCATGAAATCACACCCAGTGTCATTCAGCTCCAAATGCTGGGATTTGTGGGCTTTCATGGAAAAATGCAGAGTTTTGGCAGTCTTTCTGGAGCAGCTTTGCTTCTGTTGCGCAGGCTACGATTACCGCTGTCGCCGGGAAAAATCTTCCACTGACCTGTTGCACTGGCAGTTAAACACTGGCTCAGAGTGTGCTTTCGTCACACCGAGGGTAAATGGCATTTTAACGCCTTTTGAAGCCTCCGTCTTCCACATATTTGATGCATCGTCTCTTTGTGTTTGAGTTTAACACAAGAGCTCGAGCAGCTTAACCGTCAAAACAACGAAGCTGTGTGAACAGTGTCAGACCTGCTGTAACCCACAGTGTGTTTGGACAGGATCAGAATAGACAGAGAGGGTGGGTGTGATTCGCTGGACTCGTAGGAAGTGTCCCGCTGAGTTTGTTGGCTGTCAGACGGAGAGAAAGAGCAAGAGGGCAAGCGTGGGGCGGTCCATGTGGTTATCGTCATGTGAAGCATGACGGACCAGTTTGGCTCGGGTCTCTCTCCTCTTCACTCCTCCCTCCCTTTTTTCCTCCCTTCCTCTTTTTGTCTTGCACACCCGGTGCTGTCCTCTAAAACTTTTAGGACCCTCTCTCTTGCTCTTCCTGTTTCTCACCACCCCCCTCAGCTCTTTCTCTCTTTCTCTCTCTCTCTGTCTTCTCTGTTTTACTTTTTGTGACCTTGCCCCCTCCTGGATTAGAGGAAAATGTGATTGGAGGGCAGGGGAGTTGGTGGTTGTCGGGCTCCAGGCACCATGAGTGAGTACACTGTGCAAAATGTTTTTTTGGCTAATTCAGCTCGGTTCGGTAAAGCTTCGGTCAGGCTGAGAAAAGCTTCACTCACTGCATATCATCCTTATGTTTGTTTTTTCTCTTTCCGACTGTCGACGAGTGTTTTTTTTCTTTTCTTTTTTCGCCCCTTCAGGCTTGTGTTGTCAGTGTACCCTGAAGGCTTTGATTTGTTTAGTATGTAAAGACTTACTTTATTTTTCAAGCTTGTCTTTGAGATTCCTGAGAGGTCTCAAAACCACAAAAAACCTTAAAGATTCAGACTTTAAAGGAGATTTGCCACAATTACTGTAAACTGCGCTGTGGTGGTTAACAGGAGGCAGCCATGTTGAACTTTAACACTGCAGATTCAGATCGTTCTCAAGCAACATTTCAGAAGTCTTCTTCAGCTGGTTCAGAAATCTGACACCAATACCATGTGGCTGGTTGGAGACAGGCTCACATGCTTGTACTGTGTACTTTCTCTCTTCAGTTACATAATTTGGGTTCATATTAGTGAATGTGCTTGTGGAGTTCATCTGATTAAGAAGAATAAGACAATATTGTATAACAATTGTATAACCATTTAAAAAAAAATTTTTTTTGCTTTACTGTCACAAAACTCGGTCTGCCACGATGTGTGAACACATCCTGCGGTGGGAATGACTTCTAGTGGCCTATTTTTGCATTTGAACTTGAACTTTTCTGGCTACTAATGTTAGCAAGTCCAGAGTGCTCATGTTTTTGTTTTTTTTCTGCCAGTCTTTATTTACATTTGAATATTGGCCTTGAACTTAAAATGATCTCAGTTATAGATCAATAGCACCAAGCGATCCTGACCATTCAAAGACCTGAATTGCTTATTCCAGGCCCATTTTAAAACTCTAACATGACATAAAGAGTCTAAAATGATTCCGTGCAAGATGTTGTTGTTGCTGTGGAAAATTTAGGTGATCGAATTGGATTCACGAGTGAAAGTCACGCACTCCGAATCATCACAGGCTGCCTGGTTACTCTGAATAGACCTAATGAACTTTTGTTCCACTATTTATAGCCCATTTAGTGGCAGAGGTTCCATTTCAGAGCAGTAAAAAAAAACAGCTTCCACACAATGCGAGCCAGATATAGGAATACATTTATAGGCCACTTCTATATATCTTACAGACAAAGACACTGACAAAAACTAACATTTGGTCTGCCTGTGGTATAGATAGGTTTAGGGTTTTTGTTGTTCTCCTCAAAATGGCCTGTTGGCTCTCTTTTTAGGAGCTGCAGACCAAGCAACTATATGGCGAAGAGAGGAAGTATTTGAATATTGATTAGTAGCATATTCAGCAGAATGCAGTTTTCTCGAATGTTATTTATTTTTCCAAGTTAGTTTGGATGACATAAGGTAGGATTCAGATCAGGGATATCAAATGCAAAGGAGCTGACAGTCTCCCTCTCAGCTGTATGTTTTTGGAAGCAACCAGAGCAGTTGGTTTTCCACCCAAACGATTAGACAAATAAGACGACAACAAGACTCTTAAGAAGTTTTCTGAGGTGGCACAACTGAGTATGAAATCCAGTTAATGGTAAAATGTTTGTTTTGTTATGGCCGTAGTGGTAACTCAGTACTGTGTTGGAATTCCACCGACTGCTTGCTGAATGATTCACCAGCTGCTGCCCCTGTGTGTGTGTGTGTGTGTGTGTGTGTGTGTGTGTGTGTGTGTGTGTGTGTGCGCGTGTGTGTGTGTGCGTTTCCCCTTTTCAGCACAGTCAGTCTTTCAGTCTGGATTAGCAAACTGTAAGAGATGGCATTGTCAGGGAGTCATACACAGACAGACAGTGGGGCAACAGAGCAGTAAAACAAAGGACCTTATTTCTACTGTGTTAATTCTCACTCTTTGCCTATGTTAGTTTTGTCAGTCCAAGAGCTTCTCTGTCCCATATTTCTGTGGAAAATGTCACGAAAACCTGAGTTCTGTGTGTGAGCATAGTGTTTGCTCTGAGGGGGTCACATATGGACGACTCTTGATAGCACAGAACTCTGCAATATGGCTTTCTGTTTGTTTCAGTGTTTTGCAGCTTAAGGATAGTGCTGTCTCTACTTAATACCGAGAGTTTAAAAAATCGTTTGGCTGTACATGTTGATGTTTAAATCAATCCAGGTCTTTTGTATTTGTCATGAAGTGCCAATCTTTGTTTTAATCACCCTTGTATCGTCTTGCAGTTTGTACAACAGCCCTGAGCATAGCTACAGCAGCCAGCTTTACACGTACTAGAGACATCGTTACTGCAGTTTATTTTCCATTTGTCTCGAGGAAATAATGATGTGCCTTGTTGGGTTTGCAGTGCATTTGTATTAATTTATTTTGAGTCGATATAGAGCAACGTGCTTAAATGAGGTTGCAACCCCCAAAACAGGATTATAATTGCCTTTGTTGCAATCTGTAATGAATATATAAGTCACATTATGTAGCCCAGTACACTGGATGTGATTGTGTCAATTAGAAGTGTTAACTTGGTCTGTTTTTTAAATTACATCCAAATTTTGGAGAGCGTAGCTTGTTCCTCAGTGGGCCACTAGATGGCCTCATACACCTTCGGGTCCTGTAGACTCATCATTGTGTTGTAGGACTCGGTTTCCGCATGCACCCAGAGGCTAAGGGACACTACTTTTAGAGGACAGTAATGTAGATGTTCTGGACAAAGAAGAGATAGTTTTAAAGAGGAGTGAAATGAGTCATTTGTGCTAAACTGTAACAACCGTCTTGTGACCAGGGAGCTCTGTCCCATGGTAGTTTGACCACTATTTACACCTTCATTTGTGTGGTGCTTGGGTGGTTGACGAGCCTTCATTAAATTCTGGGTTACTTGTAATTTACAGGAGGCCCGGTTAGAAATGAGAAACGCTTTCATGATAAGAGCTGAAAGGGTTAAGGAAACCAACAAGCAGTCGAGTTGGCTTCGACTTAAGAATTTAGGATTACCATGACTCAGCTTGGTGTGTCAGATCATTTGTGACAGAACTACCTGGGAGGTTAAAGGTGTTTGGGGGAAAAGGATGGAATGACTAAAAAGATATCTATCACAAACTAACTTGATAGAGATCAGCGTAGCAGGAGCAGCAGAAACAACCGATGAACAGAACCCTCTGTAGCGAACTGTCATGACTCCTAAAATCAATCTGTAGCTGGAAAGTTGGCAAGAAGGATTCTCCTGTGATCATGATGAGCTGTAGCAAATCTCAGGATAATCAAGCTGACTCAGAAGGTGCTTAATGACTGAAATGACAGAATCAACATCAGTACAACATCTTTCTTTTTCCTTGTGCAGATGTCTGCAACAGTACTGACTTGCCGGAGCTCGAGATTATCAGCTTATTGGAGGAGCAGCTACCAGTCTACAAGCTGAGGGCCGACACCATCTTTGGTTATGAGCAAGATGATTGGCTGCACACGCCACTCGTGGAGCCCGACTCTGCCCTTGACCTGACTGCTGAACAGATAGAGGAGACCCTCAAATACTTCCGTAAGTTGATCACATACTGTTTTCAAAAGCTATTATGATACATGTTTATACTCTTAGCACCTTGCTGCTGTTGAACACTCCAAAATGGATCGGATACTCGATTGAACTTCCAGGAGTCGGAGTGAGGCTGGGAGATTTATCCTGACCTTTAATCTGAGAGGCTGCGATTGCCATCTGTCCTCTGCTGTGTGGGCGTGGCAGCTGGACACTCGCCGCGTCTTTATCTCACTCTGGTTAATATTTTGCTCTGTTGCACTCGCGTTGTGTTTACACGCACATCATGTCAAGCTGCCATGTGGTTGTCATCTATTTTATCTGTAAAACAGACACACACCCACTTGCACAGGCAACTGAATCTTGTAAACTCTCACGTGCTCAGATAAAAAACATGCAAACGTTGCACACACACAAACTGAGGAAAGGGCATTTGTGTTTTTTAACTCTATAAATGATTCATTTCTAATCCTTGTCTGCTTGGGACTCGGGGTAAAAATGGTGTTTAAAAATAGATCACCCGTCTGATTTATGGACTCCATCTGAGAACTGGAACTTCACCTCTATGCCTTGTGCTGACACGATCACTTTGGCCTAAACAGTCATAGACAGCTATCATAAAAAGCAACAACAAGGTCATGGAACATAAGAAGCTTTGAAACACCCTTTTTGCTGTGTTCTCTGTGTGATTTTCCAGCTATCCTCACCCTTACTGGAGGCATGTTGCTTCTCATTATTACTTCAGACAGATGGCCTGGGTATCAGCACCCTTAGGGGCCGTGATATACGAGCAGTGCCAGGTCAAACTCGTGGCTTTATAGTCATAAAACTCAAGTTGTCTTTGAGTATGGTACTAGCTCTCAGAAAGTGTGGTAGAGGTGGTGGTATGTAGGCATTCAGTTATGCAAAGAATAGTCCAGTTCTGCTCAGATCTTAAGCAGAAATATTCATTCACAAAATAGTTCACCAGCGCTACGAACTCGCAGGGTGTCGCACACGCTGTTGCATCACATCGCCGGTGTGACCTGCAGCATGAGAAGGACATGTCTGAGGAGATGATGACATGGAGGCAGCCGGCCAATCGAAAGCAACTCCATGTTGTGATGACATAACATCCACATGTCTCACTAAACAAAGATAATTTGAGGATTGGAAGGTTTTTTTTGTCACATTGGAAGATTTTTCCCACTGGAATTTTAGCTGGTGATGAGCATCGTCAGTGGTATGAGAGATATTAGCTCCTATGCAGTGATGATGAGTCGTTTTATAAGAAGCAGTTGATGTAAGAAAAATAATGATTGAATACTAAAATTGTTTAATAAAACTGCTTTATTTCTACTTATGTTAGGATAATAATAATTTTTTTTGGTCATGATTTAATCTTTTGGTGGAACTATTTACTAAAAGGCTGAATACATGCAGTATTTTTAAAGGATTAGTCATAATTCAAACAGTATACTGATATGTAAACGGTTGGGATTAGAAATGTTTAGCACTCCAGAGGGTAGACTATTATTTAATATGTAATTTGGGGTTTATGCAATCTCACTGTGTTACACAAGTAGAATTTGCAAAAGCTATATTCCCTCTGACTCATTAGCAATACACTGTGGGCAGTCACTTCTTTAGCAGTAGTTGTTTTTTCCAACTGCATCAGAATTAAAGTAATACAGAATAAGCCTGTTCCCTTTGATCAGTTGTCTGCAGTTTGCCTGGAATTGTGTTTACTGCATACTGTGAGCATTAAAATGTACCAAGCTACAGCTAATGTTGAATGTGCAGTGTCAGTTTATGTGGTTTGAGTTTGAATTGCTCCTGCTGCTGATATCGGATGGACTTTGCGGACGCCCTGATTAGCTTTCTGTCTCCTGTGCATATGCTTCATATGCTTCAACTCCCCACATACTGACTAATCCTTGAATGGTCATTATGTTTGTTCATTTTTGGCTCGCCACGTCACCTCTGCCAACACTACGCTGCTTTCCCACCGATTCCCTCTACATGCTGAAAGGCCTTGGAGTCTGAGCCTGTTGCTATAGCAACCACACAGAGGGACGAAATAGAGGAGAGGAGGGGGGATGCTGACTTGCAGTTATGGGCGGGACCATGCTAGGGATACCGCTCCCTCTCATTGGCTGTAGACTGACTCCAAGCCCACCCCTCCGCCGATGTCATCATTAGCATCATTTCTGCTGCAAAACTCGTGACTGCTGCTGCTGCTGCTGCTTGCTCTCCGTGTTTCTGTGTTCATTGAGTCATTGTTACGGCTGCGGTGCTCCATGTGTGGAGGCGGTGCCGTCAGAGAGCAAGGAATGCTGTAACCGGGAAGAATAAGGTCATCCTTTTGACCTCAAGAAGCCTACATCAGCTCAAGGAGACAGACGGAGGAGCAGAAGACAAACTGACATGAAGCTTTAGAAGGATGTGGATACAAGGGGATCAAATCTTACACGTTTGCCTTGAACCTTTGGAATGACTGAGGGAAACTGATGGGCAGGAAAAAGTAGAAGATGGGGACAGACTCCGAGAAGATGGTAATTTTACTGGCATGGTAGAGAAAGGACATAAAAGCAAAAGTCTTTTTTTTTCTTTTTTGCCTTCCGACAACTGATGACGCAAGTAACAACTCTGTGGCCTGACAAGCTGAAATGACATCAGTAATAATGGAGCATAATGTACTGACAGGCTGCTGTTTATAACTGTGGAACAGACAGGACATATGATAAGGGTCTTATCGTAAAGCACGTGCCGACCGGTAACTGCTAAACATGCTGAGTTAGCAGCACTTGGTACTGACCACCTGCAACTAATTAGACCCCAGTGATTTTCTCTGACCATGGTGGGACAGTGGATGTGCAGGAAACGCTCGGGCGAAATATGCTGCGATATTGGTACATCTGTGTGACGGAGCAGTGAGGATGAAGAGACGAGGCCAGAGGTTTGTCAAGGCTGACTACTATGAACTGGACTGGTACTATGAAGAGTGCACCGATGGTAAGAGCCAACCTCCGTACAGGTTCATGCAGTGACGTATAGCTCTCAAAGAGTCAAGAGTATTTTTGGAAATGTGGAGGCAGTAAGTGATAGTTTTTTCCATAAAACACAGTAGTTGACTTGAAAAGGAAACAACCGTAGACTACTACTACCTTGGCAGCTATAGTGGGGATTATATTTGAAGTAATGACAAATGAAATGATGAAAATGTGTTGATGCTAACCAGACAAGAAAGTTTTTTGTTTTTTTCCCCATAGACTTGCTGACGACTAGAGTGCTGTTTGATGCACAGCGTATACAACCAGATATTAACTTCTTTGCCATGAAGTTTGAAAAAAATCTGATGGATGTTAATGTTGGAGAAAGCCAAGTTTAGAGTTCACAAGCTCATGTGTTGTAACATCAATGAGGTGAATTGAGTGCATTCTCATTCCGAAAATATCGTTGTAGACGTTGAAGCAAGGAGAAAGACAACAGCATCAAAAACAGAGAGCAGACTGTGGCTGTTGGATGCAGTTGGTGTTGTAACAGAAGCTGTGTGACAGCTGGGTCACCGTGGCTTCTAACACGGAGCCAAGCAGCAGCCGTTGGTTTGTTGGTAGTTTTCTTGTGGTTCCCTTTCCTGTTCCTGGATGAGGACCAGTAGGCTAATGTGTAGCCTGATTATCACAGCTGCTACAAAACATCATATACCAGCTAACTGGTTGAATGAGTAACCATTTATGTGACAAGATGTTGTCAACATGACTGATAAAGCAGACGTTTTACAGTAGAAAAACCCAACAGGGAAGTAATCGCTCACATATGCATATCTTGTATAATGTGTAAAAAGCTGTGTTTTTAAGATTTAACCTGAAAAACAAAATAAACACCCCCCCAAAAATACTCATGTGAAAAGGTTAAAAAGAAAAGAAAGTGCTGTGAAATTCCGCCTCGTATAATAGATTTTGGTGCAGCGAGGGGTATTTATGTAATGTACCGAGGTCTGTTACGACAGCAGCGACTGTATGTAACCTGATATGGGTAATAATTTTACAGATTGATCCGCAAGCACTCATCCTTGTGACTCGTGGAGGACTCATGGAGCGATGGCACCTGGTCATGTGACAGGTGGGACGAACGGCAGGTTTTAGCGGCGTCTTTGTCTGGGTCATGATTGCTTCTCTTCTCTCTCACCTTGGTCTCATTTTCCTCCCACCTAAAGCGATTTGCTGCGTACCTGCTTTCATTCTGTCAACTGTAACAAAGGCTTTTCATTTGACTGCACGCAGATGCTTATTTAAAATCTGCTGTGCTGTGTTTATGTGAATGTGTGGCGGATAGAGCAGCGTGTGACAGACTACATCAAGTCGGCTACATAATGCCCGTGTCTGCAAAGATTCTTACATAACAGTTTGAGACAGCTTCCCAATCAGAGCTGCACAGCTTAAAGATCTACAGTTTTTTTTTGTTTGTTTGTTTGTTTTTACAGCTCTGACAGCCAACCCAGATGAGATTTCTTTTTCTGGCTTTGAAGAATTGACTTTTCCCACGTATTGTCCAATAAGATGGGACATTCTTTGATAAATCGCCTCGCTGAGTGTAGAGGCAGAAATAGCAGGCAGCTGGTTTTATTCTGAGACATGAAGGGGAGAGATGAGGAAGTAGGTTGGCTTATATTTAGCCCAATAATTTGCACGGCCTTCCAGACACTTTTATTGATAGCTGCCTGCAACGCCTTCGTATACACTTTTAGAGGCCCTCAAAAGAAAAGAAAATGGCCAAAGTAACAGAGCACAAGTAGGACAGAGTACTGAGGAAAAAAATCCAGAGGGTTAACTTGTCAAAACAGAAGTATTTCTTTCCCAGTCTACATGGTTTTATTCATATCTAACGGACATCGTGTATATCCTTTAGTACCTTTAAAGATACATGGCAAAATGTGTCAACAAAAACTTAGGAGGTCATGTGAAATGGTGCATAGGAGCTAGAATGGAAAAACAAGTAGAGTGTGAAGAGTGAATGTGACCAGAAAGGCAATGGGGAAAGAAAAAAAAGCACTCATTGGTGTTTGTCCAGGGCTCTTTTGTTGTTAGCATTCCATACATAGGACCATTGAGTGGAGCTACTCAAGCATGCAAACCTGTACTGAGCTGGAATCACTTTTCTAGACCAATTATAGGAATTGTTAAACTTCAGCAGTGACTAATGAGCAGAAAATTGTGCTTCTTTGTTGTTGCCCATAATCATTTCTGAAGGATTGGGCCTCATCGAACCACATTAATGATCAAACCGAGCCTGTTTTAACCAAAGCAAACGGCTTAGATGAGAAATCCCAAACCCACACAGTTAAATATTCCAGCTTTGGAATAGGTTACCAGCATTGATAAATGGGGAAACTTGCTTTCTCATTGAGGGTGTATCCTGCCAAGGATTCTGTTGGGATACTAGAGCAACCAGTGGACGAGGGGAAGAATCCATCTGGTAGTTTCAGCATTAAATTCTATTAAATCCTACCCGTTAAAAGTCTGTGAAACTACTCGGTTACAATTATTAGTGGTCTATCAATGTGCCCCCTACACAAAGTCGGTCCACTGAGCATCCGCTGACTGTAGTTGCTACTGGAAATTTAGTTCCCTGAGCAGAGCACAGCCCTCAGACCTCAGCAGTGTGCTGCTGGCCCCTCACAAAATGTATCCACATTGTGCATTAACTCCAGTAAGTATGTGTACAGCTCAGTATGATGTTAACTCTGATGATAAGCTGCTGAGTTGCCAGGTCTGTGGTGGTGACATGTGTTCAGTCTCACTCCTCATAAAATGAATCCAGTCTTAATTCTCCACAATTAACGATTAACACAGTTCTTGGCTTTTTTTTTAACATGTTATTAGCGTCTTTTTTCTAACGCATGTAACATGTTTCCAAGCAAACCTCTGAATTTGCTTTTCATCTGACTTTAAACAGAGCTAATGAGGATGAGGAAAGCTGAGTCATGTTCGTTGCTATGGATCAACTTGTTAAATGTAAATGGATGAGCACCCAGGGTAGCTGATTATCAAATTCTCTGTAACACCATCTGTTTCTGCGGAACCACTCAGCCTCGACTGAAATATTTTATGACGGGTTAAAGGTTATAAGCTTGAGTCATCAGGCCACAAGGAAGTCTGTCAGATTAAAAGGTGACACAATACAGAACAGGGCTGGTTTTCAAATACATTAAAAGTACCATACTTTCAAAGTGTGCCAGTGAGGAGACTGATCTTGAAGTGTGGCATAAAATCTGAATGTTGAACGTGTCAAAGGGTCTGATAAACATGTTTTCAAGTTCCTGTAGTCACACACCGCAGGGTTTTTGTAACTGCTGTTTGAAAACTCAGGTGAGGTGAGTTTTACATCACTGGATAATATGTAAATTGATTTTCATTGTACTCAGTAATGTTTTGCTCTTTAAAGAAAAGAAAAAAAAACAACTTAAAAGCTGCTTTTGGAGTTCAGTTCATAAAGTATGCAATCACTGTCATCTCAGGCTCTTTACACATTAAGATTGCACGGCACATTATCATTGAGAGAATCCCAACTATTACTTCTCAGGCTTGTTTTAGAAGAGGGCGGATACCTCCCTTTTAACAGGAAGAAAACTGGAAGAACCGGACTACGGATGGGTGGCCATTGTCTAACTTGTCCAGTTAAGTGTGTTAAGTGTTTTCTGAGACATACTAAAACGGTCAGAAGAGTTGAAATGCTCCCACTGTCACTTTTCAGCCTCGGGTAAGCATCCTTATCTCATGAATATCTCTTGTTAAAACTGTCAGGAGGCAAAAAACATTCACCTGGGAGAAGGTTTCTGTTCTCTGGCCCCACCCTGGAAACAGGTGGTTGTCTGTTGTTTGCTCTGCCCTTAGATATGGCTCTGCCCTACTGTCACCATTGAGGCTGAGCAGGACTGTACCATGTGGCTAGAACTTGAGAGGGGTCATAAAAAAATTATTTGGTTTTGGTTTTTTTGCACTCGTGCACCATGTAAGAAACATTTTTTCCTTTTTCTGCTGTTGTTGCCAGTCTGATCCACTACATTTTAAAGGAAACCTTGATTGTGTCGAACAGTTGAGGATTACAGAGTGAAAGATAACATGATAGAGATTAAATCCCCTCACCTGCCGTGCTTAATCTGTTTTAACCTCATTTTATAACCTTAAAAAGTAGATCATCAGTCCTTTGCAACAGTCTGCGTGCCAGTCTACCCTGTGTCCTGTGGTGAAGTAGAGTAGGCCATTCACTGACCAGTCAGAGCAGAGAAGAGGAGGAGTTTAGCTGCCGGATAGTCTCTCAGACCTGCCACAGGGGACAAATGAAACTCGCACTCTTACATGTTCATACAGCTGATGCTTCTTGGTGCTTGACAGATATACCCACAGGATTAGACCATCATTTGTAATGGAGTGGCTTGTGAGGCATAGGGAAACACAAGCTTGCTCTTCGGAACAAGGGCAGCCTTAGATGTGCTCTTTCACATTCAGCCAGACTCGGATCAGAGAGTAGATCCATAGATTAAAAAGCCCACACCTGCCCTAATGCAGGTAGCGCAGGTGGCAGACATGGCTTTGCCCCTGTGGGATTTGCGGTTTACTGGTTAGCTGCAGTGCCAGAGGGGAGGATGGCAGTCTTTGTGTGTGGCCCTGAGGATGAGCTGAACATTTCTATCCAGCATAATGAGGAGGAGGAGTATATTTGTTTGCCCACTCACGAAAGCACAGAACGGGAAGAAGAAGAAGAAGAAGAAGATGATGATAAAGACGAAGCAGAGGAACTTTTCTTTTTCCCCAGTCATGGGCAGTATAAAGAGGAGGAGAAAGAAGAAATGGACGAAGAGCAACAAGTTCTCTGTGAAGGTAGATGTCATTTTTCTTCGTTCTCACTGTGATGAGCGTTGCCTTTTTAAAACTATCCAGCCATTTTTTAAAAAATTTAATAGATTTATCATTATTATTAACTTTAGTCTTTGTTAAGTCTTAAGCCCTATTCGCACAGGATTAGTATTACCTATGGTAAATACTCCGGACCGTTTCACAGGAGGTAGAATTCTCGGCAAAGTTTACCGACATACTCCGCTATCTTTACTGACATGGCGCGTTCGGACGGGACTAGATTTCCCGGTTATTATTACTTTACCCCAGGTCCCCCCATTAAACTAGTCCCGTCCGAATAGGGCTTAAGTTTGTTGCTCAGAAACAGTAGTTTTGACTCTGGAACGGGATAATGAAAACCTGTGTAACAATTTTCGAGGATGTCACATCTCCCGTGGGTTGTGTCCCTCATGCTTTTGATGATGTTTGTGTATTTGGTGTCAGCACAGCATGGTTCATCTGCCTGCTGGCCTGACATGATCAAATATAGGCTTGCTTTTGTTATGCAAGCTACTACTTCACGCTTGTGTGTTATGGGCAGTGTGCTCCTGATCTGAATATCCTATAAAATCTAAAAATATTCTTCAGATGTTTTTTATTTTGAGGGGTGTTCACACACAGTAGTTTTGTCAAGCATTGATAGAAGTCACTGTAATCAGATCAGTCAAATGGAAAAAAAAAAAAAAAAAGTCATAGTAATTATTAACTCAGATCAAATAAGGAAAAGGCATTCAATAATGCCAAATTGAGTTGCATTTTAACAATCTTACACGGGCTGTTGGATATAACAAGCCCTCCTTTCTGTGTTTTTTGTCATGCTTTTGTGTGTTGATTTCATTAGTGGTGGGGGCTATCAGCCTGTCTGTAACTGCAGACTCTGTCATCCCCTAACAGAGCGCGCACACACACACAAAACCTGCTAATAGGCTCATATACATTTTTTAATGATGGACTTTGAAATATAATTACAACTCTGTCAGTATTTAGCTGTTAGACCTTTTGTGAAATTCACAGGAACTGAATGAGACCTGCTTTGTCATCCTCCTGACCCCATAAAGAAGAAGAAGAAGGAGTGCGTCTGTCTTAAGTTACCTACTCTTTGAACAAAATGCCAAGACAAACTCAAGTATTAGGTTACTCCTTTTTTTTTTTTCTTCTTTACAGATTACATTTGTCTAGTCTAAGCTCGTCTCACCTTCTTTATTCTTCGGTGCTCATTTGTCACCAAAATGGTTCAATAAAGTTAATCAGTAAAAGTATTAATACTTCTTGTTGGCATAGAATCTTTGGGGAGTTGAACAAACTTTACTTGGGTGGAGTGTTGCCATGGAAACAAACCAGCAAGTTATTTGATGGAAGGCACGTAGCCCGGCAGGTAAACGGACAACACCTTGTCCTATCTGGTAACAATCTCATAACTGTACAGATAGCAACTCAATACAAAAGTCGTGCTATTGCATATTTGTGTGCATATCGGCGCATGCCCGTGTGTTTGCTAACGACCTCATGCTGATTTCATTCCGCAGTAACAGTCTGCTTTAAAAAACGGTATCAAAGGTTTGGTTTGAACTCTATTTTGGGTTGGGTGTCTCTACCATGTATTTTGTGTCATTAGAACTTCGGGCTAATCGTTTCATCCCTTAAACCCTGTATGATTAAGTCCTTATGCTTTGCCAGCCGTGAAACTTTATGGTGGTCTGCCAGTCCACTACTCGGGCGTATAATTAACTAAATGACTGTTGGATTTATTGAAACTCGGCAGTGGCAAACAATCTTCTGAGGATGATACCTTATAAGATTCACAATATCCCTAATTCACTGCCAGACTGAGCAAATTTAAGTTCCCAAAACTTCCAAGAAACGTTTTGTCAGGGTTTGGCAATGGAAACGAAGGAGGAGGATCCAGCTGCAGAAGCCAGGAGGAAACTTAAAGGGTTTATTATAAATATAAATCAAAATCGCAGCCACTACTGGAGAACCACAAAACTAAACTAGAAAAAAAAAAAAAACATCTAAAGAAGAAACAACAAAAACTTAACTTACAAAAAAACAAGGACGCTGAATCCATAGACAGGGAAAAATCATAGGTAGTTTGACGGAGGATCTGACACTGACTGAAAAGAACTGGGAGACTAAATACTGTGAGAAGGGTGATTAGTGAGTGGGTACAGCTGAGGATAATTAACACAGGTGAAGGGAGTGGAGCTGACGACTGGCAGGAGGGAACTGAGGAAAGGTGAGGAAATGGCAAAGCTAAACTAATAGGAAACTAAACAGACTAACCAGAAAAACACACAAAAAAATACATGGATCGTGACAGGTTTCCCCATTTTGGTTGTCATGTGGTTCACCATTAATGTTCCTTGGAAGGCTTTTTCCACGTCCATCTAGCTAGTTTTAGTTCCCCTGACGTTCTCTAAAAGTACCTGATGTTGGAACCTGCAGTCTTTATAGAACGTTCCAGTTTGATGATATTTACGTTCCCCTAACCTTTACATTCAACTTAATTAAACTTTGGAAAACTGACTGACGTCTCAGCACCAAGGTAGTGCTGAGCGAACCTTATGGAGAGCAGCGTATAGTTTCCTCCAGTGTATGTGACAGCAGTCCTGAGACTTTATTTTATTTAAAGATATGTAGGTGTGCACATAAAAGGCCTGTTGATAATTCCATTCTTAGGTTTTACTGATTGACGACTCAAGCCGTCGCAATGTTTATTAACATTTCAGCACCCACAGTGGCACAAATTTTTTAAATCCGTCAGTGAAACCCGTGTTTGCAGTAGATTTTTACAGAGATTTTGAAAACATTTGCCAGCCCATGTACTAAACCCTTAAAAATGATTGTGTCACTCAAACGTTTGAAATACAAGCATTCCCTCAGAGCGCCATCTTCAGTCAAGAAGTTTGATTTCTCCACTTCTTGGAGTTTAATGGGGTCAAAGAGTTTTGATGCAGTTTTGGAACGCTAACATGCCAAAGTTTGCCCGAAAAAAAAAAAAAAAAAAAAAAAAAATGGTGAACATTTGCTGAGCTTCAGCGCTTTGTTGCTATTTGCATGTTGGCATGATAATGTTAGCCCAAAGTACCATCGTGTCGACAGTGAGTTCAGCGTGACAGAGCAGGACTGTAGACTATTGCTTTGGTTTCCCGTGGAGATTGAAAAGACAGTAAATGAAATTGCTCAAATCCTGAAGCACCATGGACACAAGCTCCAAACATCCTGATGAGCCTTTTTATGTAATCAGACAAAATGCCTCTGTGAGGCCGCTCAGTGTCATGCACAAGCCTATTTGATAATGACGGAAAATATGCTAAATTAACATGTTGCCAAGTGAGTCCTTGTATTTGTTTCCAGCAGCCTCACGTATGTGCGAGGATATGGAAATGACATACTTTGCATTGACTGACTCTCTTTGCATTTTGTGAGCCCTCTGAGTTGGCACTGTTTTTTATGTTCCTTTCATGGCATTTTTTCTTAAAGTATTTTTTGGGGGGCTTTTTATGCCTTTATTGGATAGGACAGTGGAGAGAGACAGGAAGCAGGGGGCAGAAAGAGGGGGAACAACACACAGGGCCGTCTGATGCGGGACTCGAACCAGGGCCAGCTGCAGCGAGGACTATAGCCTCTTATACATGGGGCGAACGCTCAACCCACTACGCCACCGACCACCCAGGCATTTTTTCTTTTAAAGCAACGATAAACTTTTGGCGTGTTTTCGAAGGAATGCATCACATCATCTTCCCACCTGTGTGGGGGTCACATTCTGTAGTCATTCCAGCTGAAAGTGGAAAGAGACGTGTGACACTGTTCTAAGACAGAATCTGACACATCCTCACAGCTGTTTTGTCAACATCGAATGAATGTGACCCCAGAAAAAAAAAACAGTACAAATGTAGCAGCTACATCTGTTAAATTGTTATACCATCTCTGGTTGCTTAGCGAGAACTGGATAAAATCTTGAAAACCAATTGCTATAAATGAGTCGCTCTCAAGGAGCAGTCAGAACCGTTTAGCTGTAGTAGAATGGGTCATTTTTACGGGTGTGGATGAGCGTAGAGAGAATGGTTCTTAGGAATATGATATGATTCAGGAACAGGATAAAAGAAGTGAAAAGGAGATTGCAGAGGGAACAGTTAAGCATTGTTTATTTGTCAGTCGTGTTGGTTGCAATTCGAAATATTCTATAGGGTTACATAATGTTAATTTTACTCTGAGGTGACTCAAACTAATGCACTCCACCCATTTACCATCTGGGAGGGTAAATATTGGGCACACCTTTCTTTATCAGGTCAACAGCTCCATTAAAAAAAACATGTTTGCTTAAAAACATTTAAAGCAAAACCTGTTGCAGTTGATTTTACAGAGTAAACTTGCAGGTGAAACGCCGGTATTCCTTGTATTCTGAAATGGAATACAATAGAAAAAAACTTTATTTATAATTCTTAAATGTATGGCTCAAACCACCCAACAATTTGTGCATCAAAAGTTATTGTATATTATTTTATTTTGGAACTTAGTACTCGGCGTCGTTACCGAAATCCTGCTTTGTAAATTTTGCTTTGCACCTTAAAATCCTCTTTTCTGTCTCCCCGTAGTGTTGTGTGCTGACAGAGTGGGCCAGATGACGAAGACCTACAGCGACATTGATGCTGTCACTCGACTGCTGGAAGAGGTAAGAGCACGAAGAGTCCAACCTAATAAAGTAGATCCCACACAGAAGACTACGGCCTATATAGACAGCCTTTATAGCCATTTGGTCTGATGTTGCTCTGAAGTCGTATAAAACAGAGGCTGCTCTGTGAGGGCCGAAGGAGCTTTTGATAACAGCATCATAAAACGTTGTTTCTAAGAGCTGATAGTCAAATTGACCTGATCTTTGTAAGCTGCTTAGTGACGGACAGAACAGAACGCAGAACATCACAAGGCGAAACAGAATGATGTCACTGTCAAATGAACCATGAAAGCTGCCAGACAGCCACGCAGCTATTGTCTAAACATGGTTTTCAGAGATTTCACACCATCAACAAACAAATGGCTGAGAACCGTAACTGAGAACTCTGCACTTCCTTCGGTTGGCAGTGCATTCATTATTACTACCTAAATTCTAGATATACTGATTAGTAACATATGATCATATTGTAGTATGTTTTGTCTCTTACTGACACACACATGCTCTTATTATTGATATTAACCTTTAGAAACCAGGATGCATCTGGGTATTAAGTCTTTAAAGATAGTTCATTGTTAACTAATGGGAGTTTTCCACTGCCCAAGTAAGTTTGCGCATACTTGCAAAGGAGACCTGCTGCTTCTTACACAATAAGAGGTTGTGATGGTATTGCAAAGTCTTTGTGTGTCCTTGTTTTGTTTTCATTAAACCTTCTCTTTTGTTATTGAGGTATTTGAATCCTTTCTAACATTGGGATGACACCACTAATATCGTACCCGTTTATTTAATATGTAGTTGAGCTTGTAGATGGTTTGTTTAATTTAGAAAAAAAAAAAAAATATATATATATATATATATATATATTGGTGTCCCTTTATCCAAAGGTGGTATCAGTCTTGTGATCCCATTTGTGGTATAAAAGCCAATGAGTGTATTTTCCAAAATTGTTGAATTTATCCTTTAGAGCAGATCATTTTTAAAGTGGAACATTTTCAGCTATGCTCTAAACAAAAACCTCTTGTTTTTGCAGAAAGAACGCGACTTGGAGTTAGCGGCACGCATCGGACAGTCACTGCTGAAGAAAAACAAAACTCTCAGCGACAGGAATGAACTCCTGGAGGAGCAAGTGGAGCACATCCGAGAGGAAGTACGCGGCAGAAGTCTTAGTGTGTTTTAGTGCTACTGTAATTGGTTGTGTTCAAAGGTGATCTTGTCTGTACGCACAAATGTGCACATCTTTGTGGTGCTTTCATGGGAAATCATCTACCCCTTTACTTTCACAAATCAAATGTTTCCCTTTCTACACTCGCAGGTATCTCAGCTGCGCCACGACCTGTCCATGAAAGATGAGTTGCTGCAGTTCTACACCAGTGTTGCAGAGGAAAGTGAGGGGGATTCTGCCAGCTCCACACCGTAAGCTTCCCTTGATTTCCTTTGGAACTTTCATCACTGTGCTCTTTCTTGACCAGAATGACCACATGGCTGTGACGCGTGGGAAGATGTAGTCTGACATATTTGAATGCATATTCAACATAATTTAAAAGAAATAAATTAAAAAACATGTTTATGACATAAAGCTCAACTCTCACATGTGTGCTCACAGCATGCGTCCCAATGAGCCTAATGTGTCAGCTCCAACTATTTTCCCCCTGGACTCCTTGCAGAAGAAGCTTCAAGATTTGGAAGAAGAAAACAAGTCACTGCGCTCTGCGGTACGCACACACAAGCTCTTTTTTAAAAAATTAAAAAAATTAATTATTAAAATAGCCCTGTTGTGGTACTGATTGGTAATGTGCGACTGTGTTTCTTTCTTTCCAGGCAAATCACTTGGAGACCGAAACGATCTGCTATGAGGAAAAAGAGCAGCAGCTTGTCAACGACTGTGTCAAAGAACTGCGTGAGTATTTGACTGAGTGGAGCCATGTTCCTTTTGCTTTAATTTTAACGAGGTTAGCCTCTTATCTCGTGTGCTTTTTAGCAGCTTTCGTCTTTGCATAACGCCTTGCTGTCGTTCCCAGGTGATGCCAACCTGCAGATGTCCTCTCTGGCTGAAGATCTGGCCAGGAAGACGGAGGACGCCTCCAGACAGCAGGAAGAGATCACACACCTCCTCTCTCAGATTGTCGACCTCCAGAAGAAGGCCAAACTTGTACGAAACCTCAGATATCTCGTATAAAATATAGTACTGTAAATGCTGAATACTGGGTTCAGCATTTTTCACACTTGCTGACGTATGTTGTCCCTGGGGTTGATAGTATGCTGTGGAGAATGAAGAGCTGACACAGCACTTGGGTGCAGCCAAAGATGCCCAGCGACAGCTCACTGCTGAGGTAAGGTGATCCACGACCTGCCTACCATAACCTGATGGCTGCACTTCCTCCAGCTCTAAGCCTTTTAAAGGAAAGAACATAACAAAAATCCTTTTATTCTACCTTGAAGTGCTTAGTTTCGTTAGTTTTTCCCTTCTTCTCTTCCTTGATCCTTCCGTTCTCTTTGTTTAGTTGTGTGAGTTGCAGGACAAGTATGCAGAGTGTATGGAAATGCTGCATGAAGCTCAGGAGGAGCTGAAGAACCTGAGGAATAAGACTCTACCTCTCAGCACCCCGAGGCGTTTCCATTCCCTGGGCCTGTTCCCGATGGTCAGTTAAAGAGCCGTCGCAGTGCCTCAGCTCTAAGCACCTTTACTGTACACAGGATACTTTGCTACATTACAGACTTTCTGCCAGCATGATTACATCAGTTATTTTTCTTCTTAGGACTCTCTGGCTGCAGAGATAGAGGGCACCATGAGGAAGGAGCTTCAGATGGATGATCCAGATGTAGAAGAGCAGAGGTACATCCAAATCTGACTATTCTTAGAAGTAGAACATGGATAATACGTGGGCGTTGGTGACTTAATCTTATATGATATTCTGATCTTTATCCATTTGTTCTGTGTTTATGGGGTCATATTTAATGTTTCTCCAGACTCCACCCAAAGCGAGTGTTCCAGACAGTGAAAAACCTCAACCTGATGCGTCAGCAGCGTTCCTCTGCGGCCCCCTCCCCCCTCAACATCCCAGGTTCCAATCAGACCTCATGCTTCACCTCAGGGCGTTCCAGCAGGGTGGGCACGCCTCGCTCCAACTCCATTTATGGTAGCGAGACGGGAAGTGGGATCATCCTGGACAACAGGACGAGCAGTATACTGGAGGGTCCTGATGATGGGTACGGGCAGTTCTAACTCCCCCAGATATAGACTGTGATCAAACAAACTGCAGTGAAACTTAATCATCAGGGCTTAGGCTTTTATTATTCAAGCAAAAATAAGATGTCCATGTGCAAATTGATCATTTATGCCTTAATCTGATGTTACTGATGTTCCTCATTTGCCATTTATTTCCTGTTCCGTCCTTTTCTTCCTTGCTACGCTTCTCTCTCCAGGTCAGAGGACTCTAACAAGCGCCCCCCTGGTACTCCAGGGACCCCGGGCGGCAGGGACCTGGAGGCGGCCCTGCGCCGTCTGTCCCTCCGCCGTGACAACTACCTCTCAGAAAAACGCTTTTTTGAGGAGGAGAGGGAGAGAAAGCTGGCTTACCTTGCCAAAGAGGAGGAAAAAGGGGGTGGGGAGGGTAGCGAAGGCCCAGGGACCCCAACGGAGAGCCTGTTTTCGTTGTGCTCGCATCCCTCCATTGGAAGTGTCTGGTCGGGATATTCATTCACAGCAAGGTCCTACCTGCCGGAGAAGCTGCAGATTGTAAAGCCGTTGGAAGGTGATTATTCTTTTCAGAGCCACAAGTCCACTGAACCTCCCCATCACGAAAAACAAAATGATAATCTGAGTGAAAATGAGGTTTCGAACAAAGAACCCCATCAAAGCCAGAAGCTGGGAGAGATATCCAATGCCAATTTTCAAAGTAGTCCTCAGAGTTACACTATAATTTACCAGACCCAGAGCCAAGCCCATCAGCACCAAAATCAACATTTACTTTTTCAAAAGCACAATCAGGCCAAAGTCTTTCTGAGCGCATCACTGAATGTTGACAAGCTGCGGAGGAGCTCCAGTTTGTTGAAACTTTGCAGCCTGTCGAGCTCACAGAATCCTCTCAGAGCTCCGCTGGCTGTCGCCGCAGGCTTTCTGCAGGTGTTGGAGCAACAGGAGGGTAGTTTGAATCTTCAGCACTCCTTTTATTTTAGGCATACACAGCCGCGCTGCTGGTTTGAAATATAGAATGTTAGACAGCCAAATATATAGCAATTTTTACTGGTTTAAGGAACTTGGTCTGTCAAAGAGGAATTTATTAAACCTAACCTATTTTATGCACCTTTTTAAGGAAAAAATCTAGTTTGTGTTTTTCTGTTTGAAAAATTCAAGGATCATAATGAGGTATGAGAGAGTACGACACCATAAAGGATATGAAACTATACAGTTTGAAATGCCTTATTTGTTTGTCAGATTTAGATGCTTCACAGAATACCAGTAAGTGTATGGCCTTTTTTTCTCTTTATTATAGATGATCCATTATTATCGTATTACTTTTGTCACCTTCTTCCCTTTCTGAATTGGTTGTGGAGTTTGTAGAATTGAATTGTTGGTATAATATAGTTCCTATTAATCGTGGTAGTGGCCAATATTTGTAATAATTCAAAACAGCGTTTTCTCTCCATATCCATGTTCAACAGCCACGCCTGATGTTGTTAACGTTTACTTATTTTAAGTGTAACTTTTTAAGGCTTTCATTCACTTAAGCGAGAAGGACTCGTTTCATGTTTACTCTTTTCTGGCACCACCTAGTGTTCAAAGTCAGAGTTACAACCACTGACATGGTAGCAGTTTTACTACCATATAGTGTGTAAAGGTAAAGAAAAATAACTAAAACAAACGCATAATGATGTGAAATATAGAATAAGACATTCTTTTGTGTTTGCCATGTAAAATAAAACGCAAGAGACGATGTTTAATTTCAAGTTTAACGGTTGGATAGTCGGTTTAGATATGAAACATAATTTTGAGTCTTTCTCGCATTTTTACATGATTTTTTTTTTTTTAATATCTTTATAAGTTTACATCATTTGCATGACACCAGTCTTCACAGTGACAGTATTCAAACATTCAAACTGACTCCTGTAACTTGACTTTCATGTATCCCTTAAAGGTCAGCATTGTGCCTTCATACTGCCTGTACTGTCCACCCGATCACCTCCCTTACGTTGGCCTTTCCTTTCCTCATTTCAGTTTTGCACTTTACTCCTTTTTCTGTTCCACTTGTGCATCTTCTTTGTTGTTGAACTCCTGAATAAAATCTTACTAATTTTCTCACCTTCCCTTTCTCTCATTTTTCTGGCGTTTTGTTTTAAGTCATTGTACTGACATCTGCCAACATTTCTCCTCAGAAAACAGCCAGTCGCTGCAAATGAAATCAGACCGTTTCACTTGGTGCAAGAAAACTTTGATTTGATAGAAAAATATTGCCTGCTTTGCCATGACATGCATCACCTGTATGTATGTATGAGGAGCTCTTACATACTGCATGATGAAATTTTGTGGCTATAATACCAGAATACATCTTTGCCTGTCTTACCTTTCTGTGTGACACACATCTACCATGGGCTTTCCTTGTGTTTCTTTGTTTTATTTGTATTTTCTTGTATTTCCTTTTTTAACATATTGAAACATAGAAAAGACCTTTTCTGAAGAGAAATTTTACTGTATTATATTGCAGAAGTGTGCTTTAAATGCTGTATGATATTGTGGAAAAAAAATATTAGATTAACATATATAGTCTTCACAACCATATCTGATACAAGTTGGTTGGTAATGAAAAGTTCAGCAGGGCAACCTGTCCTCTGGGTTTTGGAAAGACTGTGACCAGCATCCTCCCCTTTCTAAATTTACTTGTTCAGGCACTACACGAGTCTCACTTTGTAGAAATGCCATAAACTGGTGGAAGCTCATGAATTTGTTGATCTTAAGGAATTAGAAAAAACGTGCTAATCTTCACCAAGAATGGCTGAAACTGCCTTTTTTCACTGCCTGCTAGACAGTAAAAGCTTACTGAAGGAATTTGGTTGTTTGTGTTTTCCAGGTTCTGCCACACTCCATGCGTGGCAGCAGTTGGCTCAACCCCACATGGGTGCCCTGCTGGATCATCGGCCTGGTGTGGTCACAAAGGGCTTCCGCACTCTTGAGAACGAGCAGGAGCAGGAAGACGGATGGCAATTGGACCAACCAGAGGAAGATGAAGGGTCATGTGACTCATTTACTGGCTTGTCCGAAGAGAGCTGTGCTCCACTGGGTGTGCCTCGCTCTACCTCTACCCCTTCTGTCTGCTGCAATAGAGCTGCCGACAGCGATCCCGACAGCCAACCCGAACCACTGAGTGGAGCAACTTGTGGAGCTACAGAGGCATTTCAAGGAAAATATGGACATGTAGCAAGCATGCCCCCTCCCCTCCTCAGCTCTTCCCCTTCCTTTCCTCTCACCTCTACTTCTGAGATGAACGGGCATGTTGACCTCAAGGAGCTCCAAGCCCTGCAGGCCAACGCTATGGACCGCATGCCTGGTGAGGGAGCCTCTTAGCTGAAGTCCCAGCACTGCGTCCGACCTCAGAATCCTTATTTTAGTCTGAAGCATGGGGAGAAAGGGAGGAATGGGAAAATGAGGAAGGGAGGAAGGAGGAAGGTGGGAGGGTGAGGGGAAGGCATTCGCTGGACATCTGAAAGTCATAATGTGACACCCTTTCCTGCATGATCATATTCGTGTGCACAGCCAGCCCAGCCACCCGTCCAAGGAGCAGTCCGAGCGCGCAGCAGTCGAGCTCCATCAAGACAGAGTACTTCTTTTAAAAAAATATCTTTAATTTACTTCTTCTTCCTTCTCAGTTCCTACTTTTTTTAACTGCCAATCTTTGCTTTTCAAATAGCCAATCACATTTTTTTCCTGTCTTCGGCAATGCTGGTCCTCTCAAATCAGATATTCCAAAGTTGACCACTTTGGCCCACATATGACAATACACCATAGATGGCTGTTCAGTTTAAACTTAATTGACTAATTTGACTCGAAGTTGTATCAAGATTGGGTTAATTACTGTAACACCAATGCAGCAGAGGATGCAGACATACAAACATCTTGGCTGTATCCAGTTAATACTTGCACTCGTGCGTGTGTCTATATCAGGTGTTATTAGTGCAGCTGTTGAAGTCATGTGAAAGGCATGACGTCTGTGGCTGGTTAATGTTGGAGCTAAACCTAGTGGCTCCGGTGTAAGGTCACCTTTGTACACACACGCTGCTCCTACTCAGTCCAAATAATACTGTACACAGTTCCTCACAACCAAGGCATGTTCAAATGCCTGTTGCAGGTCATAGAGTTTGGACTAGTCTTCCGTGATATTCAGTCAATTTCTTTAATATCTGAAATGTCAATGATTGAAATTATCCTCAGTCTGGATTTAGTGTAATGGGATCAGTCAATTATCTTTTTAATGATCATTGTAAGCAACTGAAATCTCTTTTTAAAAGAAAAATCTGAAAACTTTATCTGACAAATGGGTAGAAATGAATAATTTCTTGGGCTAATGTCTGGTGCTTCCGCTTGGGGCGTAAACTGTGACTGTTGCCTGTTTTTCCCACTCTATTGTGTGCAGTGCTTTCGCAGCGTGGTGTTAGGAACATTTTGTTGTCGCAACTAATGGCATTTTCCTTTTGTTTCTTTCTCCGCCCCCTGCCTCTCTCCATTAGTTAATTTCCCAGGGAAGTGTATGTCCCATACTAGCTCCACCTACACCTTCACCACCTGCAGGATTCTCCATCCGTCTGATCAGCTGACGTCCGTGTCCCCCAGGTAAATCCACATGTTAAATCTTCACTTTACTTTTATTTTTCTCCTTGCTTTATATAATTGATCCTAAGAAGTGCAGTTAGAGTGATGGTGGGCAGTCAGATTGCGGTTTATCTTTACCAAATGACACCAAATGGCGCTTCCCATTCGCAACTACTCAGCTTTGACCTACAGCCGCAGCAGATGGTAGCTTGACTCAGCTCCAAAGAAATGGCAGCAGAGTTTTCCCTCATTTCCTTCTGAAACTGATTTTGACCTCTCAGAACTTGGCTCACACTCTCTTTGTCCCTGCTGTGTGATTGGCTTGACAGGTCATGTGATGAGGAAGAAGAGCTGGAGTTGTATCATATGGTTGTTATGGCTGAAGTAGAGCAGACCCATTGAGTGCACCTACGAGTGTGCACATGGGTGAGAAGTGCATGGTGGTGCGTCTTTAAAGACTCTGAGTGTGTGTGTGAACCAGAATAACATCAGGACTTTGCTCTAACCCTCTTTTCTGGTTGAGCTTCGCTAGCTGTAATGTGTGGGTAACATTGACTAACATTTTAGTCTCGCTGCTAAAGGTTCTTAGCTGTTGTCAGTCACAGCCCTGAATGTGCAGTTTAGCTCCATCACCTCCTGTTAGCATGTCCCTAACAACCCTTGCAGTCCACGACAAGGCCCCAAAGCTGTTCTGTCGACTGTTGTGCAAGAAATTTGGAACCTGATTGATGAAGAATGTTGTTTTTCATTAGTATAGTGCATTCCTCAAAGAAGTCAAGCTGTCATAAAAGCCTGAAGAGCTGCAACGAAACAATAACTGTGATATTTGGTTTAGAATTTCCTCTACTTCATCAGAAAAAAAAGCAGAAAATCAAGTTTTATCAAAACTTTTAAACTTTTTAAGAAAGCCAGAAGGTTCAGCTGTTGGAAGAAAATGGTCCTTTATCATATCTGAGTTTTTTTACAACACAGAATGAGCATCATGAACATCATCTAAGTCCTCTAAGAGGTTCCATAGTTCTTGCCTAGACGCGCATACTTGACCCATGGGAACAATATATGTATAGAAGAATAAATCTAAATTTGTGCCATTTGACTTGCTTTGTCTACTTCCAAGACAAATGTAAAGTAGGATTTGTTTTGTTGGTGTTTAATTCTAAAAAGTTCACATACTGCTGATGAGCATTTTTCCCACCTGACCAAAGAGCCAGATAAAAATCAGGTGATGGCACCTGAGTATGCTCTCTTTGCTGAATGAAAACATCCAGTTTAAAGCTATAACATTCGTTTCTGTTACACATGTAGCTACTTATATCAGGGCTCTAATAATTAACTTGTGCGTTAAATTGCGTGTAAGTCTTTGCTCCTGGTAACATATGATCATTTACTCATTGCTAAAACATGACATGGTTTATGTAATGCATGGTTATACATAAGCCTGGTGGTGTTTCAATTTTCAATCACTTATCATTAGTAGCAGTATTGCCTGATGACATATACCAGTGAATCTGTTTCTGTACCCAACTTATTTTTCAATCTCCTCCTCTCCTCCTTTGTGTCTTCTCTCTTCTTTCTTCCATCTCCAGCCCAGCCATGGCTACCTGTCAGAGCAGCGCTAGCATCGGCACACCCACCCACGTTTCCTCCCCCATACCCTTTTCATCTCCACCTACACCTTCCTACACCCCCTGCTGCACCCCACGCCGCCTCTCCCTTTCCCTCTCTCTTGCCGAGTCCTCCACCAACCTGAGGGACTCCACCAAGACCACCAGCACCTCTCTGGGCCTGGTGCGCCTCCTGCAGGAGTGTGGGATTTCGGCCTCGGTGTATAACCCGCGCAGCTGGGACCGAGCATTGGGCCCCAGTGGAGCTTCAACAATCGCGGGAGGAGTTCAGGCGAAGAGGTGCACAGCGAGACCGGAGGAGAGTGAAGTCAGACAGTTTATGAGAAGGCCGGACACCCTCCTCCTCCAGCCCTCCACTCCACCCAGCTCGCCTCACTCCAGATCTGCCTCCCCCACCCCGACGTGTCCTGTATTTCAGTTCAGCCCTCCCAACGATGACCCACCGTTTTTTGATGCCTTCCTCGCCTCCAAACCAGCTCGCACCATTCTAAGGGAAGTGCTTAGTGATCTGGAAAGAGAGCAAGGCGGCCAGACAGACGATGAGAGCCAAACGGAGATGACCAACCTCGGACTAGTGGACAAACTGAAACGTTTCCGCACACTTTCCCCTCTCTCCGCCTCAATTTCATCTGGGAATACTCTGTTGGCCCCCTTTGGCTCCACTGGACTGGGGAGCAGCGCACTGGGAGGGGGGCTTCCGGGTTTGAATGCAGGACTGAGGAGGAACCGAAGCTACCCAGCCATGGTAGGGGCCAGTATGGCTATGAAAGATCCAGGAGGCCCACCCTGCGCACTCATACCACATCCAGTCCAAACCTCACAAACACAACACACATCACAGACGCAGGACAAAATGCCACCAAGTCACACAGTGGGTACAAGGGCCACACACATACCCTGCACTCTACATGCACTGGAAACGGTCACACCACAGACCGTAATACAGAGACACACCAGGCCAGACGCTGAATTCCAGGATTCAACAAGACACAACCAACATAATGATGATGAAAGCGGAACATAGTGGGTCGTAGTAGATTGTGATACAAAGTCTCACACGTTTAACAATATTACTCATACATGCATTTATTATTTAAGAAGCCAAATACCATATTTATCTGCAAAACAATCCTCCCGTGAAGCCGACCAATACAATCCATCCCCAGGCTGACTGAAACAGTCTGAGCAACACTGCATGAAGTGTTGGAGGGTTTCAATAAAACTAGTAATGGCTGAAACTGTTACACTGTGTCATTCTCATACACTGTCAGGCCAGACTAATGAAGATGGACTATGCTGCCTTTCTCTGTGTCAGTTTTTATTATATATTGTACTGTATATGCAAAATAATGTGGCATATAGTAGAATATTAAAGGCCCAATCTGGTGGATGTAAGGCAGATATTTTTCCCCATCAGCAGCTTTTTGGCCTCGTTTCCCAAGCATAAATAAGTGCACTATCCAAAAAAAAAAAAAAAAGCAAAAAAAAGAAGGTAAGTCGTGAATTTTAACCTGCGCTGACCTGAGGATAAGATTTACTTTGAGATCATTTGGAAAGAAACTGGGGATACAAACTGTATTCCAGGACATCAAAATCACACACTGATGATACGAGATGTTACTGTTAATTTAGGAGGCTCATTTTGTTACTCGTTATGTGGTCATTCTCCATCAGGAAAAAAGAACAAAGTAAAGCTCATAAAGCATATTCTTATCAGCAACCTTCTTGATTGGCCAACAGTACAAACGAGTCGCTCTGGGTTTGTGCTTTGCTTTTTGAACTGGATACCTTTGAAAACTTTGCCCAAAGAGACTGCTGCTGTGTTTCATGTGTAATGCCATTTGAGTAAGCGCTCTGTGACATGAGCTGGCCTTGTTAAAGACATTAAATGGCATCAGTCAACAGGGTCATCATCTTAAACCTCCGTCATCTTTTATTCAGGTCATCGTGGCATTTTGTCTGAAATTAAAACTGAATTTTTTTTTTTATTGCACTACATTTTCAGTTGGTTATATCTGTATTGTTCTGCATTGTAATTGAACGATAGTTATACTATCACATAGAGTGACCCTATGACCCTGGAGATAATCTTCTACCAGCAGCCCCTTTCTCCATCCTCTGATTCTGTATTTTGTACTTTTGAAAAAAGAAAAAACCCAGATTGGGGCTTTAATATGTCCTCTCGCTGTGACTGAATGTTCTTACGTGCCTAAAAACAAACACATTTGTATCTCATTTGTTGTATTTAACTGATATTTTGATTAGTCTTTTGACACATGGTGTGCAATAGAGTGTAAAGGGGACAGACACCTGTTAGAGCACTGTGAGGACACGCCTGCAGAAAAACCAGAATGTTCAGGTTTTTTTTTTTTTGGTTTTTTTTGACCTTCCCTTTGGTTCAGCTGTTTAAGATGGCAGGCAGCTGTGAATCTAGTGGAGAGTTTGACAGTCATGATCCAGAAAAAGACTTCTAGTCAGTATGTGTTGATCAGTATTTATTTCTTTTCTTCATATTTTAAGTGTGCATCTTGTGTCCCCACGAATCAAATTCATACGCCCTATGATTTACTTTGTCTAACGCTTGCCAGTGGGAAAATGTAAAGCACTGCGTAACCGTGAGATGAGTGACTTGAAACATTCAAATGTTGATTTTTACTGTAAGAGCCTGAGCTTTCGTGTGCGCAGGTTGTTGCTGTTTGGGACGTTTTGGTGTCGCTGACCCAGTTTCAGTGTCTGCAGCTTGGACTCAGACTTTGATGCATGTTGCTGACGAGTCCACAAAGGGGAGTCCCACTCTGAAGAAGTGATTGGAGGCTCTCCTGCTCAGTCTGTTGACCCATCAGTGTTCAGGCCCTTGTGCTGACTTTGCACGTTACATCCATTAAAGTCTGACGGTTCGATGCCGAGTTTCAGTTTGGACATTGTACCTGGACCAATGAATGGATAAAGTGAATGTGATGCTTGCAGAATTCCTGTTGAAATACTTGATGTGCAAGTAGGAGAGTGATAATAAATATATATTTATATATATATATATATATATATATATATATATATAAGTAAGTACTTGGATATTTGGAGGAAAGCATATGATAATTGCACATATTAAAGACTGTTTTTTTTATGATCATTATTTTAAATGTTCATGTCGCACTGACATTTGGAATTATTATTTTTTGACGGGCTTCGTTGCAGTGGGATGCTGAACATTTCAGGCTTTCTAGATTCATTTCCATTGAAAACAGTGGTGCAGTTAGCTGTCTACACATGGCAGTGGAACAATCTTTAGAAAAGAAACACAACTTGCAGTGTTTAAGAGCAAGGAGTTGGTGTGTGTGTGTGTGCTTGTTAGTGTGAACTGTTTTTTGTGTGTGTGTGTGTGTGTGTCTCTTTCATCCAAATGTAAGTTATTACATTTATCCTGCTGTAGGCTCATACATTTATGTACAGTATGTTAATTTAACATCAGTTTGTGAGGGGGAACTATTACTGCATTGTAAACGTACGCAACACAGATAGACATGCTAACTTCTTAAAAAAAGATAAATACAGAAAAATACATTCAAATTAGTTGTTTATTTAGTGCAATGAGGAGGAGGGGGGAAAAAAGAGGCTGTTCTGGTCAGGGACTGATGTGTTCTATTTTACAGAACTGTCAATAAAATGAAAAATACACAAAGATGGATGTGTTTGACTTATTCAGCAAAGATGAATGTAATATTTACACTGCACAGTTTGTCTAAGTTTTGACTGATTTATTTATTTTTTTTTCCTTTTTTTTATCATTATTTTTTATTTTTTTTAATTCTGTATCATAGAAGTCCCGTTTTAATCTCATCTGAAATCAAAAAATATTGAATAGAATTATCGACTTCTTGCTGGACCACTGCAGCTCCCTGCATCTTTAGCTGGACCTCAACAGCTGGACCACATGTTTCGTGATGAATAAACCTCTTTGAGTTTTCCTTTCAGTATTTTCAAACCCTTGTTGCACACGACAGCTATGCTCCTTACTCTCTGCTGCCTCGTGTTCTGTTGGATGTTAAAAAGGAAAAGAAATCCAGAGTATCAGTCAAATAGGGACCAACATCAAACGTGTGTCAGTTCAGATATATATATATATATATATATATATATATATATACTGTCTACATATTTTGAAGCCTTTGTATAGATTTCCTTCATTCATTTTTCTGATAGTTAAAAGGCACTTTGTAGGTTTAATTTCACATAGAAACCCACGTATGTCCTGCATTTTTTTATGCTTTATTAAACACAGTCAGATGCGTAAGAGTGTATGTATTGTTGAAAAAACTCAGTCAGTGTTATCGATAGTTGATTTAAAGATGGCAATGATATTTACATTTATAACAAATCAAATTACTGGTCGAGAAGCTTGATTCTAATGTTATTATCTTTCTGTAATTAAAAAACAATTTGCCATTTATTTTATCTTAACCTAACTGTAAATAGAGTTGTGTTAAACAGTTTATCCAAATAATAAAATAACAGTTCAGTTGCAGGTTAAACACATTATTTTACCACCATGTAAATTCACAGCCTATTTTTATGATTTATTTTGTATTTGTATGCACTGAAATTAAAAAAAAAAAAAAGCAGGAACTTGGTAAAATACAGGGAAGTGCAGTATTTTGCTTATGGATATGTGTATTTATAAAAGACTTCTCCCCTTTAAAAGCCCTGATACAATCTAAAATCTGTATCAACTACCTTTTAACCTTGTCTTTGTGGTTAATGTAAGTCATAAATGTGTCGTGGTGCTTAGTCATGAGCGTGAACAGCAAAGAGGACTGGTGGGCAGGGAATCTGTTGCAGCAATAATTGCACTTACAGTTTTCCTCCACAGGGAGGCGCTGCGTCACAGAGTAAAACACCACTGCCAACCCGAAACCTGGATTGAAAGCTTAAGGATACCATTTGTTCCTGTCTATGTCTTTTATCTCTTTGTTCCAGCAAACCGGGCTAAAAGTAAAAGTGATATGAAGAATATTTATTCTTTCTTGAAAATCCGGGCTAAACAGCAGAGCAACAGAGAGAGAAAAATAATTATTTCTGAGTAATGCAAAGAGAAAGAGGACAAACAGATGTGTAGTGCTGAATAGTTGTGAAATGACCACACAGGCTCACCAATTTTTGATGGCAGACTGGCAGGTGCGTTTGCTGCTACAGGGGAAATGAGAACATTCTGCAGAGCTGACTCAGCCACGACAGAAAAGAAAGATACTTTCGTCCCTGCGTCCTGCTCTTGTTTTCCTGAGCAGTTTGTTGCAGATATATCAGTGCAGCCTGGAAGATCAATGGTACCACCAATGTAAGATAAAAACATATATCCAAAAACTAAGCTTAATCATCTCCCTCAAGAAACAAACAAAAAAACAGAACAAAACAAGAAGAATGTCCATGTTTTCTCCTTCAGTTGCTTGGAATGTTTAGACGCCAAGACACTCTTGGGCAATTATCAGCAGCCTGGAAATTAGATCACTTCAGAGACGGGATGTGTGATCACGTGTGATATCCTCCTGAGGCAAAGCATGATGGGCTGCGTCCTTTCTGTAATGATCCGTAACACTGTGACCAAAAGTGTTTCGGCTTCAATAATCGACCTCAAATGTAGCATTGAGAGCCTGAACTGGCGCAGACTCGGTGACCGCACTACTCTTACAGTGTTTAGATTTTGTAATGTTTCACATAACTCTTCAAAGGTTCTCCAATAAGAAAAATAATGAAAAAAACTTTTCATTATTGTTGTCAAAGAACAGATATTTTTATCTTTTAAACATCCCCTGCTCACATCTCAGCCCATATTTCTTCTGAAATTTAGAGTTGAGAAGAGCTAATCTGAAATGATTGAAATAAAAACATTTGACTGCTCAAAAATTCTGCTTTGTCTTTTTAATCCTGACCATGAAGCACATAAGTGAACCAAGTTCAGTCTTTAGATATTAGCTTGATGAGTCCAAACCTCCATAAGTTCACGCCACATCCCTTCTGTGTTTGCAAATTCAGAGCGGTAGTGAAACCTCATGTAGGTAAATGTTTGTCAGACATGCTTCTGACATGCTTCGTCAGACAGTTACTTCTGTAAACATGTGGAAGAGGTACACAACTTGAGCAAACATTATGGTTCAAGGTTAGATTCTCCCCCTTTTAGCAGCTTTTATAACTGGAAACTGTCTCATTGTGGTTTAGTTTGGTCGCAAATCAAAGTTTAGCCAAGTTTATAAGGTTTGTGAATTCTATGATAATATTTTCAAACTAAATTTATCACTTCCTGCAGGTAAAGTTGCCCCAATCCTGCCTGAGAGATGAGTTCCCTTCAGGCACCTGTCATCAGCAGCCTGAATCTGACACTTCTGCATCTCTGTCCTGTCTGCATGAAGGCAGTCGTAGATTGCAAACTGGCATGTGGAGTCCTCATTGTTCCATTAATATCATTAAGAATTATTATCGGATATATTCTCTAATTTGTAACAACATGATTAGGAGAAACAGGATATTATTCCCAACACTGATGACTAGTAAGAACATCAAAACATAATTTCAATGCATAGTAAATCGGAATCATTTTCACAATTCAAACAAGATTGTAGGCTCCTATCCTACCTATCAGGCTCCTTTCCTGTGGAAGCAGCTCATAGTTTGTTTCCTGAGGCAGACACCTTCTCCACTTTCCCTTAATGAAAATGAAAACAAAACAAAAACAAGTCCCGTTGTTTGTTCTTTCTGAAAGGTCTTCAGTTGTTTTGTCTTATTTAATACAAATGAGGTCCAGAGATCAAATGTGGAAATCTGGTTTATTCTATTTAAAAGTATCCACAAGTTGATCAATATTCTCCATAGTTTGACTGATCAGTTCAAAATGATCACGTGTATCTGACCTCTGCTGCTGAAAGCGTGGCCTCGGGTAATGGCCAAAATACTGCTTTAAGCTTTTCCAACACTATTCTCTGTAATGTTCTGATTGTCTGAAACAATGTGAGCTGATAACTGTCCAGGCTTTGCACCGACAGCAGCATCTTTCAAGTGATTATCAACACGTCCAGAGGAGGCAAGAAATTGAGAGTTAATGTCTATCACTTCTGGCACCCCTGAATGAGATTTGTGTGCCTCCCCTCCTCTCCTACATTACTCATTACAAAGTCATTGTGACATTTTTAACTTTGACAATATTTGCATCAGATTAGAGGAGTTTGCCAGACAGCTAATTGAATCAGGCCACATGAAGTGGAATTGCATTTCTCTCGGTGGGCTTGGAAAACATCAGATGACATTTCCTTCCGACACTCTCTGACATCATCAAAAAAACTGATCTTGTGACAGTCTGTGATATCAATGACTGATTAAGTGGAAGTGGTGGATTACAGATTTTACTGGATTTAAAAGATAGAATTATGAGAAGTTAGGAGTGAACAGTGGTGCCCCCCCCATTGACCAACTAATAATCTTTCAAGTTTGAAGCGCATTTGAATTGCATGAAATGTATGTGGAGTACATGAAAAGTCAAATTATAACAATAACAATTATAACAATTATCATCATTATTTGTTGAAATCGAAATTTTGACACCGCCTAAACTTGTATTCCTGAAAATATTTAAATGTTTTTCTTTTGAAGTGATCCAAGTATTAAAATTGAATTCTTAATCTAATGAAAATTATAAAATTGCCATGTAATTTGTGTTCACTCACAATGTTTTCATGTGAGCAGACCCTGCTCCACTTAAGGACTGTTTGTTAATTATCATGTGCGTTTCAGAAATGAAACCACGAGGTTTTCTGGGTTAGTTAGATTAGATTTGGTCCAACTTCAGGTTTTCAACAATTGAATGCAGTTTCCACTCCTTTTGAGGAGAAATGTGTAACCATTAAAATGATTGGCAGATCAATTCACAGTGAAAGCAATTGCTGAATATCAGTAAATAATTGTTACACTTACATTTTGACTGGGGGGCTTTTATGTTTCTTCTTGAAGTGGTGAGACAAGGAAAAACTTAATTCCAATTCATTTCAAGACTAATATTGTTCATTTTTATAGTTTTGATGGCAGAGGTGTGACACTGAACCTCTTTTATTTCTAATTTTGCTGCTGGACTGAGGCCAGCAGCAAAATTCACAATCAATGACTTTCTATCAGCTGTTCAAAAACAAGAATAGGAGGTTAAATGTGTGCCTGAACGTTGCAATGAAGTACGCACCAAGTTAAACGGTGACAATTATGGAGGTGTTTTGCTGTTTCTACAGTGAAGGTGTGAGCTGGAATCGTATGCAGAAGTTTACTTTGGACCACTGGGACAGAACAAGCTCAGGTTTGGAAACATGATGAGATTTTTATGTGGGAATGTGACAGTGATGACATTTCCAGCGCAAAGCTATATTTAGCAGTCTCCACTTGTATCGTCTGCGTCATCAGAGGGATGCAGAACAAGATGACATGAAAATGACATGAAGATGTCACTTTCATTTATTTGTGTGTGTATGTTGTTGTGTGTTTGAGTGAGGCGAATTGTGTTTGTCAGAATGAATTATTTAGACATTATTACACAGGGTACCAATTGAAATATTGTTTCGGAATAAGAAATATTTTCAACCATTAATGCAAGGAGTCTTTAACATAAATAACATCCATTGCTGCAGCACTTGGCATGAAGGAAACACACAAAAACCATAAAAATAAGGGTATTTCTGCCACCAGAGAACATATCTGAATGTTTCATAACTCTTGTAAGACCATTTAGAGCAAATGACAAGTGAACCTGCCAGAACGGCCACTGGAAAGGCATCATTATGTTACTTTAGATGGTATACCAGCATTATTTAAATGTATCTTACTACAGCATGCAGCAATATGCAAGCACGCACATAACTGTAGTGAAACAGCATGACTATTTTTTGCTGCTTAGTTTAATTTTAGTTCAGTTTTCAGTTTATCATGAAAAATATCAGCTGCTTAAGCAGCTCAAAAGGACAAGAAGTTTTGTTTTCTTTATCAAATAACAAATGCAACTGTTTCCCATGCAAACGTTCCATATCAAACTACTGAATGCTCACACAGTCACTTATACTGTCATGATGACAGGGCTGCCGGGTCACATTGATGGCCCTTGACAGTATGTACACAAGTCTGTTATGACAACAGGAGAATAAACACTAGAATCAACAAAAGAGGCTGCAAATGTGAGAGTGTAGGACTAAAGAGTATGATATGACTCAATATAGATTAAGTCTTTTGTTGCTTTGTGAAGCCACTGTATGTTATGGTTACCTTACCAAACGAGCCTCGGATCCGGGATCAGTTCAGTTACATTTCATTTATATAGTGACAAATTATAACACAAGTCCTGTTGGATGGTTCATGAAGCTCTGGAGATACAAATGATACACAGAGGGGTATTGTTCAAATTACTGAGGAAATTTTTATGCATTTTCAAAACTGGCCCCTGTTCCCTCTTAACAATATAGACTATAAAAAAATGGGTGAAAAGGGCTCATAACTTTGAGAATATTGTCATCTACCCTCAATAGCATACAGTAAATGAACGGCGAGTGGAGGGGAAAAAAGGACTGAAGGATCCCCTGCACTAAAATATAAAGAGTTCAAGTTTTAAGCCTATTGTCTTTTTGAAGAGAGAGCAGATGGACTCCTTTTTCCTCTGTTTTCATTCATGAAGGGAAGGAGAGGGTGGAACCCAGACTATGAGCTACTTCCACAGGAAAGGAGCCTGACAGGTGAAGGCTGCAACTCCAATTCTACTTTTGGAAATTCTTTTAAAGTCAAGTAAGCCTATAGTCTTTAAAAAATAGTCAAATTGAGTATTTATACTGATTCTCTATGCATTCATATCATTTTTTGACCGAGTTACAATTAACCCTTATTGATCACCACAACAGATGTTTTCTTCTAACACTGTAACC